>NC_086171.1:35418916-35743782 GCF_023053635.1 Elgaria multicarinata webbii | reverse complement strand
AAACTCATCTTTCCAAAAATTATTACATCTCGAGTTGGTTTTTTTTCTACTAGGTCAAAGTGCTTACATCCAGTGAAAGATATACACCTACCCAAGATATAATGTAGTTGTGACTATACTTTATTGCCCCAGCAGTAACAATTTAACAGTCCCTGTGGTTCTTCTATTAGAGAATTTCTTTAGAACCAATACGACCATCTCCAGTTTTACCAAGAGACTCCTCTAAGGAGCAAACGCACACTTAAAACTTATCTAATGGGCAATTGTGGAATTCCAATACAACAGCTAATGTTCTTGTCTTTATAGTGGAGCATAGTCTACGGCTTGACTTTTACATAATATTTATTTTATGTAGTGGTAGGCGGATAATTAATAGCAAAACCTGCCATATGTTATAAAAACCGAAGAGGGCAGAATAAGAGCCCTCGTGGTCATTTTTGGTATGTACCATACCAACATTGTGAGAAATAATGGATCTGATTCAGATTTAGAGTAGACCCATTGAAATCAATGTAACAAGTTAGTCAAGACTAAGTTAAGTCTCATTGATTTCAATGGCTCCAACCCCATGTATTTAAAGGCACCCTAAAATTTTAAAAAATTGCATTTCTCTCAACAGGGCAAATTCCAGTTTTCAATAGATTTCTGTCGAACTGTCTTATCATGTGAGACAGTCCGATTAGGCACTGTGAGATACTGAAGTAAGAAAAGTCATCATCTTATGGCTTTATCAAATGAGCAAGAACCAATCATGGCTTTATGTGCCCATTATTGTTCAGGCTGGCACAAGAAGAATGGGTGGAAAGTATAGTGCAGTATTGGCGTAGTGATTTGCAACAAAGAACTTTGAATCCAATTGGCATTTAACACATCAAAAGCAATGTTAGAGTTGTTATTATTAATAATTATTATTATTATTATTATTATTATTATTATTATTATTATTAACATCATTTGTATACCGCCCAATAGCCAAAACTCTCTGGGTGGTTTACATGGGATAAAAATACCTAACTACAATATACAAAAAATTTAAATCACAAAAACATACAATTTTAAACCACAAAACCATACAAAAACAAGCTCAGGCTAATTACATATTGCTAAATGCCTGGGAGAAGAGAAAGGTCTTGACCTGGCGCTGAAAAGATAACAATGTTGGTGCCAGGCGAGCCTTGTCAGGGAGATTCTTCCACAATTGGGGGGCCACCACAGAAAAGGCCCTCTCTCTTGTTGCCATCCTCTGAACTTCCCTTGGAATAGGCACCCAGAGGAGGACCTTGGATGTTGAGCGCAGTGTATGGATAGGTTCATGACGGGAGAGGCGTTCCATCAAGTATTGTGGTCCCAAGCCGTGTAAGGCTTTATAGGTTAAAACCAGCAACTTGAATTGGGCTTGGAAACATACAGGCAGCCAATGCAAGCGGGCCAGACTGGGTTTTATATGTTTGAACCATCTGGTCCCTGTTATGACTCTGGCCGCTGCATTTTGCATATGCTGCAGCTTCTGAACCATCCTCAAAGGCAGCCCCACGCATTGCAGAGTGCATTGCAGTAATCAAACTTGGAAGTTACCAGGGCTTTGGAGGTTCCCAAGGTGTACCACCAAGGGCTGCTTCCACACATGTGCAAATCAAGCTAGTGAGGCAACACTGACAAGGCTGCATCCTTGTGGCAATCCACTTTGTGTCCATGTCATAGAAAAGAGTGAACAATCATATAGTACATTTTACATTGCATCAGAATACTAGCATCACCACACACACAAAAAAACCCATGGAATTTTCAAATAGAGCATTTAATAGCATAGTACACTATTTTTGCCTGAAAGATATAAAATGTTAGTTACAGAAGGCTGGTTCACAAATGCATGTTCAGCACTTGATAACTGCAACATCAAGTGTGGCCTCGCATCTATAGATACTAGATATGGCAGAACTTCCGCACCACCTGATGTCAACTCTAACACAGCTATTTTCACTGGAGACAGTTCACACATTTGCCAAGAGTCTTTAGGTGTTAAATAATCAAGTGGTGTACATGCATGTGCAACCCAGCCAACGGTATGCTCTGCTCATGGAATGGCTTATGGTGTGTTCCATTGTGTATTGGACATGAAGACTATCAAAGTGTTTTAAGTTGTCATTTTCTTTCAGTGCTGACAATCCTAAAGCAATCAGATTGTTCTCTCCTGTGATGTGCGATGTATTCCTTCTATTTTCCATGTTAACTGTAAGATCATACCATTCATTCAATTACCATTGTTATGGACTTCTTGGCTATGAATTTTGGGTTCTCTTAAAAATTTCATAGCAACCTATGACTCAGTCGCATCAAGGCTATGATCAGAGATAGCGAAGAGCAAAACCTCCCAATGGTGGGCTCTCCTCCCAGTGGAAAATAAAAATGTAGGGTGGTATCCAATGTTAGTCCTACTTAGAGTAGACCATTGAAATGAAATGGGGCTTAAGTTACACCAGCCTTCCCTAACGTGGCGCCTTCCAGATGTGTTGCAATGCAACTCACATGCTGGCTGGGAATTATAGGAGTTGCACCAGGCTGGGGAAGGCTGAATTAGATTAACATTGGATACAACCCATAATCATGAACTACATAAGTTTCTTCCCTTTGATGGTATCACTAAAAGCCGGCCTAGAAATAATTTTTATTAATTAATTAAATAAATAAATAAATAAATAAATAAAAATAGATTAAATAAAAACTCACCTTGCCTCGCCTAATGATAGCACCATTCTAGGCTGTATTCCAGAATTCAGTGTGGCAAGTCTGTGAGTGTAGTGCATCTTTGAAGCTGCATACTCACATTCTTCTATCTCATAAGCTATTCCCAGATTCTCCATACTGCCACAGCTTATGGAAAATAGTTGGGATGTTCTCTCCTGCCAAAGGCAGAGCTAGGGAGCTTCTCTTTCCTTTAAAAGTGTTTTAATGATATAGTTCCTATATTTACAACAAATATGTTTATGGGCTGGATTACTATCGTTTCTTTAGACACATTTACAAAGTTGACAATCAGAAAAAAAAAAAACATCAGGATCTCCATGGAAAATCAGCCATTACTTGGCAATGGGGGCTGGATGAAACAGCTATTTTGAGTTGCAGAGCGGGAGAAGACTCCAGGGAGATTCTATTTCTTTTCCTAAATCTATTTTTTTGTATGGTCCGATGCTCCTGTCTAGCAGAAAAGAACCAATACAGATGCCACACTGCTCGTTTATAATCATAAAGCAGGCAAGTTATGCGATGTGTAACTGAATCAGCAATATAGCACCATCTGGTGTGCAAAGAGCGAACATGCAATCCAGATTTTCATTTATTTATTTATTTGCAATAAGAGTTTGCAATAAACAAGAAAGGTGGAGGGGAAAATACTTGGTCATTGCAATGCAGCGTGTAGCTTTAAAGTCATTTACTAATATGGACCTTTTTTTAAAAAAAAATGCTACAGCTATCAGAATTTAATTGATAACATTTCTTTGACAGTCACCCGTAAACACGAACTCATCAGCACTGGATGAGCAAAGTAGTGACAAGCAATGGCTACTCACCCATCTATCCTCCTTGCACCCATAGTGAGCATCTAGTTGTCAGAGCTGAGGATCCGGAACAGGGGTGGGCAACCCTAGAGGTTACCTCCCCTGGAACTCATGATGGGCTGCGCACACATCCGCCACTGCCAAATCTGGAATTTGCCCTGGTGGCGGTTGCAAAAATTGTGATGCTTTTTTCAGGAACTTGAGGGGTACACAGAGCATGCACTTCATTTCCAAGAAGAGCAGCATTTCCAGGAGGTTTCCAGGAGGCTTCCAAGGATGTGATTCTGCTGGCAAATAAGGCACAGGCTCCTAGCCCCTGCCTTGACAGCGGTGCTTTGGAACCTCAAGGCAACTGGCTCCCGCACTTGCGTTCCTTCCAGGATCAGCATGGGAAGGAACACAAGTGCGAACTTTCCCTGCTCTGTACAAATAAAAAAAATGGGGGGGGGAGGAGAGGAACGGGGCCATTCCGCCCCCTTTAATTGCACAGATACAGATAATAAAAAAAATTAAAACGTGGGGAGGAACAAGGCAGCCAGAGGATGACGCAAGGAGAGGCATGTGAGGCAAACCACCTCTCCTCCCTCTGACCTCCTTCTGGCTGCCTGTTCCTTCCCCCTCCCCCCCAATATTATTTATTATTATTTTTACAGAGGCGCAAGGCCGCCCCCTTCCCTGTTCAGCCCATGGCGACCAATCAGGGGGCGCCATGGGCTGTTACAAGACTCAACGGCAAAAAAATTCGGGGCAAGTGCTCAGCTTTTTTTCAGCGGAGTTTCCAGGGTTTGCCCCAGGATGGCTTCACAATGGCAGCTGCATCATGTCGATGATGTGCTGCTACTGCGAATCCACCCCGGGGCAAACTCATCTATGAATGATTTAGCACCGGCTGCCCAACGAACATGCATTGCGCTATGGGCGAGAGGCGGCCCCCTTCCGGCCATTCTCCACTTCCGAGACAAGCTCCTAATTTCCCTGCAAAACCACAGTGACTTTTGCTGCCCCTGCCACAGCAAATTCAGCAGCTACAGCAACAGCAGGAGAACACAATGGGGCCATAAAAATAGCCAAGGGAGGAACATTGTGGAGGAACATTCAAGACAGAAGGACTTGTGAACAGGTTAAGGGAACAGGGAAGGAGAGAGACTGGCATATGAAGTCACCTTCTACCACTTCGAACTATTTGTCTACCTAGTCCTGCATTACCTACACTGAGTAGCAGACACTCTAGCATGTCCAGCTCTCCAGGCTCCCAGGAAAAGGTCTTTCCCATCACCTACTACTGGATTCTTTTAGCTGGAGATGCCCAGCAGTGAACCTGGACCTCCTGCGGGCAAAGCCTCTCCTCTACCACTGAGCTGTGTGGTCATTTCCTGATGTGCTTGGGTCTAACAGTGAGAAACACTTTGCAAATATATATTTTCACTATTCCCATTTAAATATATGATGGGTAGGGTAGTTGTTAAGTATTCTACTTTATGCATTTTGGGTGGTGGGTGCTTCCAGATTGGGTTTTTATTGGCACCATTATTCTGCCTCATTCACAGATTATTTTTTGGCGGTGGGGGGACGACGACAGTGAATAACCTCTTAAATTCATAACTCTCCTGTGTTTTCCATTGCTTCTTTTGTCTTTTCTCTTACCGGAGAAAATCTGCTAAAGAAAAAACATGCGACAGGCGCATAGTGCCTGCAGATCAGTAGCGCTAGGAGTTCTCCATCTGGAAGCACCTGCTGACCAGGGCTGTACAGATTTTGTGAAATCCATTCCGACTGCGTTTTGAGGATTCTCAAGTGTCTTTCATTCCATTGTCTGCTCATTAAAAATAAGTTTTTTGTTTGTTTCTGTTTGTTTTTTGGTTAGGGATGTATGAGAATTTAATTCCACTTGCACATTAATTGCACAACAACAAATTTGCACAAATCACTCCTAAAAGTTTTTTTTAAAAAAACCCAGTCCACAAGTCCAAAGAATCTGCATAACTCAGAAAAAGCCTGCCCCCTTCCCTATGGAATTGGACTCACAGAAATCCAAACTCATCTCAGTCCATTGCAGATTTCCCTGACATCTCTGCAGATGACTGGGTTTGGACTAGGGATGTGTGTACAAACATAACTCCAGTTCAGCAAACTCCTCCAAATTCCATCTCGAAGCTTGTTCTATCTTGTGTACATTTCAGATGGCAACTTTGTGGTTTCGTTTTACATGAAAATTCATGTTTATTTTCATGCACGTTTATTTTCATGCAGTTGTGTGCATCATTGAAATGGTATGCATCCTTCTCCCATTGATTAAAGTGTGTTTCTGTGCAATTTTCAGAATTACCCATTTTTTCATGTTTCAAATGCCCACATGCTATTGAATGCACTTTGGGTGGGGTCCGCAAATGGCATTGCAAGCTTGGAAATCTGCCGATTTTGACTGCAGATTGTCTTTGAGTCTGTGTTCAGTCCAGGAGGAGCAAACTTGGTAAATCCTGCTCAAAGACATCAAAACACAGCCTTAGGAGTGACCTGACCCCTCTGCGCCTACAGAAAGTGCAACTTGCCACTCTGCAAAGTTTAGTCCTTCCTTCTACTGACATCACTTCCTGCTGACACAGGAAGTATGCGACCACGGCCATAGCTGTCCCAAGATTCCAGCCTTACTTTATTTATTTATTTATTTATTTATTACATTTCTATACCGCCCAATAGCTGGAGCTCTCTGGGCGGTCCACAATTACTTCCTGCTGCAGTGTTGCCTGCTACCTTTGATAGATGAATTAAAAGAAACTATTTTTTAAAAAACCAGCTGTTACATCCTTGGAGACTTGGGCCTAATCAACACCAAGCAGGATATTGCACTATGAAAGTGGTATATATACAGCAGGAGCCACACTACTGCTTTATCGCAGTATGGGCCCATTGACACATACATACCATATACCACTTTCATACTGCTATATCCTGCTTGGTGTGGCTCCTGCCTTTTATATACCGCTTTCATAGTGGAATATCCTGCTTGGTGTAGGTTAGGCTGTACTCACATTTGCTTAAAAGTATGAAAGCAAGAAGGAAAACTTCTCTGTTCTTAAACACAAAATGGAGTAAGATTTTCCTGCTGTTTGTGTTTGAATTGCTCTTCAACTTACCAGTGAGAGAGAGAAAAATATACAAGGAGATGGGGGTGGGGGGAATATGACATATCTAGGGGAGAAAAGTAATATGTGAACAAATTCAGAGACAGGAAGTCCATAATACTTTTTATACATTGAATCTGATTTAAGCATTCTTGTCACACAATTGACATGATTAAAGCACAGTAAGAGAGTGATTCCTTCTTGAACTGCATATTCATAAGGGCCTTCTCAAGATCTCACGTTAATCCATGTCTTTTATTCTTGATTAATCTGGAGTGTTCTCATCATTGCAGATACAGATTAAAATCATCAGTTTACCCTTCACACGCTCTTTATCAGAGGAGGGAAGGAATATTCCATTTTGTCAAGTACTGATCACTCTCTTTGCATAAACGGACCATTATCCGAAGTATTCATATTTTTGGATTTCTGAGACCAAGATTGTTATGTTTTGTATTTCAATATGAACTATAACTAAAGTGGGCAGAGTAAATGTAAATTAAATGCAGAACTTGTTTAGATAGATCTTTGCAAATGCCTTTATCATAATACCAGTCTGGTTCGATTTGGGTTTTTGTTGGCATTTTTTAATCATGCAGCTGTCTCCAATGGCAACAAGACTTAACAACCACTTTTAATTAATGCGTCTTAGCCTCCAAACAAATTTTCATTTCAAAAAAGATTCTCAAATTTGGTTTACTGGTTTTATTTTTATTTTTTTAAAGAAAGGATTTGAGGAAATGTATACTCTGGCGGAGAGTAGAAAAGGTGCAGAACATTCTATTGGATAATTGTTTAATTCAGTTTCCTGAGAATCTCAGCTTTTGTTTTGTTTTTTAAAAAGGAAGCCTCTAGCCCTTTTGATTGTAGAGATATGCTGGAAAGTGTGTGGGCAAAACCTGCTGAAATCTCAGGTGTGTGTGTGTGTGAGAGAGAGAGAGAGAGAGAGAGAGAGAAAGCCTGTTCAAACATTTCTCTGGATTTTTCAGTAGTTGGAAGCAGAGTTGTCCTGCATGGCTGCTTGTCCCACCCCATGTTTAACCAAACCACAGTAAATTGTGCAAAACAGGGAGGAATGTAGAATTATGCAAAATAAGAGAATTTAGGGGGGTATTATTGTAGCACTTTTATCCCGCCCTTTAGCCAAAAAAAAAAAAAGGTTCAAAAGGCGGCTTACAAAAATATTTAAGACAGTCCCTGCCCACAGGATTACAATCTAAAAAACATGACACAAAAGGAAAGGGGATTGGGAGGGAGGAGGAGGGGGAAGCAGATTTAGGCACTAGACTCCCAAGCTGCAGGAGCTGTGCCCTCTTTTGTATCTGGTCACTCTACAAAAGAGAGCTCCTGCTGCTCCTACTGTGGTGTTGAAGAGGGCATTTCACCTGGTGCTTCCTGCATACAAATGACACCTGCTGATTTTTACACAACAATTTTTTACAGGAGCCCTGTCCTCCTTTTCATAGGGTCACCCTAAATTAGGATGCCTGGGCTCACATTGCTGTTGGAGAATGCTGCACTTGATGGATCTTCGGTATCAACCAGCAAGCAATTTCTTCTGTTGGTGCCCCCTCACCATTTGCTTCTGAAGAGCATCACTGCATCCCATCCCATATTGTTTTGCTTTTTATTATCCTCATTATTCTTAGATTTCTGAAATAGAATTAACTTCACTCTCACAAGTATGTTTTCTTTAAAAAATGTAAGAAACAGCTAACATAGGAAGCTTGTCTTGTTCCTCCTGGTGATGTCTTAGTGAGCCTTGTCTGGAGTGGAATGAGCCTTGCTACCAAGCTGCCATTTCAGCAACCAACTTCCTCACCCTGATTTCCATCTGAGCTTTATGACTCTGGGAGTGCTTATCTAATAGCATTTTAGTGCAGAACACTGTAGTTTTGGAAAGCACCAGAAAGCCTGATCTTAATGTGGAAATGCTTTCAGATCAGCGGCAATGACAGACAGGACACGATGCAGAGATATTTATAGGGCTGTTTACAAGAATGCCATTATTATTACTGTGCTATAAACTACAAAAGATTGTAGCCAGAGTAGCAACAAAACTTCAAAAGAACTGGACAACCATATTAGCAACTTCCTAGACACCAAGGGCTCCTTCTGCAGGCCTGGCTCTTGATGGTTTCTGCTCTGAAGTTATTTAAGTGAATTTTCTACACATCTGCAGGACGTTAGGAGTCAATTCCACTTGGTCCCTAGTACTTCTACAGCAGGGGTGGACTGATGTCAGCCTCGCAGGATCCACTGTGTTTGTTACTAGAATCCAGAGAGCCACCAAGTGGAGCCAGGTGCAAAATAGTGGCTCAGCCATACACTAAGAATTAAGGAACACACAGGGCCGGTGCTACCATAGAGGCCACTCAGGCGGCCACCTAGAGCGCCAAGCTAAAAGGGGCGCCGAGCACAGCGCAGCACTCACGCGGGTTGGCTGTGAGCCGGCCCAGCCTGAGGATTCAGCTGGGCCTGGGCAGGTGAGATGGCACCCAGCCAGCCGAAGCGAAGCCAGGGACGCTGGGGTGGGGCGGCTCCACGTTCGGAATTCTGGAACGCTTCCGGGAGAGAGAGAGAGAGAGAGAATGTATGGGGTCTTTGAGTGAATGCATGTGTTCATGTGTGTTTGTTTGGAGTGAGTGATGCTGAGTGTGTGTGTGTGCGTGCGCGTGAGTTGGGGGGATGATTTGGAGGTGATATTCCTATTAACACATTTTAGACCCATAGACGTTCCTTTCCAATTTGTTTGCTATAATTGGCATGACGTATTTCTTGAATTTTAAAATAAATTTAGCAGTTTCAAGTTTTGTGCTGCTTATTTTTTCCGGGAAACATATGTTCTTAAAAATCAAAGTTGGCATTGTGTGTGTGTGTGTGTGTGTAAGTAGCTCACCTTGCCTAGGGCGCAAAATAGTCTGGCACCGGCCCTGGGAACACAGTGCCTCTGAGCATGATTGTCATCCCAGGAATTTGTGATCAGCAAGAGGAGCAAACTCTTGAATCCTTTCACACTCAAATCTTAGGGGCTCATCTACAACAAGCAGGATATTGCACTATGAAAGTGATATGAAAGCAGTATATAAAAGGCAGGAGCCACACTAAGCAGGATATAGCACTATGAAAGTGGTATGAAAGCGGTATATGGTATATGTCAATGGGCCCCAACAGTTGTCAGTGCATTTCAGTACTGCTATAAAACGATAGTGTGGCTCCTGCCTTTTATATACCACTTTCATAGTGCAATATCCGGCTTGGTGTAGATGAGGTCTAGGTTTCCCCCAAGTGTTCTTTTTCAGTAACCAAGTTTAGGAGGGGAGGGGGAGCTTCCTTGCTAGTATAAGACTGGGTATCAGAAGCCCTTTGCTGATCTATTGCAAGTCACCCAAAGATCTACCAGTATATCTCAATCTATATACAATTTCGCATTTTGATTTGTATTTTTTGTAACTTTGCCAAATATTTACATGTACTTGGCAGAGGACAATGGATTGACTGGTTTTTAATTATTTAAGCAAACTAACAGCAAATCTGCCATGCTTGAAAAGTAACACCCATAATTGTAAAGATTCATGTCAGTGTTACTTCCTCAGCAGGCTTTTCCTTGTGGAGATATTACAAGTTTGAGAACCCTTTGGATTTGTTCAACAACATGACAATACACAGCTGAGCACCATGGCAATGAGCTGGTTGCGTAAACCAGAGCTTCCACATCAAGAGGACTACCTCTGTAATCCATAGTCATGGTAGCTTGAAAATGAGTTCCCAGAATGCCCCAGGTCTCATCTTGCTTGCTTTCTATTTATTTATTTTTCTTGACCATGCCCCAAATGTGTCAGAATTTGCCAAGTCTGGTCTACAAACCACTCCAATTCAACCAGAAGTCTGGATTAGGATGAATTTCAGTAACATCACTAGCTACTACATTTTTATCCCACTATATAATGACTCACCATGACCACATCCTCTCAGTAACTACATTAAGGGAGTGGTTATGATAATAATTAATGCGAAGGAATAAAAATGGTCAAGTGAATGGCTTGAAGCTTTAGCTAAAGATGGTTAGAGACTTTGCAATGGATGGGTTCACTCAAGTTGATTAAATCGCTGGTTGCTCCAAAAACAAATCTATGCTGTAAAGTCCTCCACTATGAACATCTACCACTGAGGGGAAAGTCTAGTCTCTAGTTCAGGGTACCACAAATTCTACCCAAAAGGTGTCTGAGACCGAGATAATAACCCTTGGTCTGATCCAGCCTGGCTCTTCAGATGTTCTTATGCCAGCTTCACACTTAAAACAGATTTTTTAAAAAAATGTTAAGAACTAAAATAAAAATCAGGGTGGGGGCAGGGAGCTTTGCACATGCCAAGAGAGGTGTCCTTAGGACATTGTTACTGACAGCATGTTGGAGATAGCAACTTTATGTCAACTCTGCCTATCAGTCCACCTTGCTCAGTACCATCAACTCTGGCTGATGGCACCTCTCTAGCTCCTCATGCAGAGGAGCTCCACTAGTTGGAGCGACCTTCTGCATGCGAAACATGTGCTCTGCCATTGAGTGACGGCCCCTCCCCTGTATTCACCCAGAGTAAATGGTATTGATCCGGATAAGAGATGCGCCTAACACAGGGGTAGCCAGAGCAGAGGCAGACATCTGGGCCTAAAGCAACGCAGCAAATCATAAATTCTAAATCAATCAATGTTGATGTCTTTGTTTAACAACACTCCTGCATGAGTAACAGGCAGTACGAGAATGTAATATATACTCGAGTCCCCATCGTTCCACAGCTTAAAAAAAGAAGAGAAAAGGAAGAAGGGGGGGATAACAAATGCGAGTCGAAAACTCTGCCAAATAACAAAGCTTGGGTTTTATGCATGCTCATCAATGTAGCCCTAAAGCCAGAAGAGCCCCGAGGGTCACCCCAGCCCCTTTAATACCAAAGGGCCTAACTATGCCGCAGATCAAGCACCAAGCCCAAACCTGCTTTTGTCTGAGAAAAGATGAAAGCTCCCTAGAACAGGTGAAGGCTCCTTTTGAATCATCACCTGCAATTAAACAAAGGAAAACTTAGAGGAGGAGAGGTAAGCTGAACTCGCTTTTAAAAGACACCAGCGGAGCAGGTGGATGCTTGCTGAGGGTGGCTGCGGTGGCTGCTGTCATTCTTTCACCAAATGAAGAGCCGTCGCCAGGTTTTGCTGCACGGAGGCGTCAGGTCAGTGGCAAAGAAGGCCGTTGAGGGCAGGGAAGGGGAAGAGGGGCCGTGAAGAGGTCAGACCTCGTTTTCCTGAAGGATGTTTTGGGTTATTGGTGCGCATTTCTTTAAGGGCCGCTGATTCAAAATGAACTTCCCACTTGGACGATGTGTCCCGTGTAGGAAGCGATGTGAAGCGCTAGTGTGCACTTTGTCACAGGGAAGGAATAGTCTTGCGGCTCTTTCGACAGGGAGGCAGGCAGCAGGATGACTGAATGCCATGTGCGCACAGAGCGAAATGGGTGCACTTGCCACAGGAGACCAACTCCCTACACATGTGGCTTTCACTTTGGAGCTGTCTCGTATGAAGTGTGGAGGCAGTGTGGAGGCAGTGTGGTGTAGTAGCTAAAGTGTCAGACTGGGAGTCGGGAGATCCGGGTTCTAGTCCCCACTCAGCCATGGAAACCCACTGGGTGACTATGGGCCAGTCACAGGCTCTCAGCCCAACCCACTTCACAGGGTGGGTGTTGTGAGGATTAAAATGGAGAGGAAGAGGATTATGTTCCTTGGGTTCCTTGGAGGAAAAAAGGTGGGATATAGAAGGAGGAGGAGGAGGAGGAGGAGGAGGAGGAGGAGGAGGAGGAGGAGGAGGAGGAGGAGGAGAAGAAGAAGAAGAAGAAGAAGAAGAAGAAGAAGAAGAAGAAGAAGAAGAAGAAGAAGAAGAAGAAGAAGAAGAAGAAGAAGAAGAAGAAGAAGAAGAATCCCTTAGAGATATAATGATGATGATGATGATGATGATGATGATGATGATGATGATGATGATGATGATGTGGAGGCTGCATGTTACAGGAAACATCTCCTGGTACATTGCACCCAGATATGTGCAGCACATGTACTTACCAGGGCTGGCCCATGTGAATTTGCTGCCTGAAGCAAAGAAAAGATGGTGCGCCGTTTCCCTTTCCACACACAGATGCCAAGTGGATTGGCCACTGAGCGCGTCATCAGACAAGTATTTTCTTGCATGCTCATTACTGGGCACTAAGGTTTTTCGCTGGTCCTTCTGACACTGCCGTCCGCCTCCCGCACATCTCCCGCCCTTTCTGCTCGCTTTCCCGTCGCAAAAAAAGTCCCGGAAAATCTGACTTTTGGAGCTGTGGTGAAATGTCCCACCATTTCCTGCTATGTACAGGAGAAGCAGCAAGATAAAGACCACCACAGAATGGGCCGCATGGTCATTGTTTACTTCCTCTTTCTTCCCCGTGTAAAGAAAGAGGGTGTATTGTAGGACAGAAGTGGGAGCGGGGGAAGTGGTGGTAAGGGAACACGAATTTCCCCCTGTGTGATGACACTCTGAATCTCTCTTCAGCAATGATGACAGGATTGCGTCCTCCACTGCATTTGCAGGCAGTAGGCTAGCTGGGAGAGGAGGGTGTGAGGAGATCAGGCCATGTGATACACAGTTCTATTTTCTAATGACTTGCTGCTGCCTGTGCCTAAAACAATGGCCTAACTTTAAGTTCCATTCAGTTCAATGGCTCTACTTTAAGTTGGACTTCTGTTGGATTTTACCAACTGGGTTGAACCCAGACTTAATCATACTTGGAGTAGTTCCATTGCAATGAATGGGTCTACTCTCAGTATGATTAAACCTGGATCCAGCCCTGTACATCCAGATTTTAGAGCACATCTACATTATAAATTTAAAATGGAGTTGAGCAATCATTCCCATGTGCCAGGTGAACTCTGGGAATTATAGTTTGGGTGGGCAGAATTGGGTTCTTAGCGCCTCGCTGAAATATAATTCCCAGGATTTGAGCATCGCTGCTCTGAACCCTGTGCTTGTGCATTGTGAAACATATTTATTGCATCCCTGGAAAGGGAGGGGACATGATTCTGGGATGGTGCATTACCAGAAGATGCAGAGAATAAAAATCCAAATGCCTGCCTGAGAATGCATAACGGAAAATCAATATGATCAAAATACACAAATTCAGAATAACCGGGGGCAGCATTTTTCCCCTACTCCAAAACGTACATACAGGCAAAGCATTAAGTCAAAGGCCAACGGATGCTTTTCTTCAACCTGCCTGCCTACCCCATGCGCACATTTTATTTTTACCTCTTTTGTATTTTTTTCAGGTCACCCTGGATTATAGAAATCAAGTGGCATTTCTTCTGCTTTGCTTCCTGTAAGATCAATAACAACAATCAATTAAAACTTGTTTTCTGCCAGCTGGCTCTCCTTTGTGATAATGGTGCACAAGGCAGAACGGAGATTGCCTCATTTCTCGATGTCCTCCCATACCCCATAAATACTGGTTCATCCATGGACCACTTTAATATACAATTATGGCAAAGCCAGGGGATGAAGAGGTTGATGACGGTAGTGTTGTGTAGATGTACTTCAAGGGTAAGACGTTTGCGTAAAGAGAGATGCTTTGGGCTTTTTGGATTCCACTAGCTTCATTAGGGTGGGAGGAAGTGAGTGCAGGTCAGTGGACAATTAGGAACTAGGTTTGAAAGAGAGTGGGAAATGTTTGATGAGGACTCATCTCAGCCAAGTACCTCACTGGGTGACCTGGACTAGTCACATGCTCAGCCTAACCTACCTCACAGGGTTGTTAGGGTAAAAGTAATGGCCCAATGTACACCTCTCCCAGCATTCTAAAAGAAGAATGGAAAGGAGATTTAACTGGCGATGAAACAAGAAGATGACAAGCAACCTCCATCACATTTTCATAATCGTATATTCAAGCTCAGTCATATGCTTCTGGGCACCTTCCACACTGGTACGTGGCACTGATGATTAAAACAGATCCAAAAGGGAACTTACCTCATAGTCCCTGGATCTCCATTCCCACATTCAACCTTGCAGTAGCTAAGCAGAGAGGAATATCTTTGCTTACAGAGAGATGCTATATGCAAAGTAGGCAACATCTGGATGAAAGCAACTTGGATGCACCAGGATGGTCACCATCAGAGAGAAGAGCACTTCGCAGATCTCCCGGCGGCCGGGAGTAATGTCTTCCCCACAGTCCAGCCAAATTGCTCAAGAGCAGTCTTCCCCAAGCTGGTATCCTCCAGATGTATTGGATTACAACTCCCATCATCCACAGCCAGCATGGCCAATTGGGAATGTGAAAGGCTGCTCTCTGGAGTCTTTACCCACAGCGTGTTTATGTATACCAGTGGTTGGGGAACATGGGTGTGAGGGTGCTGTTGCATTCATGTCCTGCTTGTGGGCTTCCAGTGGGCAGCTGATCGGCCACTGTCCGAACAGAATGTTGGACAAGATTTGTGCAGATTAATGCAGAAATTGGACAGAATTGACTAATGGGTGAACACATGCAAAAATATCATGGGCTGGAAACAGACTTATTTATAGAAAATTCTTCTCTGGGTGCTTCCCTAGTGCCTGCGTCAAGGTTACCCACTTCACAATGAAAGCTTTTGGAGATCATTCCCACATAAACACTGCCAGGCTCACAATGTCCATTTAAACAGGGCACCAGCTTCTTCTTTGCCCTGGTCCTACTATTATTGCCAGTAGTAATCATGACTTCATCATACATAAATACACATCAATATACATGGCTCTTGTTAGTGCGGCATTAGAAAAGAAGAAAAAGAATGACAAAAAGACAAGGCAGGGAGTAGAGGGAAGGGAACAGGGTTGGTCCCAGACCAAATGATGTGATTAGCCAGAAGCATCTTCGACAGCTTGTCTATTTGTTCAGCTTTTAAATGAATTGTTTCTTTATTGCATGGAAACCCCAATACGAACAGACGAGTTTCAACCAAGGAGCCAACTAATTAGAACATGCGGGCAGCATGACTTCTTAAGACTGGAAAAGTGAGAAATGGAGAGAATCAGAAATAGACAGGTTCAGCCATCTCTACTTATATGCTCAGGGTTGTTTGTGGTCTATGAATGGATTAATTCGGAGCGTCATCCAATGAGCGTTTTATCACACTTTCATTACTGTGCACTTACAGATGTTTGCAGGTCCTTTTGACGACGACGTCTGCCTCCCACACATCTCCCGCTCCTTTTGGCCTTCTTTCCACCACAAAATAGACCCCTGGTAAATCTGATATTATTTCTTTAACAAAAAGTTCCGCAGGAAACAGGAAAAGTGACATGATAAAAACGCCCACTGAATAGGCCATACTTCCTCTTTCTTCTCCTGTGTAAAGAAAAAGGAAGTATCATGGGACAAAAGTGTGTGGGGTATGTGAAGTGATGGTAAGGAAACACAATTTGTCTTGGAGGTCATATAGTGCCTTGCACCAATGACCTAATTCCACATGTGATCATTATGGTTATGTCTTGATTCTTGTGCGTCAAAGAAGACTTGTGTATGTGTGTATCATGGGTGGGAGGGGGACTACCAAGAAGAACTACAATCAACATTTTAAAAATCCTTTAGATGTGTGTACTCTGAATGTGGGTATCCTTATACACGTGTTCAGAGAGGACATTCATTAACAGAGGACTGAGTGAGAGTAGCGGAAGTGAAAACAGAGCATCACAGAAAGGTTAGGCAAGTATAAAGGTTGGATGTCAGCCATTTAGGGGCATGCATTGTCAGCATTTTATTCAATTTAGGGCTTTGAAAAACATATTGGGCAGTATCAAATACTGCCGGTGCACTCCCACTTGCACTTCTTGACAGCTATCTTAGAAATGAGCAGAAATACTCATTTCTGGAATGGGACAGGTCAGCAAAGCTTCCTTCCATGAGCTCAGCTGACTTACCCCATTCCAGAAATGTGTGGGTTCCTCAGTTCTGGACAGATAAAAGGAAGAGCATCTTCACATAACACATAGTTAAGCTATGGAATTCACCACCACAAGACGTAGTGATGGCCACCAATTTTGGGATGGCTTTAAAAGAGGTTTAGACAAATTCCTGGAGAAGGCTATCAATGGCTACAAGTCCTAATGCCTCTAAGCTACCTCCAATATCGGAGGCAGGCTGTGTGCCTATACAGAGCAGTTGCTGAGGAACATAGGCAGGAATGTGCTGTTGCACTCATGTCCTGCCTGTGGGTTTCTCATTAACAGCTGCGTGGCCACTGTGTGAACAGAATGCTGGACTAGATGGACCCTTGGTCTGATCCAGCAGGGCTCTTCTAGTGGTCTTATGTTCTTATTTCTGATTGCTGCTGAATCCACTAGCCCCCTGTTGCGTCAGCAGTGGGTCCCACTGGCATGCAGGTAGTGCCATATACTGCCTCTGGTTACTCATTTTTTGCACTTCAATGAGATGTCTCATTTATGACTGGTTTTGACTGATACATTTACAACAGCAGAGTGTGAAGCATCGTGGGAAATGTAGTTCTGGTGAGCCTCATTGATTTATACACCTTGTAAAACCCTTTTCAAAGAAATGCTCAGTGTATTATTTGAACTAAGGGTTAGTTGAAGGGCCCTTTTCCATTGAACTGATTTCAGTCACCAGTGGCCTTGGAACCACAAGAAGAAGGGGGAAGGCCCCTTCTTAACAAGGAGGAAGACATCATGCAGCCTTCCCCAACTTAGTGCCCACCAAATCCATCGGAATACAATTTCCATCATCCCCAACCAACATGAGCCATGCTGGCTGGGGATGATGGGTGTTGTAGTTCAACTCCTCTGGAGGGTGCCATGTTGGAAAAGACTGACTTCATGCGTTCTTTTATCCTGTCCTCTTTGCTAGCTTCAATAGTTGTTTTTAATCTGCAAAGCGGCAATGAATATGCAGATGCTTTTCAGCATCAGTTAGTAACAGTTATTCCTTTCCTCGGTTTCGCTCATGTGTTCCCATGGCAGTCATCCAAGGCTTTGGAATATGAAACCTGCTGAGCAGGTAACGGTAGTCGGTTTCATTCTCCAGGTCTTTGCAAGAACTTGCATTTGCGGCATTTAAAGCATTAACAACATTAACTCATGAGGCCAAAGGTTGCCTCCATGCAAATCTCCCAATGCCCATGGTACAGAAACAGATAGGGAGATGGGACCTATTTTTAAAATAATAATAATAATAAAAAAATCAGCAGTACTCAATCCCATACAATTCCAGTCACTTTGGTTTGGGCTGCAATGCTTAGTCAATTTGTCCGTCAAGGTTGTGTTGATTGAAAGACCTTTTGATCAATTAAAGAGGTGCACTTGAAAGATGCCCTCAAAGTTCAGGTAGCCCAGAATACAGCTGCTACGCAACTAAGGGCCGGGCGGGGGTGGGGGGACATATCTTGCCAGTTCTGAAACAGCTTCACTGGGTGCCAGTCTGTTCTTGGATGGTGCCATTTTGCTTACATCAGGGTCCACACTCTGAGAATGTTTGCTATTAGGAGCTCACTCTACATAACTCTCCGAACTGCTCCAAAATCCTTGGATGGGGAGCAGTCGATAAATATTGTAAATTAACAGATAAACCTCTTGCCATGTTTCTCCTCCCTCTTCCCCACCCCCACTGGAATAAAACGGAACTTGCTTCTACACCAGCCACTCTCTGGGTGGCTCTTCCCCACCCCCTGGGTTGTAGGAACCTGGACTTAAGCCCTAAAGTCCAGATCTAGCTGCACCACTGGTCTGAAGGCACATGATGCAGTAAACCTGCTTAAATTAAGCAGGTCAAGGTTTGGTTAATGCTTGGATGCCCCCCCCCGCCCCGCCCTGCATGCACCTCCCATGCACTGGAGTCCCGTCCCAATACTCCCACCACCGTTGAGCCTCCTACCCATCTGCACATGTACAGGAGGGATTCATGTACCTCTGTGTACAAGTTCAAGATGGACTAGTGGATCAGGGCCTATCTGTTCTTTACGGTTCTTAATTCGATACTGTTTTCAAATGGTTTCAAAGAAGTTGGGGTTTTATGTCTTGCAACATTGGTGGCCTCAGTAGAGGCTCTTGGCTCCGATGTCAGTGGGGCACTGAATCCGCTCCAGGTTTCAGTCAGAACCAGTCAGAACTCACATGTTGGTTCACATGTTGGATAGCCCCTTTAGGGTTCTGACTGAAACCCGGAGTGGATTCATTGCCCCACTGACATTGGAGCCACCAGCCTCCACTGCATGGCATGGAAAAGGGAAAAGGGTCAGGGGGTCAGTGTCAATCCTAGCTATGGCCACTGCAAAATGGAGCCACCATAATTCCAGGAGGGCAATCTGCAAGCGAAAGCAGGTTTAGCCCATACGTTGGCCCTATCAGAAGTGCATTGCAGGATGGGGGAAGCACACAGCATCTTTAATGTTGCAAGCTCTGACAGTCCTGATCCCCGTGAGAGAAAGGGAAGGAGAGATCCTGGACTAAGTCCAGGTCAAAGTGTGAGGAAGGCAAGCAGCCCTTAATGAATGAAATCCACAAACCCCACTGCATGAGTAGCCTAATAGTGACCACTTGCAGCAAAGATGGCCACTTATGCATTGCAAAAAACAGAAAAAGCACCAATCTGCCTAACATTTTCAAAGGAAAAATTATATAGGTGTTTTGTAGGTACAAAGAAAATTATTTATGTGTAAATTTAGAAATAATAGCAATTTTTTTAAAAAAAAACAAAAACAAAAACAAAACCTATTATTTACATCTCACTATAGTGGAGAAGACTGCTTAGGTGACCTAAGTACCTGCTGTCCTGGTGCCCAAATGTTGGGCAGCTTCAAGGCCCCTGCTGCTCTCTCTCTCCTTTTGGTTCTGTGATTTTAAGCCAGACTTGGAGGACTTTCAGATGGGGGAAATCGTGTTTCCTTTCCGTCACTCTGTTTCCTGCTTCTCTTCTGTATTTAAAATGTGCTGAATTACATATTGGCCTGTAATGTAAAACCTTCCATCCCATATAGTGCAATGGGACAGTGCCCTCTAGTGGGCATTTTATAGTGCAACTTCTACTGCACATGGCAGGAAATCCCGACATATTTCAGAAGAATCTGGGTTTCTGAGGTTTATTTTTGAACAGATTAACTGGGGAAAGGAGCAGGGGAGGCGCAGGAGGCTCACATCATCGTCAAAATGACCTGTGAATTTCCATGAGTAGCCGGTCACAAGCGTTTAAAGGAGCCCTTGGACTGGCCAGCCCATCAAACAGAGGACACCTTCAAATAGAGGACTGTCCTCTGCCAGCCCTTCAAAATAGAAGACTATCCTCTGTAATATAGCCCACCCTGGACACTTTACATGTAGTCTTCTAAAAATAGTTTCTCAGGGGACCAGCACAAAAGCTAAGAGGACCCCTGTAACTCTGTCCTTGACCATACATCTCATCTATTCGCTGATATGGTTTATGTATATAGTCTGTTCACCAGTTTGCTAGATGGTGTCAGCAAAGAGAAGAAAAGAAACCAGTTTCCCCGAAGCGCAGCTTGCAGAAGCCACGCAGACCAAACGAAAACGAACCAAAAAAAGTATGTTTGGCCAACTCACAGAAAAACATATTGCTGCTTTAACTGCTGGGGTCTTGAAAAAGAAGGAGGAAGGAGCAAGAGAGTGGGAAAAGAAATGCTACGAACACACGTATTGTAGAAAATAATTTGCATGGTCAGCCAAATGAGGAGAAATCCCTTATCAATATGATTTTATGAATGGGTACATACGTATCAATCTCGCTTTGGTGTATGAATCTGCCCAGTAAAATACAGACATTTCATTCCTATACCCTTGAAAAGATACAGGTGTAAAATAAATACTGGAGCAGGGTGTTGTTTTGGAAGGAAAATGTCAGCGGACATTATTACGATTTTTTAAAAAGAGAGCAAGAGTGAACAAGTAATATCTGTCAAAAGAATGAGCGTGCTTGGAATTCAGTGCGCGCCTCCTTAAATCTTACTGCAAGTCAAATTCTGCTCTCGGGTGCGAGCCAAACACCGTTGACTTCAGAAAAAGCCGCCCATGCATATTCAAAAGCGGAACTTGATCCAGCATTTGTTATTTTTGTTGAGAGCTTCTGAAGGTAGCGTGTTCCTTCAACATGCCAGGAAAAGAAGGTGCTTCTAGAACAGATCAACCCTGCGCTGGAACCTGGTGTGAACTACCCCTTGCTGCAGCGATGGGGCATGTTGTAACACTCTGTCTGTTGGTGCACCCCTGAAGCATGGCATGCAGGTACACAGTAATGAAGACATCAAGCAACTTGATTGACGGGGCTCCAGTGGTTCATTGAAAAGAACAATGATTGCAACATCGTGGCAACCCCCTCTAGGATTAAGAAATTTCCTTCTCATCTGCAGAATCAGAAAGATGCCAGCATTTGTAAACATGTTATTAGAGGAGTTTCCACAGACACACACACACAGAGAGAAGAACCAAGGAATGCTTGTCCTAGGTAGAACTCAATACCCAACACATTGACAAAGGTCATTGTAAGGGCTATAAAACACCAACCCTAAATTGGCTCCTTGGTTGGTGCTTAGGCCTGTTACCACTATGACATGCAGCTAATTTAATGCATTCCACATAGACGTATTCCACTCCCTCCACATGACCAGGGGCAGGGGGTGCTATTGCTATTACCCACAAGCAACTGTTTGGCCCCTCTGTGAACTGAAGGCTGGACTAGAGGGACCCTTTGCCTGATCCAGCATGGCTCTTCTTGGGTGTTTACATAGAGGCTGTCCAAGTATGATGTGCTGGGCTGCTCATTCCACTGCACAGGTTTCACCTTGCCACCCTAAAAGCTGGGAAAGAAAGGCTTGTGGTGGCATGGCACAAGTAATTCAGTCCATGTGGCAAGCCACGGCAAACGAATGATTCCGAATGCAGTTGCAGACTCCAGCACTGAATGCCTACCAACAACTAGAGGCTCTCTTCTAGCTGTTGAGACAGCACTTGGCCTTCTCTTCAGTTCCTATATACAGTGGAAGCTGGTGGTTCCTATGTCAGTGGGGCAGTGAACCACCCCTGTGACATAGGAGCGACCAGCCTCCACCGCCTGTATACTAATGGCCACAGAAATTGAGAGGCCATTGTCATATTCTCCATATTGCACAAAATATGTTGCTCATCTGGTAACGGCTCTCGGGTACCACAGGAGGTGCTCTGGGCTTCTGCCAGTGTGACATCTTTAGCAGGGATAGGTTGCTTTTGGAATCGGTATTTTTATTTTGATTATTTCTTTTTATTTATTATTTGGAGCTGCTGGGGGGTACAGGTTGAAGGCAAAACAGAATTTCACTAAATGTTTGGTTGGTTGGCTGGTTTTATTAAGACATTCACATCCCTCCATTCTCATCCAAAAGCACCACTCAAGGTAGCTTACAACATAAAAATTACAATCTGGGATATACATAAACAATCTATCAAGGAGACATGGTCACTGGTTAAAACCCCATAATAAAAACATGAACATCATTTATTTATTTACTAACTTCAAATCCATCCAATAAAGAATGAACTCTGGGCTGATTACAGTTAAAAAACTAAAATCCTATAGAACAGTTAAAAATATAAAATACAGTACAAACATTTAAAAGAATAAAGTATAATCTAATGCAAAACAATAAACAGCATAGGATCAGGTAAATCAGCCACAAAAAAATCTAGAACAAGGACTCTAAAAGTGCCTGGGAGAAAATAAAGGTCTTTGCCTGGCGCCAAAAGGATAACAACGTAGGCGCCAGGCGAATCTCTTTGGGGAGTTCATTCCAACATTATCTGCAACAGCCTGCAGAAAGAAAATGGTATTCCACAACTGGTGAACAGGGAGCTAACCGCATGTAATTAGTCAGATATTGTCAAATAATACTCCCTTGGCCTCATACCTAGAAACCTGGAGTACTACTTCTTTGTACCACTACTGTAACTTCCCATTCTTTTTCCATAAATGCAGGTTCTTTGGCTACTCATTCCAGCCTACACCTGTTATCTGGAGACCTTTAAAATGGTTGCAGACTCTAATTCCCTTTTAACATTAGAAGATTGCCAACTCAACAAGCCATCCCATGAATCTATGACTCAGCCAGGATTCAAAGCCCACTCCGCCGTATCCAGCTGGAGTGCTCCATCACCACTTAATCATTCCGCTACTATTTACTGGTTTTATTTTTTATTTCTTAAAATTACGTTGTGCCCTTCATTATAAAACAATCGAAGGATGGTCTCAAGATACAATGTATTATCATTATGAAATACAATAAAATACATGATAAAACACACTAAAATATGCAGTGTCACATTCAATATACACCACCCTTCAAGCAATGTAGACCCAAATGCTAAAAAGAATGGTTTTCACCCGGCACTGAAAACTGACCAATGCCAGCCAACCCTCCAAGAAAAAGGCAATTCACTAGCAAAATCGAACTCACTAAATGCCCATCACTATGTAAGGGCATAGTCCTTTACTTTGTTTTTCTGTACAGGAGTGAGCAGCAACTTTTCATTCACAAGGGAAAGAGTTAAGGAGTTCACTTGGGATCTCCCCCCGCCCCGCCCCGGGACTACATGTTCCCTGCCTCTCGTAACCCCAACCACTGGCAAGCAAGCTTCTACCTATTTCCATAGCCCCATCCTGGGTTGTTTGTTTTTGTTTTTAATCATACTGTGATGAAATGTTGAGAGCTGGGTTTTGACAGACAGATAGATGGATGACCCTGACATGCCTTATTCTGAAACACGAGTCAAGTATTGCATTTTCCATGGGTTCCTTCAGAAGGGCAACTCATAACATGCCACAACCTTAAGGATATGATTACTGATTAGAAGGAGGATTATTGGGTAACACCGTAGTGCCCGAGAAGACACTGATGTTTTAATCACATTACCGAGCAGTGTGTCTGTTTACTTTAAACCATCAATGTTCGGTTCCTCAAAGCCCTTTGTTTTTGGGTTCTCACCCTATGAGCTCATGAAACATCTCACTTTCTTTCTTCTTCTTTTTCCTTCTCCTCCTTTTTTTGGGGATTGTGCACTAGCTACATTACAGTTGGCACCGCACCCTAAAACACGCTGGCAGTCAAACAAATAGCGCTACACGAGACCAAACATAATTGTGGGTTATTGAAAAATGCTTCCTGAACATGACTGGAATTCCCCTTCTTAGATGAACATTTTCTTAGCCGGCCAATGTTCACCGTCAGAAGTGTCTTCCTGCCTCCACGTCCTGCCCTGCAGTACACACTGGATTTGTGTTTTCTAAGCTCAGCTCGGCACATCTGACACTTATTCCTGGCAAAAAAAAAACTTGTCCTGCATCACCCAACCTGGAAGCCAGCTAACCCTGGGCTAAGGGCCAAGGTATCGCTCACTAAATCCTGCCTAGAGCAAACATAGGGAAGGGGTCAAAGGACTGAAGGAGTACAACAAACAAACAAACAAGGAGGGCATCTCTTTCTTCTCCAGGTACACACCTTTACCTGTTTGCTGGATAAAGCACTCTCAGGCCCAAAGGGGGCATTGAGACAACCGCACCCTGCACAATCTCCAAACCACAAAATTCTTATGCCGTAAAACTATATGTTTGGTAGTTAAGAACATAAGAAAACCCCTCCTGGATCAGGCTAAAAGCAGTTTGTTTCCTAAGTCGCCAACAAAATGGTTATGGGAAATACGGATGGATGAAGGTCAACTTTGGTACAGATGTCATTTTTTTCAGTTTTGCAATCTTAAGTTTGGTTCTTCACAAGCTTTGAGCTTTTTCTTTTTTTAAGAACACATGGACATTTCTATGAACATTTCTCTTAATATATTCATTTTGGTACACAGTTTTGACTAATATATATATTTTTGCAAGGACTTTTCTTAATAAAATGCATTTTGAATGTTTTCATATATGCATTTTTGTGTGTACTTTTCCCTAACATTTTTGTCTAAATTTTTTGACCCGAGAATTCCACTGTAATGTTCAGATATGTGTGAATTAAGAAGGATGAGCATGATTCAGATCATATATTGGTTTGAATGTCCAAAGTTAGGTAGGTCTGCAACAAAATGTGAGCCAAACATTTTTTCCTCCATCCCTAATGGGAACCCATAAGCAGGATATGAATGCAATAACACCCTCCTGTTATGTCCTCTAGCAACCAATATTGATAGGCATATTGCCTTTGATACTACTGGAGGCAATATTCATTTATTTATTTATTGCATTTATATCCCACCTTTTTCCTCCAAGGAACACAAGGCGGCATGCATAATCCTCCTCCTCTCCATTTTATCCTCACAACAACAACCTTGTGAGGTAGGTGTAAACTGCCCAGAGAGCTTCAGCTATTGGGCGGTATAGAAATGCAATAAATAAATAAATAAATAGGTTGGGCTGAGAGTCTGTGACTGGCCCAAAGTCACCCAGTGGGTTTCCGTGGCTGAGTGGGGACTAGAACCCGGACCTCCCAACTCCCAGTCCAACACTTTAGCCACTACACCACACTGGCTTGCCTGATAAAGCCATTAATAACTTTATCCTCCATTAATGTGTCTAATCCCCTTTTAAAACCATCCAGATTAGTGGCCATCACCACATCTTGTGGTACAAATTCCCATAGTTTAACTATGCATGGTTGTTTTAAGGCTGTAAGCTACTTTTACAGACTGGTTGAGGTCAAAATGGTGAGCCACAAGCACCGTATGCCATAAAATTATATATTTGGTGGTTAAGAACATAAGAGCCCTCCATTCCCAGGCATATGAAGATGAATACATGGATTCAAGGGAAGCTCGGAGGATGGCAACAAGGGAGAGGGCCTTTTCAGTGGTGGCCCCCCGACTGTGGAATGATCTCCCCGATGAGGCTCGCCTGGCGCCAACATTGTTATCTTTTCGGCGCCAGGTCAAGACTTTTCTCTTCTCCCAGGCATTTTAACAGCATTTTAACAGCATTTAACAACGTTAAGTTTGTTTTTAATGGACCCCACAATTGTTGTTTTTAAATGGATACTGTTGTTTTTATACTGTGTGTGTGTGTGTGTGTGTGTGTGTGTGTGTGTGTGTGTGTGTGTGTTTTTAAATTGTATACTTTTAATGTTTACTATTTTTAAATGTTGTAAACCGCCCAGAGAGCTTCGGCTGTGGGGCGGTATATAAATGTAATTAAATAAATAAATAAAATAAATAAATAATGACACTTTCAATGCCAGTTGTTTTATCAGGCCCAGGGGTCAATATTGCAACTGGGCGGGGTTTTTTAAACAGTATTAATTTATTTTTAAATGTTGTATATTAAAGATTTGTGTGTTGTGTTTTAATAATGTTGTATTTTGAGTTTTTAACTTTTGTGAATCACCCAGGAAGCTTTGGGACAATATAGAAATGAAATGAATAAAGGTGAAATTCTACGCGTGTTTAGACAGGAAAAAAGTCCTACAATTCCCACCATGAGAGTTGGAGGACTTTTTTTTCTGTCTAAACATGCATAGGATTGCAATTTAAATGAATGAAATGAGATATAAATGGATAAAATAAATAATGACAGAAGCAGAAGCTTATTTGTCTCAGACTAATATGATTTGGGGAGGGGGGGGCAGACAGGCAATTTCAACTCAACATATCCTGTCTGATTCTATTCCATTTTTACTCCTTCTGGGTAAACACAGGCTTCTAACTCTACCACTAGTCTCATTTCACATTCCCGGGGAGTTAATGTATTTTCATCTGCTTGCACCTATGAGCATAACCTGAAACAAGTTTTTGAACAGACAGAACTACATTGTAGATACATTATCAAGTAAATTTTTATCACAGCTTTATAACTCACACATTGCTTTTCAGTTTAAATATTAATACTTTAGGTAAAACATCGTTTCCTGTTGTCCAAAGCATAATGTCACTGTTAATAGTTCTGCTTCATGTTAAATATTTTCCAGCTTTTGAACACACGAGAACATTTTCTATCTGGCAGAACCCAAGAGGGGAGTGACTAAAACATCTGATTTATTCTCCTGTGGTTTGCTAGAATTTTTGCAGCGGTGGGTACTCCAGAACAAGTGGCTTGAGTTATTATTATTATTATTATTATTATTATTATTATATTTATTTGTATCCCGCCTTTTGCCCAATACTGGGCCTGCAATGTAGCACCTTAACATCAGGAGCATTTAATCTCTCCACACAAACACTATTGCTATCGTAAGCAGCATAGTGACACCTTGTGCCTATCAAGACACATTTTCGCCGGGGATTTACTTCAGCAGGCTCATGTCAGCGGTTAGCTTCCTCTTTCTCCCCACCCCTTCCTGAATAGGCTCATCTGAAGGCTCTAGAGGAACCAGCATAAAGTGATGAAAGAGTCATAGCTGGCCTAAAGGCGACTGGCGCTGTGCCAAACCTGGACTTAGGAATGTGTGGACCAGGTAAACCTGAGTGCAAAGAAGTTCTCCAAATTCATCTCGAAGTTCGTTGTGACTCAAGTCCATATCAGATTGTGAGCTCTGTGTGTGTGTGTGTGTGTGTGTGTGTGTGTGTGTGTTTATTTTCACATGAAAATCCATGTGTGTTTTCATGCATATTTTTCCAAATGTATGCATCAATTGTGCGCATCTCAAGAAGCCAGGACGAAACCGCAATGGCTACCCACACGTCCCGCGGTCTCGGGATGATTTCGAGACCATGGGAAAAATCAGGCTAAAAGCCGTCCTGGTTATCCCGTGGAAAGGGAATGATCATCCCTCCCTGCCCCTGGGATCCCCTGTGCATCATGTGTTCGCATGGGGATGATCCCGGGGCAATCCCCGGGATAAGACATTGTGTAGACATGCCTATAGATATATAAACTTTTTTAAAAAAGCACTCCCTAGAAAGATAAATAAAACTCCACCCCACAATTAGCCTAGAATCACTGATGGCAGCCACACCTCCTACTTGTGACTCCCTTCCTCCGAGTTCTCACCTGGGTCTCCTCTCATTGTCCCTTCCCCATCTCTCACCTGGAGAGGCAATGATTGCCAGTCCTCTTTCAAGCCCCACATACCCTCAAAGATTTAACATTACTCAGTTTCTATCCACCTAGAACACTTCCAGCACTGGTCTTCGGGCAACAGGCTCCATCAAGGTCCAAGGCAGAGATGGATGAGAAATTTGTTTTGGCTCACAAAACGTGTGAGTGTGGCCCTATTCATAACTTTGAACTCAACCGCAAACATGAGATGCATCCGCCGAAAATGTTCGTAAATCGCCGAACGTGTGCTTGCATTCAATCTGCGCAACTTTCCCTGTTAGATTTGTCTATGAGAAAAAGAGGCGACTAGCTCCGGTGCTATAAAATGTCAAAAGAGGTTTCTTTATTTTTCTTATCTGAAATATAAATGAATTACTTTTTGAAATATTTATAAATTTGAAACCTTATAAAACCTCCGGAGGTCTTAACACAGAACAGTTTGACTGCTGACGGAGACAGAACAAACACGACTGCGGTCTTGTAAAAACTATCTATAAGGTTTCAAATTTATAAGTACTTCAAAAAGTAATTCATTTCTTTGTACAGCTCCTGACGAAGGATCGCCAGATCCGAAACGCTGAGTGTTGTACAAGTTTGGTTGAAAGTTTTTTGAACATTTTTTATATTTCAGATAAGAAAAATAAAGAAACCTCTTTTGACATTTCATAGCACCAGAGCTAGTCGCCTCTTTTTCTCACAGCCTTTTCGTGGTGCTTTCCCCCTCTTTTTTCACACCTGTTAGATTTGTGCCAATTTCCTAATTTGCGCCAATTTCCTCCATAGACTGAATCAACCTTGCTTTAGTCAATGGAGGTCATTTGTGCAAATCAGCCTAACCTATCTCAGAGAGTTGTTGTGAGGACAACAATGGGAGGTACACTGCCTTTGGCTCCTTGGAGGAAAAGGGATATACATGTAGCAAATAAATAAAATTAAACAATAAAATCAAACCAACAATCCAATTCATTCAATAAAAGCATACGATTAACCACAGAACTAGGGAGGCAGGAAGAAGATGAACTGACACACGTATCTGGGCAACCTCTCAGGCAGCTGCCTCTGGTTTCCATGTGTGTCATCCACAGAGTAATCAGCTAATCAGAGCTGATTAGTCTCTCTGATCTAGTGGGATTCTAGCCAAGCACAGTAGCTATCAAAGCAATCATAAAAGTACATTCATTAGTAATATAAGTCTTTTGTGTCATTCATGCAAATGCACTCTACATTGGCCAGTAAACTGTCTTTATCTTCCACCTCAACTCATCAGTCTCATCATCTGCAACAAGAGAAAAAACCAAACAAGCCGGTTGTGGCACACGGATAAAATAATATTTGTTTTATTTTATTTGGGGGTGATTTACACAACACAGAATTATTTGTGAAGGAGGGGGCACGATTTCTTCACCCAAATTTCAAACAGAATACATCACGGGCATACATACAAACGCTGGGCCGCAGCTGAAGGACCAGCTAGAGCTGATAAAAGGTACTCTGGGCCACCGAGACCATCTGGGCCTCTAGTGACAAACTGGTTCTAGGTGTGCCCCCAAGCTGTGGATCTGTTTCTTCAAGGGGAAAGCAATCCTGTCCAAAATGGGCTGCACACCACTTCCCCAGACCCAAGAACTAGACACACAGTACCTCTATCCTATCGGGATTCAGCTCCTTTCATAAGACGGAATGGAGAAGGTGATCTGTAGAATTTGATTAGGCCGTGTCTGGTGCAGAAAAGATTGCTGGTTTCAGCAAGTCATGCTGGGTGGTACAGTAAATACCTGTGTGGAAGTATATCTCTATGTAGGAATTGATACAGGGCCGGCGTAGTAGGTATGGTTGGGCTCCTGCTGAGGGGCCCACGTTCCAGCAAGAGCCCACTGACAAGAGCCCCCTGCAGTTATCCTCCTCTTCACCATTGCAATCTGCTTGTTCACCTGCCTCTCGCTCTGGCTTAGACAACGGTGGTGGTGAGAAGGAAGTGCAGTAGATGCCGCTGCCCACTGGCTCACTGGCATTCTGCCTGTCAAGCAAGCAGATGGTAGCAATGATGAGAAAAAGGAAGGGGAGCTATAGGAGCTGGTGACAATGGCGGTGAGTGAAGGTAGACTCACAGAGAGAAGGAGCCCATTGAGGGTGTTTTGCACAAAGGCCCTCAAAAATCTGGAGCTGGCAATGTATAGATAAATAGGTGAACGGATACATATATACATACAACTTTTAATCGGTAGATCACTCAACTAGCCCTGGGAATACTGCAGTGTTAAAGTGATGGGATATAATTAGATAGCTAGAATAAACTAAGGCTCAAGTCTCACGCATGCTTACTAGGGAGAAACTCTCATCAATATCTCAGTAACTTTCATTAAGTTGGATGACTTCTGAATAATATGCTTAGAAATGTTCTGTCTTGATATAATCACAGATTTACATTTGCCTACCAACTAACTCAGCCCTGGCTCCCTCCTATTTGCACTAAACTGATGAAAAGGAAACTTTCAGTTTTGTCCCGAACTAGCAATTATTTTGTGTTTCAGGATGAGACTACTATGGCTTAAATCCAATGCTAGTCCTACTTAGAGTAGATGTATAGAAATGACTTAAGTTCAATGGATCTACTTTAATTAGGCCTAGCATTGGACTTAACCCTATATTGCCACTATGTTCAAACTCTTCAATATCCTTCAAAAATTTCAAATAGGCAAATTTATCCATTCAAACTCAATTAACAAAAACTCCTTCCATGGGTCGATTGCACTAAATATGTATGGTAGAAGGAAAAACAACACTTTATGAGTGTGAATTACAAACCTTTTCCTATCTTTCATACCAACTTGACTGTGATGAAATCTTTTTTTTTTAATGAAAATTGGATTTTATTTATTATTTTTTAAAAGGAATGACACCTACTTGCGACCCTGCACTATCACTTCTACGGAAAAGCTTGTGTAAGTAGCAGATTTGGAAAATACTTGTTAATACCATCCTTAAATGCCTTGAGCATACACACTTATAATCTCACACCAATTTAATAATAGCCATTTAAATGTTAAATGAAGGCGAACTAATCAATAAAAGCACACATTGACTCTCGCGGGAGGCACAGAGCCCTAATCTGCAATTAACATGCAAATAAAGACACAGCAGGAACCGATGGGAGTATTGACTTCATGTGATATTTTAGAAAAGGCCAATATATACGAAATGGGGGCAGGGGAATTGTTCATCAGAACAAACTTGGATAAGTTTCATAGGCATTGGCTATGATCCAAGTTAAGTGTTCTAAGACTAGTAGATTGCAACGGCCATTGTTGGGGTTATAATTTAATGTGTGAAAGCAGAATAAAGTGCTCCGATAGAATAACTGTATTCCATTCATAATTGTTGTTCCGCTGAGTTTTTCTGATATGCCGAGTGTTCCTTTCACACTTTAATTCACTCCTCCTGCCTTTCAGGCTTCCTGCATTAGCAAACTATAGATTGCGCTCCTCTTTTTCATGTGTCATTTTTCCTGTGAGCTTTCTGGCTGCACTCCTAGACAGCCATATGTGCACTTTGGGGAGATGTGCATGCATGCGCAGCTGGAGGTATTGGGGATGTTTTGACTTCAGCTGTTCAACCAGCAGAATAGAAAAGCTGTTTTTGTGGTTTGTTTTTGTTTTTCATTTTAAACCACTTACCTGTTCAAGCAGATGATCAGCTGTTTTCAACTTCTGTAAACCACCCAGAGAGCTTTGGCTATGGGGTGGTATATTATTATTATTATTATTATTATTATTATTATTATTATTATTATTATTATTATTATTATTATTATATTTATATAGCACCATCAGTGTACATGGTGCTGTACAGAGTAAAACAATAAAATAGCAAAAACCTGCCGCATAGGCTTACATTCTAATATAAATGTAATAAATAATAATAGGAAGAAGAAGAAGAAGAAGAAGAAGAAGAAGAAGAAGAAGAAGAAGAAGAAGAAGAAGAAGAAGAAGAAGAAGAAGAAGAAGAAGAAGAAGAAGAAGGGTTTTTTTAAAAAAAAAAAAAATCTCCCGCTTCAGGCAGACTTCTCCCACATCCACAACATGAAAACTGTCTAGGATTGTGGTCTTTTGTCTTTGTGACCCTCGGTGTTTGTATACTTCTTGTTGACTTCTACCTGATCTTCATTAGAAATAGGATGACTATATGAAAAGGAGGACAGGGCTCCTGTATCTTTAACAGTTGTATTGAAGAGGGAATTTCAGCAGGTGTCATTTGTATATATGGAGAACCTGGTGAAATTTCCTCTTCATCACAACAGTTAAAGCTGCAGGTGCCCTGCCCTCTTTTAAATCTGGTCACTCTAGTATAGCTCCTGCACTTTAACTGTTGTGATGAAGAAGGAATTTCACCAGGTTCTCCATATATACAAATGACACCTCCTGAAATTCCCTTTTCTATGCAACTGTTAAAGATACAGGAGCCCTGTCCTCCTTTTCATATGGTCACCCTATTAGAAAGCATAGACATTTACAACATCATAAGGGGCCAGTTCTTCCATTAGGCAGAGGGAAATGCCCCCCCTCAGGCAACAAATTTTGGGTGTCATGGAAAGATAGCAAATGGTAAGTTTTTTCATTTGTGATTACTGTATTTTTATTGCCAGGAAATAACAAAGGTGCATGTGGGATTTTCTTCCTCCGCTGCCAAATTAAGTTTACTGGCCTTGGCTACTATGCACTTTGACTTAGGAAGGGGGCAGAATGCCATTTCCTGCTCCACATCAGGCAGCAAAATGTGTTGGGTTGGCGCCAATAATTCTGAGCTACACATTACATTAAATATTTGAATGTATGCACTTTTTTTAAAAAAAAAAATAGCCGGAGTGGGGGACAAATTGGATCAGGACCATGAAATGGACAGAGGGGATTTAACTCTTCATTAATTCATTCCATCTGTTAACTCATTCTAACCCATGGGCTCACAGTTACTCTGGCTATTGAGCAGAATAGAAATGTAATAAATAAATGCATAACTTTCAGCAGTTTTTCTAAATGGTAATAGTCCTCTCCCTCAGGGGCTTACAATCAGGCCCAGGCCCAGGCCTTGTTGCCACCTCAGGCAAGGGAGCAGTGCTGCCCCTGGTGATGGTGGCGGTGACAGCAGTGACGGCAGCAAGAGCAACACTGCTCCACTTCTTCTGGGTGGCAGGCAGCAGCGGCACCTCCTTTCCTGCTTGGCAGCCCTCGGGCTTCTCCCACCTTGTGCCCCAGTGGCAGGGCTCCTGGGACAGTGGGCCAAAATATCGTAGCAGGCCCCAGCCACTCCCGTGAGAGTTTAGAACCTCTTGCGATGTCCCGGCCACTCCCCCTCTCCCGATTACAAAATATCGTGAGAGTTCAGGAACTCTCACAATATTTTGCCGGCAGTGGGCCAGCAAGCAGGGGGGAAGGAGGAGCTGCTGGTCGGCCAGGCAGTGCAAGCTGTTGGCCAGTCATCTGGCCTGCCAAGCGAAGAGGGAGGGAGGAGGAGGAGGAGGCACAACCAGGCAGGCAGCAGCAGCAAGCCCTGTGGGTGGGGAGAGCAACACAATTCACCGCTCTTACCATTCATGCTGCCAGATGCACCACATCAGGCTGTCTCATTATAAGGCTGGACCTGCTTATGATCTAAGTCAGAGGTGTCGAACCTCTTTTAGCCTGAGGGCCAAATTCCATTTTGGATAAGCTCTCAGGGGCTGTGTTCCACTGGTGGGCGGAGCAAAACGGGCAGGGCCCCAAATGCCAACATATTTTGGCTTGAACCTCTTACAGCCAGTAACTAAGCCTTAAGAGGAGGATTTATGTTTGAAAGTCTGGTATGACTTACATCAGAGTTACTTTATATAGAGACAAAGTGGCAACACAGCATTTAGTACTGGAGGCAATAAACCAAAACTAAAGTCAGTTTTGAACTTTGAATCAACTTACTTTATTAGTGCTTATATACACACCACAGAGAATACGATCTCACACCATTTAATTACAAGCACCCCGTAAAGCTGGGCGTGTGAGTGTAAGTAAGCAAAGGCATGAGATATAGTTACTTGCTGCCTGCATGGCACTTGTTGCAGCGGCAGGGGAAGGGGAGAGAGCAGGAAATAGAAACATGGCAGCATCTACCATGTGGTCCCCATGAAAATCCCCCCACCAGGAGCTGCTGTTTCCCCCAGGAGGAATGCTGCTATTAATGCTTCCAGATTGGGAGCCCCTCCGCCACAGCTTCCATGAAACAAATACATGCACACACCCCTATAAAATGCAAATATGCATTTCATGTTACATGCCGGGTGGCCATGTGTGTCCTACGTTGCAAAAGACAGTGGTTTACTTGAAGGGGTGTCCAGTCCAAGTCTGGTTTAAAGATGAAGAACCATCAGAAGGGAGAGCAGCCATGGCCTGGAAGCTGCCTATCAAGTATTAGCAACTGGATAGCAGACTGATCAAGGCACTTGGTCACGGTCTCTGCCACTATGGTGAGATCATAGAACCACAGAATCGTGGAGTTGGAAGGGCCCACAACTCTTTGCAAGGTGTAGGAAAACCAACTAAGCCATCCATGAGAGATGGCTGTCCAACCTCTTCTTTAAAAAAAAACCCCAGAGATGGAGAACCCACAACTGTGCCACTGTTGTACAGATCTTACCGTCGTGAAGTTTTTCCTTATATTTAAGTGAAATCTAGGTAGTTTGAATTTATACGCATTGTTGTATTTCTTTTTAAATTATAGTAATCCTTTCTAAATTTGCATCTACATGTACAAATCAACTTGTGAAAACTTTGTGCAAATCAGATGCCCTCTTTTTGTCCTCTTTTTTTGGGTGTGTGTGTGTGATGCGTTTCCTGTTTTATGGTGATGTCTAGGTGGTTACCCTGCTCTCTTCTGGTTTAGCCTTGGATATAGCAGTACCAAGGAGCCTTGTTTGAACATCCCAGAAACAAGATGAGTTCCAGTCATCCCTCTTGATATTCTCCCACCCCTCAGCCAATCTGACTGAGTGGATCTGTCCAGAATTCAACAGCAACCCTTCATGCTGGGAGATCTGTCCATTCTGCAAAACCTTTCCAAAGCAATGTCCAACCAATAGTACAGAATAATGCAAGCCTAGGTAAATTATTCAGGCTGCAATCCCATACCTATTGACCTGGGGAATAAGCCCCCATTAAACTCAGTTGGGCTTACTTCAGAGTAGACATGCCTAGGATTGCACTGTCAGTTGGGTTTCCTTGGTCCAGCTACCCAGACCCACTGGCCCTTGGACCCTCAATGGTCCCATTCAGAAGGCTGTGACCTGTGTAGCTACTCAGTCTACTGCCCAGATATTGGCCCCATTGAGAAGACACCTTAAACCACAGCTTTTACCATGGTGGTTAAGCCAGAAAGCCAGACCATGTTCAGAAGACACCTTAAACCATGGCTTTAACCATGGTGAATAAAGCTTTTTGCTTTCGTCACCATGGTTAAAGCCATGGCTTAAGGTGTCTTCAGAACACAGCCCGGCTTTCTGGCTTAACCACCATGGTTAAAGCAGTGGTTTAAGATGTCTTCTGAACTGAGCCATTAGCTGAAACCCAGTTGCCTAAAAATCAAGTTCCAAACCTCTAGTGAAAGGATGTGTGGGATGAAATATCACATTTTCTTTCTATTTATACACTTACTACTACTACTACTACTACTTTTATTTTATTTTTTGCCATGCTGATAAAAAAATCAACCGATGAATCAGATAAAAGAAACATTGGCATGAGACCACATTCTGATCTCATCCAGAGCCAGCCCGCTGCTGATTAATGAGTTGTGATATCATCGTCTGTGAGGACGCATACTTAAGTGGCAAAGAAGCAAGAGAGCTGTAGACAGTATCAGGATTAATTTTTTTAAATGCAATTTGTAACTTCACATACAAGTTATATAGGAATCTTTTGTTTCGTCCCCACTAGACTTTTAAGAAAACACAATATTGTTATGGTCACTGGTGTAGTTCTGTTGGCTTTAGTGAAATTCCAGCACACATGCCATAAGGTGGCAGACCTCATCCTAATTTTCATGCCCCGGAAGCCGAGAAAAATGGGAGAGGCAGCCAAAATGGAAAGAGTGATGGAAAAAGGGGGAGAAACCTATGGTAAGTGATCTGTTCAGACCTCGGGAACAAGCAATCTGACCCTCCCAATGCTGGGAGGGAAGGAAGAGGGAGCGAGAGACAAAGGGTGTGGAAGAGAGAGAGAGAGAGAGAGAGAGAGAGAGAGAGAGAGAGAAAGAAGGGGTGGGCATGCCCACCTTTGGCCTCATCCACTTTTGGCGCCAGTCTCATCCATTGTTGGCATGTAGCCCCCAAATGATGATGCCCATTGGAATGTGGCCTTCAGCAGAAAAAAGAAGTCCCCCACTCCTACATAAAAATAAACTTAGTATGTGAGGCAGTTCTCACTACTTGGTAGGAAGATTTAATTTGTTACAAGCACACCACGACAGGTTATCAAACGTCTGCTCTATACATGCAGCCTACATTTGGAGCAGGGGCAAGAAAAGGTGTGATCTTCCTCCATTCTACACACATTGGGCCAGTTTGCACAGTCAAAACAAGCCCACAGCTTTTATTATTTATTTATTTATTTATTTATTACATTTCTATACTGCCCAATAGCCGGAGCTCTCTGGGCGGTTCTCAAAAATTCCTGAGGAAAGAGAGGCCAGAGCCTGAGAGAGCTCAGTGGAAAGCTGTTTGAATAAAACTTGCAAGTTGTTTGGAAGGCTGTCAGTATGAGTCTGTAGGGTGCAGTCTGCCAACTTTGAAAAAGGAGGGTTAAGCCATGGTGGCTTGTTTTTATCATTTGAACTGGTAAAGTGATTGAACGCCTTTAAATAATATCTGATAAAAACTTCTATATCAGTCTGTGAGTAGGCCTCAAAGGATCCCATGCAACTCTATAATTCTATGTCATTTAAATCAGAGGTGCCCATTTAATTCTATAACTCTATGCAATTTAAATCATGCTTCACCATTGATTATGCTGGGTAGGGCTGAGTCCAACAACTTCTAGAAGACCACAAGTTGCCCACTCCAGATGTTGTAAGAGTCCAACATCTGGAGGACCATAAGTTGCCCACCCCTGGTAAGTGGTTGCAGAGTAGACTGAAGAACAGTGATCTCTTCTAAGAGAGAGAGAGAGAGAGAGAAAGTCCCTAGGTTTAGTAACATAATATGAGAAAATGAGTGGTTACATTCCATTCATAAATTGATTAAGCTGAAGATCACACAGGTAAATTATATGTACAGGCTGGAATTAGCACACATAATGATTTTTTTCTTTAAATCTAACCAGCTAGCCAATTGATTTTTACCTTCACAATTCCAGTTTATAGTGCCATTTCTCTAAGTGATGTTCTTCAACAGGGTCTAATTTAAATGATGGATCCCTCTCAATTACTGTCCATTAGAAGACAGGAAAACATTAAGATCAACAGAGTATGGTGAGAATTATAGGTTAGTCTTTAAGTGAGGAGATTGTAAGTGAAAATTAATTTAACATGTTCATTTCTGACCCGGATATTTAAAAAGAGGATGTGGTAGGAGGGATTAAACAAGAGTTGTTCTTTGATCAAGGACATGATCAAAAAGAAGAATACTTGGCAATATTGGGGTGGGTGGGTGGATGGGTGGAAGCCAATGGTCCCTTCTACGAATCAGGACAGTCCTTTACTGAAATAAATGGAAATTTTCCCAGGCAAGGACACCTCCAGTGCTAGAATCTCTTTGTCCGTTAAGAGTCATTCAACCAAGTACCTTTTAGGATGCAATTCCATACCCCACTTGCCTGGAAGCAAGTCCCATTGAACTCAGTTGGACTTACTTCTGAGTAGACATGTTGTACTGCTAGTTACCCCAGGGCTACATCAACACATACAACATACACACACAGAGATATATGCCAGTTTCTTCCATCTAATTCTCACATTTTAGCATGACCAAACCAGAAGTAGAAACTAAGGTGGGGTAATATACCTGAAAGGGGTACAGCTATGCAGATGTGGGTGGGTTTATTTCTCATTGACACCCATTGAATTCTGTGGTACAATGTAAACAGGCTGAAATCTGCCAGTCAAACCCTCTCTTTAGATCAGGCAAATTTATTTATTTATTTATTACATTTTTATACCACCCAATAGCCGAAGCAAACAAAACATTGCATGAGTTTCTGCATTAGAAAAACAAGGACAGGGAGGAGCACCAAAATGACAGCTCCAGGGATGTGATTTATAATCACATCCCTGGAGATGTGATTATAATACACAACACAACACAACAACCCATGTTTTAACAACAACTCACAGTTCAATGATAACCCATACTGAACCCATCCTCAACCTTGAGTGTGGGTTGACATATTGTGTGAAACCACACACAGACTTGTGCTAATGATGAAATATATTGAAGGAACTGTCTGTGCTAATGGACATAATGAGTTCGTTAGGGTTTGCAGCAAATGTTATTAACCCAATAATCAAATTTATTTCTAGTCTTTGAGTTGTGTTCATGTTGGCATGGAACTTTTTAAGTTTACATCCTCTTTTATTTTTGCTTCTTTGTTAATATAGTGGTGAATATCCCTGTCTGTCACATGTGATTCACTAATGGGGAGTGAAAATTCTTTTGAGAGCCAATGTGGCATAGTGGTGAGACTACAGAGACCCAGGTTGAAGTCTCAACTCAGGCATGAAATTCACATTGAGCCAGTCACTATCTCTCAGCCCAATCTACCTCACATTCTTGTTGTGGGGATAAGATGGCAAGGCCTTTGGCTCAGTTAGTTTTTATTTCCAGAGGAGCAGCAACATTAGTCTGGTGCAGCAAAAACAACACCTTGTGAGGTAGGTTGGGCTGAGAGTCTGTGACTGGCCCAAAGTCACCCAGTGGGTTTCCATGGCCGAGTGGGGTCTAGAACCCAGATCTCCCAACTCCCAGTCCAACACCTTAGCCACTACACCACACTGGCTTGGTGAACTGGCAATAAAATAGCAAATGTATGTCAGGAAGTATAAAGTCATGCACATTGGGGATAATAACTTCACATATACACTCATAGGGTCTGAGCTGGTGGTGAATGACCAGGAAAAAGTTTTGGTAAGTTAATAGAAATATACGGCCTGTTCAGATGACACGCTAAGCCATGGTTAGGTTGCTAACCCTTATGTAGCCACCATGCTTAGGAATGGTTCACACGACACACTAAGCCATAATGCTTAGCTCAAAATGCTTAACTACCGTGGCTTAGAGTGTCATCTGAACAGGGTCATAGAGTTAATAGATATAGGGTTGTGTTAAGTTAACCCACATTTAGAATTCTTACTGCGGGCAGTTTTTATAATAGACAAAAATGGTAATCTCTTCACCCCCCAGGAATGGCAAAAACTATTGAATAACAGAAAGTTTCACAAATGGTGCAGGAAGAACAAACTACAAAAAGCTGGGGAGGGGGTAAATACAGAAAAGTTACAGAGAAATCTATTTGTTCCTATGCTAGAAATGGAGCAAAAAGGCTTTTTCGTATCAAACTCTTAGACAGTTTTTCAACTCCCTGACAGTCTCTTCAGAATATGTGTATATCTGAAATTCTAATTCCTCAGGTTGATAAACTGAACACAAACTGCTGGTGCTGTTGATGGAACTGCTGCTTAAGGCGGGGAGGGGGGAGAGAGAGTATTATAATTATCCTAATGACATCAGTTAGAGAATTTCATGTAACTGAAGCTGAAACTATGAATGGATAAGAAGACTAATGCTGCAAAAGCTGTGCTGCTCCCACCCTCCTCCTGTGGAATTAATACTATAGAGACCCATAAAAGATTAATCAAGGTAAGCAATCAATAACTTCTCAAGTGCTAATAAGCACTGCCATGTTCCATGATATGTTGAGCACTTTATCATGTTTAACCATATGAAGATTTATGGAAAATCCATTGTTAAAACTAAAGGATGAGGTAATGCACCACTTAGTAAATGAAGTGCAATTGCAATTTATGCTTGATATTATACATTCCAGAGATCTGCAAAAAATCATTTTGATTTCTTCCTTTTTAAAGGCAAGAAACCGAGGCGCTATAGTCACAGGTCTCAGCATGCAGACCGTGTGAGAATCATCGGGTAACCAGGGGTACCTTACAAATTAATACCCACCATTCAAGGAAAGTAACCCCCCCCCCCAAAAAAAATACTGCTTTCTTTTTCAAAATATGGGGAGAGGACAATATCTTGATAGTTCAGTTCTTTAACTTTTACTTGACAAAGCTGAAAGATAAAATATAAAACCTATTAGGATTACAAAGGTCCCTTTTATTACACATCATTCAGAAAGATTTGTGGGTCGGTCCAATGAAGGACTTAATGGCTTATTAATAGCCCATAAAATGAAAGCCTCGACCCATCGGGTCACTTAACAGGGACCCTATGGGGCCCTACATCCTTTTGTATATTATTAACTAAAACTATCTAATGATGTGTTTAGGAAAGCTATGCAATTCACCCAAGCAGGAATATACAAAATGTATCCAATGTACTTCTTGTGACTTATAATGAGCCAGCCATTATAATGTTTATTCATGACAGCAAGTCCAGAACATGTATTTATTTTACAGTCATACGTTTTAATTGATTCATCAGTGGCCTTAATCAATTTTAATCAATCAACTGTCATGTGGCAGGAGTAGACAACATTCTCTGGCCCAGATCCAAACAATTAAGCAATTACTTCCGCACACTCGAGGAAGCTTTGGGCTTGTGCTTTTTAGACATCAGTCAGGCTGCAATCTTATCCCAGAAAGTAAGCACTATTAGGTTAGGGCAGCCCTCCCAAGCCTGGTGCTCTCCAGATGTTTTGGACTACAACTCCCAGCATCCCTAACCATTGGCTATTTTGGGTGGGGCTGCTGAGAGTTGGAAAGCATCAGATTGGGGAAGGTAGGTTTAAGGTCTCAGTGGCTCACCCAGCACATGCCATGGCAAATCAGAGGATAATTAATCCATGATTTGTTGTTATGAGCGACATGGGTCACTGTGTCTTTCTGTGTGTGCGTGTGCGTGTGTGTATGCTGTCTGCTCTAAAAGGGGAAGCTTGTATTTGTATTTGAGTTCTCTACAACAAAAGTGATATTAGTCTTTTGCTTCCAGACAATTTCCACTAAAATAGATAGTAAAAAATGATTTTGCATTATTGTTGTACCTTGTTGTCTGTATGTGTACAGGCACACAAGCATGTTGTGAGTTTGGTATTGGGGCAGAGTAGGTGGCCCATTACAGGCAGTTAGTCCCGGAGCCCATTATGGCCTTGATCCGGCCCAGTTGTCAACAAAGGAATAAGGCTCCCCTGCACGGGATCGCCTTCTGGATCAGGTCACTCAGGATGCTGGCGGATGCTGAACACATGGTGGCTCACCCAGCAGCCAAGCCTGTGTTCACAATTTCCCTTACTCACCCACTTTTATAACACTTAATGAATTAATGATGTTACAGCGTGTTTATGTCATGGGAGGCTGGTGGCTCCGATGTCAGTGGGGTAGTAAATCCAGTCCGGATTTTAGTCGAAAACCGTCAGAACTCCAAAGGAGGTATTCAAGGTGCAGGGCTGTAGAGCAGAACTCTTTTAGAGTTCCGACTGAAACCCAGAGTGGATTCCTCACCCCACTGACAATGGAGCCCCCAGCCTCCACTGGTTTGTGTAATGTGCGTTACTTCACTTACTTCAAAATGTGGGGAGACAGTCCTGCTGTGTTTGGGTGCCCTCCTGCTCATTTTGTTGAATAGTCCTCTGGCCTTCTGCTCCAAAGTCCTGCCCCAATGGCACCACTGAACATGTGACTTGGCAGCCTACTTTATAACACAGCAAACCATAGTGATTAACAGCCCCGATCTCACCACCACGATAACATCCAGGGTGCCCTACGTTTTATCTCAAAGTGGAAATCAGTGCAGGGGAAAACCCAAATCAGATCAGGGCTCCAGTGGCTACCTTTAAAGTCTGCTCAAAAGGTACGAGAGCCAGGCAGTGGAGGCTGGTGGCTCCAATTTCAGTGAGGCTATGAGTCAATCCAGGCCCAGTATGGGGCAAAAAGCGGGATACAAATAGAAATAATCATCATCATCATTATCATCCAGATTTCAGCCAGAACTATCCAAGGTGCTAATCTATTTTCGGGTTGGGGTTTCAGCACTTTGGGCAGTTCTGGCTGAAGCCCAGAAGAGATTCACAGCCCCACTGAAATCAGAACTACCAGCATCCACTGGAACCAGTTTCATGGATCTGCTACCATTACATCTCAGAGAGGCTGATACCCAGGTCTCCAGGCAGAGTGTGATCCAGGCAGCTTATAGGATCAGACCAGGAAACCATTTATAAGTACAGTTACTTTGCTATTAGCCCTTCGAAAAGATGGTATACAAAATGCACACAAAAAATATGATGGGTGGAGTGGGGGGCTGGGTTAAAAAGTGGCAGTACCCCCAGCACTAATAAGTCACGTAAGATGTACTACTTTCTAAAGCAGTACTGCTACATACATAAAAACCCGCCGTTTCTTGGATTCTCCTGGGCATAGAATACATACTCCTGGATTTATAATGACAGATCTAATGTACGCTACATTAAATGTCCCAGGCACTTTCATTTACCTCTTTATAATTAAATATTAATCAATTTCACAATTGTATACATTAAGTTTAACCAAAGTATATTGATCCCTTTCGCGTTTGAAAAGCAGAACAACCACGTACTGCTTTAATACAGCATGTTTTGACTGCCTATTGATTAAATCCGCAGACATCCTTATAGTCCAATGTCATTGCAGGAGCACATCCATTTGCAAGCTTTCATTATATCCTCGCATGAATTCGAGTTATTCCAGTCAGGTTGGTAGATGAATCACATTTTTAAAAAAAGTACACTTATATGACTTCTTTCTTTTTCACAAGAAAAAGCCATGGTAGTGCACAATAACCAACATGACTAGGGGCGCAATCCTATGCATCTTAGACAGAAAAAAATCCTACAACTATCGAACAAGGCATGGAGTTCTGGTATCTTTATCCAAGTGGCCACTTTGACTCCATCAAGCCTGTTTGCAAAAACAGGCCACAGAAACAAAACAAAAAAGTCCGCTATTCGTATGACTCAAGTTTTCAGGAAGAGCCCCTATTAAAAGAGAAGTGGAGCCACCCAGTTTTAACACCGCAGGAGAAAAGCACAATAGATGGGCTTGTTTTTATTGCAGTTTACCAGACGCCAATCCTCCAAGCCCAAGGTCAACCCAACCATTTCGTTCCCTTCAGTGGAGAAATCTTGTAAATCCCCAAACGGATGAATTAGATTTAGCAAACTAAAAACGGTGGCCTTTAGCCACCTCGAACCCCAGTCAAACCCATTCAAATAAATCACTAAAATACTGTTGTGGCAACCGTTGACCTTTAATGCTGAATTTAGCCATGGTATTTATTGCCAGGTAGAGGTATTTTAGAGGGCTTGGGTTAAGGAAGTCTGGGGTCTATGGTTGCCAAGTTACAATATAGAAACTGCCCAGTTACTTTTAAATCTGCTGCCCAATTGTGGGATGAAACAGTCAGGGATTGTTTGGGCTCTTCCTTCACCACCAGTCAAATTACCTCCTCAGTACATAGCAGGCAAGGGACTGGGAAGATGGACAAAAGGACGGAAGTCAGTATACTTGGAAGGGGCCCAACTTTCTTCATCTCCTTATTCAGCGGCAGAATTAAAGACTCCCAACCCTTGCCCAAACAGAAGGCTGCTCACACAATAGGACGTCCCTGCCCTCTCCTCCCACCTGTAGCCCCCAAATCCGGTCCGGAGAGTCCCCCTGCAGCAGATTTGGGGTGCATGAGAGCGACTGCAGAGGGGAGGGGAAGTTCATTTCACCAAAGGTACCTTCCCACCCATGGAACAACACCCTTGGATACAACCACATGACCTCAACCCTGCATCTGCTAGGGTGGTCATGTGTCCCACATTGCAGAGGATAGAGCACCCTTTATTTGATGGTCCCTGTCTGGTCCCTTTCTAGTTTAAAGATATAAAGACTCATAAGAGAGATCAGGCAGGGGCCTTAAAGTTGCCCATTAACAGTTAGCACCTGGACAGCAGATGGAGCAGGTATACTGCACTATGGTGAGATGAACTAGATTTCTATTTAAATTACAGTAATTATTTCTATATTTCCATGCATACATCTAAATTAGCATGTGCAAAAATATGCAAATCTGTGTCCCCTTGTGTGATGCATCAGCCTCTTTGATCCAGTTTTGCCCGCCCTTGCATCATTTCTGTGCCACTATATAGGCTCATGACTGGCCTACATTCCATTTTACGCTAGAAAGAAATCTTTGGGTGGGGAGACTACAAAGTTTAATCACAACAGGTGCATTCACATATATTTATATATTAACATTACAGGTGGCATTTCTTCACTGTGAAGTCTATCTGAAGCATGGAACATTTCAGTGTCCATCCATAGTACAGATATTTAGGTATTTATCTGTTTATTCATTCATTTCCATTTCTATCCAATTTTCCCCAAGGATTTTGGGTGGGTAAGTACTATTAAAGCTAAAACAAAATTCACAGAATAAAAACAAAGAAGCCAATTAAAACAGTTATCCCAGATCTGCTTAGTAGTACAGTCTGTATTAATGAACATCACTCTGAAAGTATTCCCAGTAGGAGTTCCACAATTCCAGGATATCCATCAGTGAGAAATCTCCACATGCCATCGCTGGTCACACCTGCAGCCCTGGTGGTACAGTCAAAGTGATGCTCTCAACTGATCTTAAAAACCATGAAGAAGTTGATATTTTCCTGTAGCGGCCCCTGAATTGTGGAATTCCTTCTCTGTGGTTGCCACCAAAATAGCATTTGTATACCAAGTTGCCCCCTGATAAAAACACCCAGCTATGCAATGTCATGACATCATGCATTTTCCCATCCTTGCTGCACAACAGGGAAAAGCATCATGGCATGATATCGTAAAAAGGGATATGTGTTGCTACACATCATAAGGCACAGGCACCAAGGGTGCCATCAGCAGCTACATGAAGGGGAGAGCATGAAAACCTGAGGCTTTTGCAGGTTCATTCATACTGAAGGAAACAACAGTTTTACATTACCTCTGGTATTAACATTTAAAGCCCTAAACGGCTTGGGGCCAGGCTATCTGAAGGAACGCCTCCTCCCATATGTATCTGCCCTGACCCTAAGATCATCCTCAGGGGAACTTTTCCATGAGCCCCTGCCAAAGGAAGTGAGGCAGATGGCTACCAGGAGCAGGGCCTTCTCTGCTGTGGCACCCCGGCTGTGGAATGAGCTCCTTAAAGAGGTTTGCCTGGCACCTACACTATATTCTTTTAGATGCCAGGTGAAGACTTTTTTGTTCTCTCAGTATTTTAACAGTCTATAAATTAATTTTAACTTTGCTGTTTTAAATTTGTATTTTAAATTTGTATTTCTGCACTGCTGCTGATTTTATCATGGTTGTGCTTTTATATTGTAGTTTATATCATGTTTTTATACTGTTGTTTTATACATTGAATGGTTTTAATTTTTGTGAACTGCCCAGAGAGCTTCAGCTATTGGGCAGTATAAAAATGCAATAAATAAATAAATGTGGCCACTATGTTATCAAATGATGGTAGTTTTGCACAGACACTTCTATATGAGGTTTAAAGTTCATGGGATGCAATTGTTCAAAGCAGATCCTGTAAATTTTAAAATACAGGTGCTGGTACAGAATATTCTAGGATATTCTCCCACCATTAAAAGGACTGGAGTAGCAAACAGCTAACCACACACTCCAGATCTTAAAATGTGTTTCACTGCAATGCACAGTATAGACAAGGTTACAAGAAGGGCATCAAAATAAATGGGACAGAAGCAAATTAGAAAATGGAAAGAAAAAGCCCAGACACAAGAAATATTAGGCTAGCACTTGCCTTCAGCAAAGTGCTATTAATTTATTAAATTATTTCAATTTATATCCTGCTTTATTAGAAAGCCTCTTGTCAACATGTTTTTTAAAAAATATTAGATAAATAAAATATGAGACATTAAGATGTGAAATAAAAACAAACTTAGATTAGCCTTCTGCTTGCTTAGCTCCACAACTAAGTGCCAGTCTGTCAGGTATAGGTTTCAGCAAGGCCGTGGAAGCCTTGCAAGTTGTTGTTAGTTTTCATTAGAACTAGTTTGGGATGTCAGAATCTGTGCAAACTTCTCTCTGTCAGAGTTCTCAGGGAAAGAGAAAAAAGGGAGTAGATTCACCGCCTCCCTCAGCTTTGAGACTGTAAGGTTTCCCTGGGAACTTGAGAGTGTTTAGAGGGAGGGGGGCTTGTTGAAGAAGTCACTCAGATTATAGTGTCATCTTGTTGGGCTGAACAGTGCCATTCTGTTTGGACACAGGCATGGTTTACAGGCCAGAGCCCTGTCTGTTGGGTGGTTTGAGGCAGGCCTACGCCTCCCTTTATAAGCTGGAGCAAAGGCAAAGAGTGTTTGCTAGGATCATCTTTCAACTCATGACCCGAAACTCCTCCCTGTTTGGATCCATCACTGTTTGGGACCATGAAAGCACTCTGCACATGGACTCTCTTCTATTTGGACTTCAGATTACAAAGGACTGTGCCATGAAAAGTACCGTGAGGCTTTTCATTGACTTGAACTCACATTTGCTGTGAATTGTGTGCTTTGTTTTATGGTCAGCTCAGCGTAGCAACAGGCTGGGATTGATTATGGGACTTTATCTCTGCCGACCCAGGTGGCGGGGAGTTCCCCCAGTGCTAAAGCAGAAGGATGGGACTCCTTGTGCCTGAGGTTTTACCTTCCCTGTGATTGTGTGTGTTATCAGCCACTCAGTGTCAGGGTAGACTGGGGTTGATTTTTATCTTTGGACTTTCCCTCTGAAGACTCAGGTAGCAGGGAGTTCCCAGGACAAGCACGGGACTTATGTGCCTGAGATTTTTACACACCCATGATCTTGTTTAGACTTTGGCCATATTTCCCAAGTTACCAACGTGTGGTCACTACTGGACTAGCTCCTTTGGGATGGTTTGTTAAGCCTGTGATTGCCTGAAGGATCATATCAGGGATCTTTTCCCTCCCTTGTCCGGGTTTGGAACCCGGTTTTGGAACCATTGAGATGGCACCTGGGAAACTAGGTTGTTATTGTAGTGAGTAGCATTTTGACCATTCGTTATCTTGGAGCCTAAAGCTTTCTGACCATCAGTCAGCTTTAAGTATTTCTGAAGTGTGTAACCATAAAGCTTTTCACCATGAGATTTTCCTCAATAAAAGAAGTCTCAATGATGTGGGTCTCCCGTGTCAGTTTGCCAGCAAGTGTGAATGCTGGAGGGAACAGGAAACATGACACAGTCTATGCAAAGTACTCTTATGAATCAAACCCTTATGAATAAGGCCCAATTTATATACCCAGCATAACCAAGTTGCACACCTTTTCCAGGATGGAACCACTTCACCTGACAAAGATAATGTGTGGATGATGGAGGGCAGCCGGGGCTCATTCCACAGAACTGGGAAAGAGTTATGGGCTGGCCCTCCTTCCACCATGCAGGGACAACGTTTCAGGTGATGTTAGTCTTGGCCTCCTCAACAGCAGGGCTCAAATCTAATGGACACGAAGGCCAAATAAAAAGAAGGAACAGGCAGGGTCAGCCCAAGACATTTTGCTTCCTGAGGCAAAGGACAAGATGGCACCTGCCGCCATTCCGTGTAGAAAAGCCAACCAGATTGGCAGTTGAATCTTAGTTCAACAGTAGGGGTGGGACAGCATCTACTGCTCCTGAGAGCAGCTAGCTAGCCATGAAGGGGGGACGGCAAAAAGACAGGTCATATGGTACACATAGCTCTACCCAGTCTGCGCCCCTCAGCAGCTATTGCCTGAGGCAAGTGCTTCACTCTATTTAACAGCAGGGCCAGACCTTGGAACAGGTTGTATCATACAAATGTTTCCCATTTGATTAAACCCCTTAAAATCTTCAGGCTATGTTTTCCTATAAACATGAAGTTTTTTGATTTAATATTATTGCTGCAATGTATAATTTCCCCACATTTTATTTAAGGGATGATTTGGTCTACACCCTCCTAGTCTGCTGTCACACCCTCCTCTCCTTCTCTCAGGGCACTGATCTGTACATTGGACTCCCCTATCGCCAATCCATGAACAGCCAACCCATTCACGGAAAGCTGTGTTCACTACAGTGCACATACATAGGAGGGGCTGAGTTAGGGGCTTGTTTTAACAATATTTATTTATTTATTCATTCATTCATTCTCTGGAATGGATATTACAGACCCCAGGAAGGACTTGTCCTTAATAACGTCTTGTACATTTAAAGTTAACATGGCATGGGCATGCCTTTTAGACAAGCAATCTGCTCAACATGTTAGCTTTCCATGTGGATATTTGGCTTCATCAGATGGGGGAAATCATGGTTCCCTACTGTCATTTCTCCGCCCCGACTTGTCACACAATACTTCTCTTTCTCACGGAGAAGAAAGAGGAAGTAAACAAACACCACGTGGCTCATTCAGTGGGCATTTTTATCATGTAGCTTTTCCTGCACACAGCAGGCGATTGCAGCAAGTTTCACTTCTAAAAATAAGTCGGACCTAACAGGGTCTTATTTTGTGACGGGAAGAAGGCCAGAAGGAGCAGGAGACGCATGGGAGGTGAACGTCATCAAAAAGACCTGTGAAAAAACGTGAGCAGTGACAAGTATGCGATAAAACGCTCGTCTGATGATGCTCATTATCATCGTCATCACCGTCGTCATATTCTGGAAACTGCAACCACCCATCTGCCTTCTGAAAGTGGTTCAGTCCCACTTTCTTTTTTCTGAGTATTTGAATCAGGTCTAAGGGCATTCCGTAGCAAGTCAAAAGCAGGTGTCAGCAAGAACATATCTAAAGTAATAAAAGGTTTTAGACAGGAAGGCTATTCTAATAATTTGGGACAAAATGCGAAGAACAATTCATCTAAATAATGAAACTACGTTGGGATTGAGAGTGGCAGAGTGTAATTATCCAGCTGGCACTGAGCCAGGTCATCATGTGTTAACACCTTTGATCTTCAATCAGCAGGCCTTTCATATAAGGAGAGGCTTTTAAAAAATTTTTAAAAAAACTATTGGCAGGGTGAATGAAAAGACAGCTGAGGAAAAAGTGGTAGGATTCCATCTTTTTTCTTCATTATTTTATCGCTACATGTTTTTGGAAGGAAGTGGGACTTTCTAAATATTGATTAATTTGCCATCTTTGACGTGAAAAAAACCCATTTTGGTAAATTATAGCGCTGTCACCTGGCAAAGACGATATTCTTTTAAGCCAGCTGCTGACATTTGCAAGCAGCTAAAATAGGCCCATAGGCTGACAAACAAAACTCAGGTCACGGTGAACTAAAAAGGGCGTGAAGATTCTGAGGATTGGATAAAAGGAAGTTATTTATTTCAATTTTGATTTTAAAAAAATAATAATCTGGCCCTATCCCCAAATACACTTTGTGTTCTACAATATGAAAACAAAATCAAAAGACAAAATAAAATACGATGCAACAGCCAAAGAACTATGCAGCTTGTTCCACATGCCCTAGGGGGTTCTGTATCTCAAACAGCAGCCCTGCTGGCAACATGGCAAACTGAGGAGTCTTCATAAAAAAGTTTGTTATGCAGCATGAGGTTCTGTTATTTAAAGAAGAGAGAGTGAGGGAGAGTTTAAAACAACCAAAATCCCACCGCACAAACCCAATCCCAGCACTACCTCTACAGCACCATGTAGATAAAAATGGGGGTGGTAAGAACCTAAGAAGAGCCATAGAGGTGTACAAAATTATGCATGGTGTGGAGAATGTGGATAGGGAGACATTTTTCTCCCTGTCCCATAATATTAAAACCCATGGTGCTGATGGGTGGGAGATTCAGGACAGATAAAGGAAGTACTTCTTCACACAGCTCATAGTTAAACTATGGAACTCACTACCGCAAGATGGCATGATGGCTAACAATTTGGAGGGCTTTAAAAGGGGGTTGGATAAATTCCTAGAGGAGAAGGCTATCAATGGCTCCTAGTCCTGATGGCTAAGTGCAACCTCAAGTATCAGAGGCAGTAAGCCTGTATACACTAATTGCTGGAGAACATGGGTGGGTGGTGCTGTTGCACCATGTCCTGCTTTTTTGGTCCCTGGCCGATGGCTGGTTGGCCACTGTGTGAACAGAGTGCTGGACTAGATGGACTCTTGGTGTGATCCAGCATGGCTCGTCTTATCCTTCCTTGTCCTCCCAGCCTGCCCGACAGATAAAAGAAAGCACCATGGCCAAGCCTGTGGGCCCCATTCCATTTTAAAAGATAAAAATATTTTTACTTATCTTTTAAGTGGCAACGGCCTGAACCAATTAGACATTGCCTTTCAGGGACATCTCCAATGAGGGCACAGGACAGTCTTTATATTGCTCCAGTGCCCTCATTAGCTGAGACCAACCCAAATTGGTTCAGATTGCTGCCACTCAAAAGGTAAGTAAAAAAAAATGTTTTAAAAACGCGCAAGTGGGAACCTGAAGGTTCAATCGACCAGCGTCCTGCAGCACTTTGCCAGTATGGCCAGTCAGGAGCAGGAGCCACTGCTGCTACGCCCCACCACCAGGAGGGAGGAGAGGTTGGGGGCTTCAGTGAGTGAACCGGCACATGGCTGTGGTTGGCTGGTCAGCTGTCAGTCAGGCCTTTGGCGAGCAAGTGACAGGCGAGCAAGAGATTTCAGCAGCAAGGAGCGTGGTGGCATGGCCCCATCGGCAGCGCTATGCTGACAGCACAGTGGAGTCTGGCGCCGGCATTGGTTCTACTCACTATCTGGCAGCGGATCTTGAGGGTTTCCAATGAGAGTATTTCCCAGCCCTGCCTGGAGACACCAAGGATTGAACCGTGGAACCTTTTGCATACAAAGCAGGCACTCTGTCCCTGTGGCAGAAGATAAGAAGGTTGGTGAAGTGACTGTCTTCACAAAAGTAACACTTGACTGATATCACAGCATAACAGCAAGAGGAAATATGGAGACGTTCAGTTGGACCGAAAGGTTTCTGTCCTCTGGTAGAAGGCATTTCCTCTGACGGAAGGCGTCTTCCACCAACAGGAGGCCTCCCACAAGCAGAAGGAGCCTTTCTGTCAGAAGAAGCTCCAGTTTCTGTCAGAGGAAACAAACCCTTTAGATCTTTAGATTTTCTAAGTGCTTTCAGAGGTTGCATCTTCAAACATTTTCATTTCTTCCCCCACCAGTCTTTCCAAAGGGTTGACTTTCGGGGAGGGGGGAGCTGATGAGGTAAGAAGTGAAAATCTTTGAAAGATGCAGCCACTGAAACCACCTAGGAAATTTAAGTTTGCCTCTTAATGCTGCTAATGATTGGAAACACTCCAGTCTAATTTACAATAACGCAACAGATTCTGCTCTGTTGACCAGGCAAAAGCAAATGTCCAGTGGAGGCTGGTGGCTCTGATGTCAATGGGGAAGAAAATCTAAATTCTAAAGGAGCTCTGCTGTACAGCCCTGCATCTTCAATAGCTCCTTTAAAGTTCTGAATGGTTCGGACTGAAACCTGGAGTTGATTCACCACCACACTGGCATCGGAGTCACCAGCCTCCACTGCCCAAAGCTTACTGGGTTCAAACCCAGAGTCCCCAAGAGCCGATCTAGTAATCTTTGCATCCAGGAGGTCTTGTCGGAAGGGAAGATGACATGGTGGATGCCTCTCCCGGAGCAGGTGATGCTGATGTGGCAAGTAACCACATCATCAGCTCTTTCCAGGTGATCTCAGTGGCTCAAACATTACCTGCAGTGGGATGGAGCCACAAGAGAGTGCTAACAATGTTGCTCCTGTCACGTTAGAACTGGCTCTGTTTCTCTTAATGATAAGCATTTCTTATATAACACAAGGAACCACTGTTTCCACTCCCAAGAGTTTGCAATGTTTATTCATTTATTTACAATCTTTCTAGGCCACCTTTCAGGGCTGGAATGTATATCTATTTGCCATAATTTCTCTTCACTTTTTAAATGTCTCCCTTCCATTTTCTAGCCCACATTAGCAACATCAGGGCCATAGCTAGACCTAAGGTTTATCCCAGGATTGTCCTGGGGTCAAACCTGTTCATCTAAGTGCCACACAGGGCATCCAGCACTCAGGCAGGAACAAACCCGGGATGATCCTGGGATAAACCTTAGGTCTAGCTACGGCCCGGGTTTCTTGAATATGTGATTGCTTTAGACTGCATATTTATTGTTTATTTGTTTGTTTATTACATTTATATCCTTTTCTTCAAGGAGCTCATGGCAGTATACATGATCTTCCTCCTTTCCACTGTGTCCTCACAGCAACCCTGTGAGGTAGGTTACTGTGGTAGTCATTGGGCTTGTTCAGACAACACACTAAGCCAAGTTTAGGCCACTAACCCTTTTGCAGCAAAATGGTTAGTGAGCATGCTTAAACCATAGTTATGTAGCCACCATAGTAAGGTATGGTTCACACAACACGCTAAACCATAATGTTTAGCTCAAAGTGCTTAACCACCATGGCTCAGCATGTTGTCTGAACAGGGTCACTGACTGCCCCAAAGCCACCCAGTGAGCTGAGTGGGGACTAGAACTGGTTCTCCCCAATCCCAGTCCAACATGCTAACCATTATACCACTCTGACTGTCCATATTGTTGAGATTTTAATGTTGTATACCACTTTGGCATATAAAAAGTGTACGTATAAATGAAATAGATACATGTGCACACAAATAGTGCAACGGAGGCTCAAAGGCAATTTTAGCATCAAACACAAGGCCTGACATCTGTCTAGTTGTCCCCTTTTCAAATGGAAGGATAAAATCTCGTTCCCTGCCCCCGCCTGAATACTTTGCATGGGATTTCGACTTCCACATAAATATCAGAAAGGTTGTGTATTTCCTTCTAATGCCAGCTTAGGAGGCAACTGATTCTTTTTTTTTTTTTAAGTCACAGGAAGTATACAGTATGACTCACAGACAAGCATTTTAAATGGAGATTCCCTTCCCCCCTCCCCCCCCCCCTTGCCCAAAGCGGCTTTGGAGAAGCAAGTAATGAGCGAGCTTCCCCTGGTTTAACAGTGTTGATAGCAACATCAATTCTCTTTCTCTTGAGATGCAAAAGCTGCTACAATGATGTCTTACTGCCACTTAAGCAGCGAGGGCTTATTCATCACATGTGACAAGACAGCAAGCAGCAAAGTGAAATTCTTCTTTCGAGAGTTGTCTCCATGCTAAAGGTGCTTTGAACACAAAACAGCGTCCTCCTCCTCAAAACCAGAGGAGGACAGGAAGAAAGAGAGAGAAGAGAGAGGCAGAGAAGTACTTGATCCAAAGAAAATTGAGTGGAAGAATTTAAGCTATTTATTTATTTATTTAAAACGCTTTCTCACCCCCCCACCCACCCACCCCTGACCTTTTGCAGATTTAATCGGAACACCCATTAGGTAATTAAAGAGGAAACACTGTTTTGCTTGTTTGTCCCGTTTAAATTAAGTCAAATCCTGCTAAGAACAACAAAACACTCTCTCTTTGTCTTCTTTAAACGAAGAACTAGGGAAGACATGTTTACAAACAGCTTAGTAAATTTAGTACAAATGCTGCTTTAAATTCCTATATCCTGCTTTAAAAAAAATCGTCTTCAGATTTCACATGCTCCTCTTCAAGGTGCAAAGCTGGAGTTTGTGGGTAACTTGATATCTGTGCTACTGCACTGTGTTTTACAAGCAGCTTGTACTAAGACACACTTTCTTTCCCCCTTGATCTTTCTTATATAATTTTAATGGATTTTCTGTTGTTTTCATCTTTCTTTCTATTTTGGGGTTGTGGGGGAAAACACCTCAAGTTCTTTTTCTGTGTTGTATGCACAGACAACCATACTGGCAATGTCTTCATTTTGGCAAGAGTTACGTTGACAATATGGAATTCCGATGTCGCATCAACCCGGCTTCTGATTGTATTATTTCAGGGCGGTGTGTATGCCACGAGTTCAATCAGCATCTTTTCCCACTTTTAATTTATTAAAAGAAGTATGTTTGTAAGGACATGTGGGCAATGCCTGACTAAATATAGAAAATACGTGGGTGTCTGGAAAGGAAAATGGCGTTCAGGGGATGGTGCGCTTGGTCGGGCACCAAATGATCATAGAATCATAGAATCATAGAATAGCAGAGTTGGAAGGGGCCTACAAGGCCATCGAGTCCAACCCCCTGCTCAATGCAGGAATCCACCCTAAAGCATCCCTGACAGATGGTTGTCCAGCTGCCTCTTGAATGCCTCTAGTGTGGGAGAGCCCACAACCTCCCTAGGTAACTGATTCCATTGTCGTTCTGCTCTAACAGTCAGGAAGTTTTTCCTGATGTCCAGCTGGAATCTGGCTTCCTTTAACTTGAGCCCGTTATTCCGTGTCCTGCACTCTGGGAGGATCGAGAAGAGATCCTGGCCCTCCTCTGTGTGACAACCTTTTAAGTATTTGAAGAGTGCTATCATGTCTCCCCTCAATCTTCTCTTCTCCAGGCTAAACATGCCCAGTTCTTTCATGTGAACACAGATTTCACTGTGTTCATGTGAACACAGTTATTTCATGTGAACACAGATTTTCATGTGAACACAGATATATGAACACAGATTTAGACAGAATATAACCAAACATGTGCAGATGTGCATAAATTACATTAGTTGTGCATAAATTACATTAGTTGCACAATCCCAAATATATCACATCCAAGAAGCAAAATCTTAGGTGGGGCTATGCAAATCAAGGGGCAAGACTATGCAGTTATGAAAGCCAGCTCAGCTGTCAAAGACTTGGATCTTACAGGTCATCAGATTAAGTTTCCACAGTAGCTTTCCCCAACCTGGTGCCCTCCAGATATTTTGTACTACAACCATCGTGTGCCAGTGTAGTGGTTAGAGTGATGGACTGGGACTCAGAAGTTCTAGGTCCTAGTCTCCAATCAGCCATAAGGCTCACTGGTGACTTTGAGCCAGACACTGACTCTTAGCCATACCTACTAGAGACCCTTTCAAATAGAGGACAGTTCTTCAAAAGGATGTCTGTTCTCTGTAAAAGAGGATGCTTGTCCACCCTACCTTATAATGCTCTCTTAAGGGAGTTTGTATTCACAGACCCATATTACTTGTGGTGACTGTTGGTGGAGGGTGACATTTTTTTATTCCTCCCTGCAAACAGAAACCTAGTATGTCAGAGGGAAAGTTTCTACCTTGGGCCCCAGTGTGCCCATGATTTTTAACTGGGAGGCTGGCATGCTGCAAAGCAAAGGACAGCACTCCAGCACAAACTTTATTTGGGTTCCAAATGAGAGTGTCGTGACAGGCCCAGCAGCCATTTTATGAGAGTGCCGCTCTATCAAAATTCCATATGTGCCCACTGACCCAACAAGTTTGGGGACCTTGCCTGTTCTGCTGGCTTTCTATTTGCAAGGATTATTTTTTTTAAAAAAAATAAATGTAGGGGAGCATCGAAAAATGTGATGCCTCACTGCAACTGGAAGTGGTGCTGCCCATTTTATCACCTCAGCATTCTACCCTATCATTGCCCTGCATTTGTAGACTAGGCCTCAAAGGTAACAGCAGGCCTAGGGCCACCTAGCAAATGACTTCTGAAATTAACTTGTGCTGACATACTATCATTCAGGATATCCCAGCAGGAATAAACACAAAGGAAAATCCATAGTATCTAAAAATACCCAAAGTTAACTTGTAAATGGTGGAAGCAACACAACTAATCAGCAATTAATTAACATGCTTTTATGGTGGCAGAGTGAAGGGAGACGGGGAAATACAGTTTAAAGAACACAGCTCAGAGCTCAAAAAGCATTAAGCTTAAGCGCCTGTGGTGGTGTGGCTTAGGGCAGAATGCAGCATTTTTCAATTTAACACCTGAAATTAGCACCATGACTAAATGAAATCTGCTGGGTAAAGGCATTTGAGCAAATACACTACACGTTCACAGGTTAACTGAGATAACAAGGAGTTAATTGATTTGTCTGTGATCAAATAACACTGCACACTGGCACAAGTGGAATGAAATGATGAACATTCGCCATTACACTTGTGTGGGCCTTGCATCCCTGTCTGAGGGAAATGAATGCATGGTTCTCAGTGTGGATTGGTTCATTCTGCCGATCGAATTTCAACAAATGAAGCAACTTAACACTCAGTATCATGCCAGCTTAAATACACTCTTTAAAACACAAGAGAAATGGCTGAACTTTACCATTAGGCTTCCATAAAATTGCACTGCATCCCATCCCATAAAATGAAGTTAATCTGTAATTGTAATCATAAAAATTACATTAAAATACTGGTATTTTCAACTTAATGGCGCCATAAATGAAACGGCTATAATGGCAGTCTTTGTTAGCCCACTTGCAGGGTTTCTACTTAAAAAAACCCTAGGCTTTAAATTTGGATCCTTCATTAGCTAGGAAAAACATGGTCGAAGTCCATGAGAGATTTTCTTACAAAGTCAAGTGGGAAAGCCTTTGTTTCAAAGCTGTGAACATAACTATAGGTAAGTCTACATTTGGATAGAACCTGCATGCTACAGCCTGCTATGTTTCAAAGTTGGTGGACTGCATCCCACAATTTCAAACAGACTCTGCCTTTCAAACATACCTAAGTTGCATTCAAACAAAACCTTTCTACTAGGCTCTGTCAGGCAGTGGCCTCTCTCTCCTCAGGCCAAAAGCAGTGGATGTTGCCCTTAACTACTTCCAGAAAGCACAACTCATTCAGGCTGAGCCCAATATCTCTTTCATATGGTTACATACTATGCCACTTCGACTTGAAGGTGGTGGACACAACATCTTTCAACAACCAGATATTTTACAAATATCAGTTTGTCCCCGAAGCATTGAAGTGCTGTATGTCACGTAAATAAAATACGGCCTGCTGAGTCAAAATCCTTTTCAACTGGAAAAGGTCACTCTGGCACCTTGGCTAGCTCCTTTAGAGTTCTGACTGGTTCTGAGTGAAACCTGGGGCGGATTCACCACCCCGCTGATATCGGAGCCATCAGCCTCCACTGATGTAAGGGATCTACGTGGAAATGATAGCAGAATGGGTAACCCAGCCCTAAGAATGCTAGAGGGAGAGAATTAAAATTTTCTCAGCACTTTCACTGCCAGGTTGCGCCAGTAGTCATTTCTGACGCACACGCCAGCATAGATACATGAAAGTAGCACCAGAGGTGTTGTCACTTTCGTCATCCTGTCTATCCTAAAACGAGTGGGGGGGGGGGATTTACTCCAGCTGGAGAAATACAAACAGCAGTGAGTCACGAATGCCAGGGAAACTCCTTCGTCAGTTGTTTGATGCCAGATTCTCGGTTTTCTTTTTTTTCTTTTTTTCCCCAGCCAGCTGCCAGTTTTCTTTGGAAAGCGATGCTGGGAAGCGGCCAACCGTTTAACAAAAAACTTATTTAATTTAGAGAGACTTTCAGTTTTATACTCAATAAAGTAAGACAGCAGTTCACTTTCTTTTCTTTCTTTTTTTAAAAAGATCTCTGCTCACGTGCTACACTTGCAGCAACAAAACCAGAACCAAGAACACCCCTGAGCAAATCCTTAGGTATGGTCCTCTTTTTTCTTGAAAGCATCGTTGTGAATCACTAAAAAATAAAGGGGGAGTCGCCTGCGTATGATGACTGTAAGGGAAGATGACAGTCTAACTGTGGTTGATTAGACAATGGGTGACATTTCCAGTGGGCACCAGAACAACCAGATATTTTACGAATGTCAGCTTGTCCCTGCTGCATTGAAGTGCTGTATGTCACGTAAATGAAGTACAGCCTGCTGAGTCAAAATCCTTTTCAACTGGAAAAGGTCATTCTGGCTAAGAGAGAAAAAGGCAAGTGGGCAAATGCACGTTACATGGGCACAGAAACCCAGGAGTGAATTGAAAGGAAAGCAAAAGCAGGGAAAAACAGAACAATCCAGGTTTTTAATGGAAACACAGTGTAAGTCAGAGCGCTGAATTACAGGAGCTAAATCATGCTCAATCTCCTGATTTTTTTGTTGCTGAACGGGAATAGAATAATTTTGAATTACACAGGATTAGAAACTTTAAGCCTTATTCCAGTTAGGCAGGATCTACACTACTGCTTATAACGGTTTATAATGGTTATGACAACTGTTCAGGCCCAGGACACATTACATCTACCGTTTTCATAACATTTTTAAAGTTTTATATCCTGCTTGGTGTAGATCGGGCCTCAGTGAGCCCAAAGGCTGAAAGCAGATACCAGGATTTTCATTTAAATATTTCTAGCCCAACTTTCAATAATAATCTCCAGGGCAGCTTATACAGAATCCACAATACACACTAAAACACCTGTTCTAAAATGTAAACTGGAGAAACGTTAGACAGCTAAACTAAAGCAGTCACAGCAGCAGAAAAATCCAAATGGCGTTCAATTGCTCTCTTTCAAATAAAAACTGCATCTGCCTGGCACTGGATGGCCAACCAAGTTGAAATCCAGCTGAACAAAGCTATCTATGCGCAGAGTTCTAAAGTCTTGGTGCCACTACTGACAAGGCCCTGAACTAACTACTAGCTTCTTACTACTTTGTTAGCTGCACAGGGACATAGTGTGGGATATAAAGTAGGTAAATAAAGAGTGAATTAGCATCCAGGCCCCATCCCTCAGCTAAGAGTTAGCAGGAATCAAAAGGTGCACGATTCAAGGAACATTGAGTGGTGGTTTCCAGGAATGTCCTCTTTCTTCTCAGCTAGGTATTTTCAGAAAGAGGAGAGCTTTAAGTGGGGTGGTGGAGCTGTAGTTCCTCACTTGAGGAAACTAACACCCTGGCCTCAGGGGTAGGCAGGCTTCAAGTCAGGAATAAAGGAACACAAAAAGCTGTTGGGCAATTTGTTCATCAAACCCAGTATCATCACCTGCAGAAGGTCAACAGGGACCTCCTGCATGCAAAGCACGTGCTCCGTCTCTCAGCTATGGCCCCTCCCACTCTCCCTTGGGGCAACAACATGAAGTAGCTGTGCTGGTTTGCACAGGCGTGCGCAGCCCATTAAGCCCAACATTAGACACTAAGGCTGTTGCAGGCGTGGGGGGATGAGATGCTCCTCAAGCCCCAGCATTGGTGGGGCTTTGTAGCGATACTGACCATAGCAGAGGCTTACAAGGTGATATTACCCTTGGGGTCCTCCTGGCCTCTTTGAAGTGTGGCTCATGGGGAGAGGCTCCTGGCAGAGTGATTCCTTTTTGCTCCTGCTGCCTGACGCAACCGTGTGCTGTTGGGGATGGCAGCAGCGCAGCAGCCGGAGGACAGCCAGAGGATTGTTCCCACTGCATCTGGATCACTATTTAATGCCCCCCTCAATTCGGCACTTATTGCTTCAGACATTATGGTGTGTCTGGGCACACCTGTCACACCCCTTGCGCACGCCTATGCTGGTTTGCCTAATTCATAATTCAAAGAAGGAGAGGCCATAGGCCTAATCCGGCCTGTGGCATTGCCCAATCCAGCCCCTCCCCAAGCCCTGCCCGCTGACATGGGCAGAATCCCCATGCTATCTCTGATTAGAGATAACAGTGGAATTCCACCAGATGCAGCATGCCTCCCAATGGGGGTGGGGTGGGTGGGCAGGTGAGCAGCACAAAAGGGATACCCTTTGATCCAATCAAAGATAACATGGGCTTTCTCCTGGTCACTCTGTCCTGCAAGGCCAAGTCAGGTCCTTTCCCATGCCGGTCATGCCCTGATCAGGACATGAGCAGGACACTGATCAGGAAGGAGGCACTCTACTCTGCTAGGGCTTGCAGGAATGAGGATGATGGGTGATGTAGTCCAACAATCTGGAGGGCACCTGTGCTAGTGTGATGTTGACATGCTTACTCAGACCCCTGTCCATGAATTACATTTATTGTTGAAAAGAGTTCACATATTCAATATGTGCTTAATATTACACATGTGAGAATGTGAGCGGGAATTCCCCTCACAAGGTCTTTTAAAGCATAGGCTTATTCCGCGCCCCCACACAAAAATGTTTCAGAGCAAATCATCTTGTAAGACCACATGATGGGTGTTGATCTCGTGGCTTAGTGAAGAACTCATGTGCCTAATCCATATTCTCAGACTCTTACGCAGCAGTTTGGACTCCTTAAGGAACAATTTGTTCAAAGTACATATATTCCTCATTGATGAGTAGTATTTAATTCTTATTATGTGTATCATTTCATTCATAATCCTAGGTGTGGTTATATCAGCAATCCACTTAAGGCCCCTTCTGACATGAGCTGAATGGCACAGGAACGGCTGCAGGAACGTGTGTCTCCTGCACCACTCTGAAACAATGGGCTCCCTAAAGACGTTCACCTGGCACCTACGTTGTTCTCCTTTTGGCGCCAGCTGAAGACCTTTTTATTTTCCCAGTATTTAAGCATCTTAGTCTTTTAGCTCTGCTCTTTTAAATCTACATTTAAATCTCTGCACTGCTGCTAGGTTGCTGTTTTTCTTGTACTTTTATATTGTGGTTTTACACTTCCTTATTTTATATTTTATGCTGTACCTTGTGGTTTAATTTTTTCTGAACTCCCCAGAGAGCTTTGGCTAAGAGGCAATATAGAAATGAATGAATGAATTCATAATAAATAAATAACCCATCTTGCTGACATCATGTGGAACTAGAGAGGGGACCTTTGCGGGTACAGCTGTACATATGGAGAACTCCACGCAAGCCAAAACTGTGTGCCATCACTCAGGGCTGGCACCAGACTATTTTGCACCCTAGGCAAGCGTGCTGTACTGAAGCCTCCGCCCCGCCCCCGGCCCCATTCCTGGCTTCGAAGCCAGGACTCTCGGATTGGGGGTTGGGGCGGAGGCTTCAAAGCAGTGCACCCGGAAGTGGCTTCCAGGCGCGCTGTTCTGAAGCTGCCGCCCCGTCCCCCAACCCCAGCGTCCTGGCTTCGAAGCCAGGAGCGGCTTCCGGCTGGGCGCTGGCTTCAAAGCCAGGACGCTGGGGTTGGAGGGCGGCCGGGGCGGTGGCTTTGGAACAGCGTGTCCAGAAGCCGCTCTAGGAGAGCAGCTTCCGGGTGCACTGTTCGGCGCCCTCCTTTGCTTGGCGCTCCAGGCCGCCGCCTGAGCTTCCTCTATGGCAGAGCCAGCCCTGCCATCACTGCACACATTTGCAATCAATGCGTAGATGGAAGGGGAAGGGATTACTCAGTGTGGCCCTGCTTGCAGCTGGTGTGTTTACTAACTCAGTAAGTTGAATGTACAGTAAGATGAATGCCCATCTCTTCATTCAAACCCTGTTAGCAGTCTAGCCCCATCATTCTAGACTAGCTGCAGTTTCTGAACTGTCTTCAAAAGCAGCCCCACATAAAGCTCATGGCAGTAATCCAACCTGAATATTACCAGGCCAGACTTTCTTTGTCCAGCAGGGGTCACAGTTGGCATACCAGCCACAACTGGTCCTTTGTGCCACTGAGGCCTGCTTGAGCCTCAAGTGATAAGGATAAATCAAATAGCCCAGACTGCGCACCTGATCCTTTAGGAGAGTGTAATTCACTCTAGAGCTGGCAGAACACCATCTTCTTGGACAGACCAGCCAGTGACCAACAGCACCTCCATCTTGTCAAGACTGAGCTTGAATTAGTTGGCATCTCTTTCTGGCTGAATGGCATTAGGATCTAGGTATATTAAAAGAAAAGAACAGCTCCACTTGCAATTCTAGCAGCAAAAGATATATGTCATACAATGTCTCATCAGCTGCAGTTTGATCCATATGCTCATGCTAAATTTACATTATGGGAGAATCCAGTCTTGAAAATAGAGAGGCAGCCTTTTATGTGGTGTTGGTGACACAATTGTTGCCAAGTGGTAAACCAAGCTCTATGTCTACGATAGCCATCTTACGGCAAATCAAAATGACCTGAGACGAGGCATTTAGCAGGGGGTTGGACTCGATGGCCGTATAGGCCCCTTCCAACTCTACTATTCTATGATTCTATGATAAGAGAAACAACACATTGGGTGATGCTAGTTGTCATCCAATCAACAGCCTTCATGTTCTCTCAGTTCAGCATCTGCTCAGCTTTGCTTTTTTATATTATGACAACAATGGCATCCGGTAGCTTTCAATCCTAAAGGCATGATGAAAATATGTGATAGAACCTTTTTTCCCCTTTTTGAAACGTGAGAAGAAGCTGCTTATCTTTGGAAAGACGCTACCTTTGATGCTGATGTAAAAATGTACAGAATGTGTCTAAACTCAATTAAGACGTGTCTGTGAGGGGAAAGAAATCACTTAACCTCTTCAAAACACTTCCTTTCTCCCATTCTAGAGACGGCTGATGTGGTCTTTGAACAAGAGAAGGAGGGCAGGCAAGAGCTGAGCGAACATTTGCTTCTTTGAAGTAAATTGCCTACTTCAAAATACTGTCTCTAAGCAGTTTCATAAAGTAGGCCAACAACAAAAAAGAAACAAAGAAAACAATCAAGACTGACAATGAACTAGACTCTGTTTACTAGAATTTAGAACAGTATTGCCTACCCCCTTCACAATGGCACTGGTCTCATACAATTGCCTAAGCAAGGACTGCTATGGCCCATAACATATTATCTATCCCCTCCCATTACATCAGCAGATAACTTCACAGGCCACATCGCTACTTACTGTTAGCAGTGCTTCCAGTGCCCCTGGCCTTTTTGAGGAGCAGGTTCTTCTCAGTGGTGGCACTGAAGTTGTGGAACCTAAGGAGGACCACCACTTGCCAAGACCTCCTTGTTTAGATAGGACTTGGATTAAACCCACTGCTTTTCTGATTTTGCACCCCCACACTCTGGTGGGTTGCTAAAACTTTAAAATAATAACCATCATTTCTTAAAAGCACAGCCTAAAACACAATTCAACAATACACCACCAGTGTGGTATTTGACATACGAAGGTAGATGATGATGATGATGATGATGATGATGATGGTGGTGATAATGACGACGATAATGATTGCACCATCTATGTACACAGTGCTTTACAAAGAACAGGTATGAGAGGTCCCTACCCCAAAGGACTTTTACATTAAAACAGACAGAGGAAAACAAGAGAAAGAGCAAGGAAATGGAGGCACGAGTAAGCAGAGAAAGAATAAGTGATTATTTCAACTAAACAAACTCTGGTTTAGATACAGTAAGATATAGGGAGTAATCATCGTTGTTATCATTATCATTCCCTACAGAACGGGCTAACATGGGCCATGGCTCAGTAGCAAAGCACATGCTTAGTGTGCAGAAGATCCTATGTTTAGCCCTAGGAAGCTCTATTCAAAAGGTCTTGGGTAGCAGGGTTGGAAAAGATGCCCTGTCTGAGGTTTTAACTTAAGAATGTAGCTGCCATAAGCAGCATCTGCAGTCAACAGGTTGCCTATTCAAGTTCTGGGCACAGCTTGTCATGTCATCTGAACCCAGCAGCAGCAGTTATTTGAAAGTAAACATTCCTCAAATAATCCATGGTCAGTTTTAGGGTTATTTGGCGGTTGTTTAACCCTCAAACAACCCTTGTTGCCCGGAAGCAGACAATACAACAAACCATGGCAACCCCACCCCCATCGGGGGTTGAATATTCAAAATTGCATGTGTTGCAACTCTCCGTGGTTTAAATAAGCCTAAATTGTTTATTTACGAGGGTTTATAAACTGCTTACATCTCAAAATTTCAAAACAGTATACACAAATCATAAAAACATAAAAATAAAGAGCAGTACATAGAATATACGATGGGAAGCTACACTACATGGAAAAGGCTTAAATAAACAGATGGGTCTTCAACATTTGCCTAAAAATAAAAAGTGATATCTTAAGAATCCACTCAGCGACTCATTTCAGAACGAGGCATGGGGAGATGGGTAAGGGACCTGAAACTTTCCACTTAAAAATGCCTGCCTCTTTTAACCCTAATCAAGTTAAGGAAATGGTTTGCTGTTAAATTATGGCCCACCCTCCCATCCATGATGTAAATACGTTTTTAATTTCTCTTGAAACCAGTCAGTTCATCTCAAATTAAACTGAATCTTGCATAAAGCAAAAGAGGTGCTGCAGAGCACAAAACACCCATAGCACCCTCTGCTGATAAAGAAAGATTAATATTCACAGACAATTCTACAAAACAGACATTTGTAAGAACGCCAGGGGGAAGGGGGAGGATGGGACATGAAATCTCCATTCACAACTAAAGCTCCTGCTACATAAAGTGATTGTACTTGGAAGTCTCCATGCAGAGCTCCCTTCCCCAGGTAAAATCAGTCTGACCAGACTTTCCATAGCTAGGAAAACTCTTCCCACAAATTTAATTCATCAGTGTGATCTTCTTCTTTACATTATTTGATGCATACTATTCAGCATACCAATGAATTCTTCAACTGGCTCTGATTGCTCACCTTTCCAGAGTTAAGCTGGAAAATTAAATGTGTAATAAACAGAGTATGCCAATATTTAAGCTTTCTGTCCTGAGCTTATCTTGGGATGGAGGGCTAATTAGGATATAGACTAACTTGGGCAAGAGGCCACTAAGTGTATGTTCAGTGATAAAATCACAAAAGCGGCAAATATGAAATAGCTTGAATTTGCTAATAAGAAATTCATACAATCTTAGGTAATGGTTGGCAAAGAGAAGCTCTTATGGCAAATGTGCCCCCCTTGTGATGCCAGTTGGTAAAATGGGGTATAGAAAAGCAGTGGCTGTTGGTATAGGTTTTGTCAACATAGCAGGCCACTTTGGACAGTGGCCATTGGAGCCCTGGACCTGCCAATTTTTTTTTCCCTCTGGGAAAACAAACTGCTGATCTTGGATCTTTTGGAAAGAGCCAACCATAAAATGTAACCTTCTACCCAAAGGCAGGATCTTCTAACAAGCAACCCCTCTGCCCTATCAGCCAATCAACCCAAGTCATCAAGAACGCCATGTGCCAAAGTAGTTCAAGATATCTCAAGCAACTGAGACAAGACAAGACAAGACATATCACAGCATAATAGACCTGTCCACTCTAACAGACAGTTCTTTAATATAAAATAGCCACTCACCCCGCAGCAACAGCACACCATCTGGCAGAGATGCAAGCCCAGGAACAAGTTCCTGATACAACCCCACCAACTCTGTCTCCGTATCTACTTGGGCAACAAAAAGGTATTACTGTATACTTTCAAGGGCTCATTCGCTAGCAAATCCTCTAGCACAGGCTTCGCAACCTAGAACCCTCCAGATGTGTTGGATTACAACTTCCAGAATTCTACATACCTGACTAGAGACTCTGGGATTTGTAGTCCAACACATCTGAACATAAGAAGATCCCTGCTGGATCAGCCCAAGGGTCCATCTACTCCAGAATTCTGTTCACACACTGGCCAACCAGCTGCCCATGGGAAACCCACAAGCAGGAGTGCAACAGCACTCTCCCACCCATGTTCCCCAGCAACTGGGGCATATAGAGATACTGCTTCTGATACCAGGACTGGTAGCTATTGATAGCCTTCTCCTCCAGGTATTTGTCCAATCCCCTTTTAAATCCATCCAAATTAGTGACCATCACTACATCTTGCAGCCACCAAATGGTATAAATTTCACCATTATAAAGCTTTAAAAAATATTAAAAGGTAAGACAGTCCCTGCTCATGGACTCACAAGCTAATAGACAGGGTACAAAAAAAAGGGGGGGTAGGAGCAATTGCACCTTCCTGGGAAGCAGGGGAGGCAGTCTCCCAATGGCTTGTGTTTTCAGGGCCTGTGCCAGAGGCCAGAGTGTGCCTCCCTTCAGCAATGCAACCCCAGTGATCATTTCCAAAAGCATGTATGAGTGCCACAAGAGGCGTGATGCAAATATGTACAGAATTCCTACAGAATCAAAACCATATAACATCATCTGGTTTAATTTATAAAGTAATCCTAAGCATTCTTACATAGACATAGGGTCCATTGAGTTCAATGGCACTTATTCCACATTAAGAATGTTTCAGGGATTGCATCCTTACTGTTCTTACAAATAATACCCACAATAAAATGCATTGGGTTGGATCGAGAAAAGCTTCTTCTAATGTGGGAGCATCCTCTGTTGGAGGAAGCTTTTCTGGATCCGGCCCAATTGTCTTGTGCCTATAGCACACAATGTAGTATACCAGAAGTGTGTGAAGTTAATAGTTCATATAGTGCCACAGCGTACATCGATTTCATTTTGTTTGGCTCTGAAGGCTCCACAAGCAATCGAAGATCTTTTGCCACAGCTAGAACTATGCTTTGCATGCCGGAAGATCCAGGTTCAGTCCCCAGTATCTCCAGGTAGGGCTGGAAAAATGTCTTCCTGAAATCCTGGAGAGCCGCTGCCAGTCAGTGTTGACAATACTGGGCTAGATGGACCCATGGTCTGACTCAATATAAAGTAGCTTCCTATGTTCCTAACCTTTGTCTGGGGTGGTTTTTTAATGCATTTATTTAATTACATCTTCTAGGTTCACACTAAAAAAAAAATTAAAACCACGTGAAAGCTAATTGAAAGGTATTTCAAACAGTGCTATGTTTAAAGACAGCGATGTCAACTTTGGAATCGCTGAAAGCATCTTCCGAGATCTATTGCGATGACAGTTTGAATAAAGCCTCTGCTACGTGCCACCGAGCCCAGCTCGGTGCTGCCTTTTTAAATGGGAATGTTTGTCTAGAAATGCAAGCAAAGGCCAGTCTCTGGACTAGAAGAGGCATCTTCAGATTGCACACACTGAACTGAATCCTCGACTAATAAATTTCCCCACACCTTTGTCTGAACCAAGGAAGGCAAAGGTCTGCATTTTCTCACAAGCAGGCACAAGTCATATGGCTTTCTGCCTCTAAATCTCACCCTTTGTTGACTTAAAGAGTTTGTCTGAGTGACAATGGACATCACTGGTTTGTTACTTCTGTCATCTTTGCTACCAGTGCGCTTTGCTTCAGATCAAAGTTGAAAGCCTCTTTAAAAAAAAAAAAGTTAAAAATACATATACAAACCACAGTGACAAATAGCATGCTTTGTTTGACATAGCAAAGCAAACAAGAAATTGCTTTCGTTAACCAAGAGAAAGAATCCCCTCTTTTCAGTCTTAACTTTGAAGCCCAGGATGCTAAAACCTAGAGGTTTACTTCATGCTCAAGGAATGAACCCCTTTCAAAAATAAAACTAGCCTGGCAAAATTCAAACTGTACGGGAAATGCTGAGATTTTTCATATTGTGTGCCCAGAAAATAAACTGTGGGAAAAATAATTAGTTATTTTTTTATTTTTTTATTTATTAAATTTCTATACCGCCCAATAGCCAGAGCTCTCTGGGCGGTTCACAAAAATTAAAACCATTCAAAGTATAAAACAACAGTATAAAAACATAATATAAAATACAATATAAAAGCTTATTAGTTTCCTCTCAGTAGAAAACCTCTTTTTTTAGTGCAAATATTATTTGTTTTACTAAGATTTTACAGCTGATATACATATTTGCCTAATAACAACCACCCCTTAATAAATTAATAAAATAATCCCTAATAATCAAATACAGTGAAAATATATACATATTCTGTCAAATATTTAAGGTTACAGTCTGAACACAGTTAAATAGCAACAAAAGTGCTAGGACCCTGGTGTGCCTACAATGTAAACAGTGTTAAGTCCCGTTCATTTCAATGGCTCTGTTCTAAGTAGTACTAACATTGGACACAACTCAGAATTCATGCATGTACAGACTTCTTATGCAGCCTTATGTATTCCAAGAAAGAAGAGGTGATCTTTATACATACCATAGATCAGTAGTTTGTAACACAAAAGTATAGGCAGACTATCGATACATAATAGGCCTTTTCATAAGTTCCTTCTACCCCAAATAGCCACATTCCCAATCTCTGCATGTTGATGGCAAGGTGGAGGCTACCGTTCAAAGAATTATATTGTTTTAACATCATTCTATGGTTATTATTAATCCAATATATAGAGGGAGGGAGGGAGAAAGGTAGTTCTTCAGAATTAAGAGCATGGCACCCAGGATAAATAAAGAATAAATCCATAAACATAAATAAGGGTACAATCACACATAGACAGAAAAAAAAACCTTCTATAACTCCCAGCATTCCCCAGCCAGACTTTTGTCTGTCCAAACATGCATAGGTTTGTGCCCTAAAACGCCAGGAACTGACCCTAGAGACTCTGTAACCTTCCTTGGGAAATCATATGATTAGATATTTTATAATACTAGCTGTACCCGGCGTAACATACACCATTGTAGCATATCTTAAAGTTTATTAATTAAATATCAACGTGGGGGTGTGGGCTGCTTGGAGGCCACCGATACAGTGCCGCCTGGCAGACTTGGGGGGCAGGGAGGTCGGGGGGAGTAGGTGTCCCCCTCTCCCCGGGGTTCCTGTCAGCCTCGGGCCGGCCGCCCAGCTCGCATGAGATTAGGCTGGGGCCTCGGCTCACAGCAGGTGAGCGGCCTCCCATGCTCCAGACCATGCTCCGGACCATGATGCTGCCCCCTTCGATGGGGGGAGCAAAGAGGCAGAAAGCGGGGCAGGATTACCTTGGAAAGCCCGGAGGAGTCGGGCAAGGAGCTTAGCAACCTCTATCAGCTGACGTTACACATTGTTTCTGTTGCTTATCAACCTGTATCAGCTGAAGCCTTTACGGAAACATACCTAAGCGTTTTATATATATAGAATAGTTGCTTTTCTTTTCTCTTTCTTTCTTTTCCTCTCATTTTATTTTCCTTTAGGTGTTCCATGTGTATTTTATTTCATACATTTTAGGTGATTTTTCTTGTCATGCCAGTCATTGATCGTAACAATAATGCTAGCTGGGAAATGTTGGGAGTTCTACACCAAGCAGGATATAACACTTTTAAAATGGTATATGCAATGTGTCCTAGGCCTGAACAGTTGTCAAAACTGCTATAAACCATTATAAATCAGTAAGATTGGGCACTACATGTGTCAAAAATTCCCCTGGGCATGCCCAAAGCAGCTCTTCAGATCCCAGGCAAAGAATTTCTCAGTGGGGGTAGTTTCACATGGGGGATGTTTCCATTGAAATAAAATGGAAATAAAATGAAATAAAATGTGTCTGGTGTCGTCATCGTCATCACCACCATCATCATCATCATCATGCAGGCGACGTTATTTGTTCAGATCTCAAACTGATTCTGCCCTCTTATGTCCACACCTGCCTTCAGCTTATAGGGCGCCGAGTGGAGGTGGGGCAACTTGACCCTCTGCCCGGAAAAGCGGAGGTTAAACCAAGCCACAGAGGAAAGTAAGCATGACGACTGAGGCAAGCCCAGCTCCAACGGAAGAAGCTGCCCAAATCGGTCCATCTCTAGTTTACCATGTCGGTTAGCGTCGAGGTTTGATTGACAGGAGACTTTCCCAGCTCTACTAGGAGCTACCGGGGATTGAACCTGCGACTTTGGGCACCGGAGGAGGCGCACCTACACGTCGCGCCTGCGCCTTTCATCTTCCTCGCACCTGGTGTTCTTTGCAGGCGCGCGCCCACCGGCTGTACGTACGCACGTTCCGTCGCTCGCGTGCCGCGAAGACTCTGAATCTCAATCAATCGCTTTCTCGCGCGCGCGCACGCGCTGCTCTCAGCTCCAGCACCGCTTCTGTGAGCCTGGTCGCTTAGCAACCTGGGGCGGACTGGAGCTGGTGGAGGAGGAGGAGGTCGGCGTCGGCGGGCAGGTCGGTGTGTTTTAAAGGCAAAGTCGGGGGCGCACCAAAAGTGCCCCCTTCCCTCTTTTTCGCAGGGAATAGAAAAACGGCTGGGATAACGTTTGCGCCCCACCCTGAGGCGCCTGTGGTGTTTGCCTGGGGCAGAAATGGCGGGGAGGGCAAATACTGAAGTGGGGCCAAAAGGAGTCAGTGTGCACTTTTTAACATTATTATTATTATTATTCACAGATTTATTATTTTATTTATTGCTTACCTTTCTAATCTGTCCATTAACTAATATTCTAATAATAATAACTTACTTATTATTTATTACATTTTAATCCCAATAACGAATGTTTTTTATTATTGTTCACTTATTTCACTAATTTATTTTATTAGATTTATAAGCCAACCAATAACTAATGTTCTATTATTTATCTTATAAAAATAATTATTATTTATTTCTTACCCGCCTCTCCATATTGATCGAGGCGGGGAACAACAGTAAATATAAAATGCATAAAACTGAATTAAGAACATAATATACATTGTTAATACATCCTTATTACATTTCTAACCTGCCCAATAACTAAAGTTCTATTATTATTATTATTATTATTATTATTATTATTCACAAAGTGTTTAGACAAACAAAAGTCCCACTGCCAGCCATGCCCTGAAATGCAATTCCCCAGCCAGCCTTGCCCTAAAATGATTGTATCCTAAAATGCTTTGCGGAGGGGCTGTGGCTCAGTGGTAAAACCCATGCTTAGCATCTAGAACGTCCCAGGTTCAATCCCTGGCATCTCTAGATAGAGCTAGGAGATAATTGTGCCTGAAACTCTGGAATGCCACTGTCAGTCAGCATCAACAATATTTGGGCTAGATGGACCCACAGTCTGTCAGATTCCTGTTTCTAAAGCCTGTACAGAGATGGAAAGATAGGACCATCCCTGGGTGTGAGTCCCCAGGCTATTATAATAGACATATAAAGAGAAAGGCAAGCCTTCCAGCAGCAGCTCATAGGTACATAGGAAGCTGCCTTATGCTGAGTCACATCATTGGTCCATCTAGCCCAGTATTGTCAACACTGACTGGCAGCAGCTCCCCAAGGTTTTAGGCAAGCATTTTTCCTAGCCTACCTGGAGATGCTGGCTGATGGGGCTTCTCTGGCTGATGGATGGGGCTAGATTGGTCCTTACTTGCCACGGAGTTCTTGGGGAGTGCAGGTGCAGCCTCCCAGTGGTCCTTGGTCTCCTGTCCAGTAGTAGAAGCTAGAGCATGCTTCCCTTCAGGGTGCTTCCAGAAGAGATTTTTATTACCCTGCCTCATTCACAGAATTTTAGGGGTCTAGTCGACGTCTTCCACTTGTAACCCTCCAAATGTTTTCCCACTGGTCTATCTTTTTTTTTTTCCTACTATAGAATACCCATTAAGGAGAAAAAGATGGAATAGTTGCACAACTGGAAACACTCTAACTTCTACACAACTGGAAACACCCTAACTGGAACATATCTCAGCTTTCTTCCAAAGAGCTTCATGCAGGATACATGGCCTTTTCCGCTTCCCACATTAATCTCACAACAACCCTGTAAGGTACAGTATGTTGAGAGGCAGTGACTGGCCCATGAGCTTCATGGCTAAGTGGGGATTTGAACCTGGGACTCTCCAGCCCTAGTCTAACCACTGTACCACACTGGCACTCTCTGTATTTTTTCTGTTTCATTTATTTGATATAATACATGCACAAAATGCCTTACAATCATTTAAAGCAACAAATAGTATAATAATAAACAAAAAAAATAAAAACCAAGAATAGCTGGTAATAACACAGTGAAACAACTGAAGCAAGAAAAACACTAACTTTATAAACGTCCTAACTTTAGAACAAAATCCTGCTGAAAAAGATATATATGTGAATGGTACTTTACAGTGTAAGAGGCCAGTCTCTGAATGCCCAGAGAACTGGGGGGGTGTCAGTTTGAGAACAGGCCCTTTCTGTAATAGCCCCATATTTATGGAACTCTCTCCCCAAGGAAGCCTGTCTGGTGCCGACAATATCATCTTTTTAATGCCAGGTGTACTTATTTTCCCAGGCATTTGGACATTATTTGTGGCCCAATTGTTGTGGGCTGATTTTGTGAGGTTCATTCTAGGCTGTGAACGGTGTTAGATTGTGTATTTGTGGATAAACACTTTCATATTGTATTGTTTTTACATTATGCCTTTATGGTATTTTTTAATTTGTATTATTGTGCCGATTATGGTTTATATTGATTCCCACCCCCATTATATTAATCATAGATTTCTGTATTGTGTGGCTAAGTCACTTTAAGACTGATTAGTGGGGAGCAATCAATGTATACATTTAATTAATAATATTAGCTAAATAAAAGGAAAGAAAGATAACTATCAGGTCCAAAGGAGCACAAGGACATGTGTGTCTTGAGAGTTGTGCGGCAGATTTGATTTCAGCAGGGGCAGGAGAGGGGAAAGATGACATACATAGAAATTAGTTTAAACTGAGTCTTGTGTGGCAGTATCTCATAATGTTTTAAATTACTGAGGATTTCTAAACTCCAAGTCCAGTTTTGCCAGATTCTTCTGAATGTCACATGATTTAGCAGGAATCATAAAAGCCATTATAAATTCCATCAGTCTTACTTACAGTTCAGTGGGGCTTACACCCTGGTAAGTGGGTATAGGATTACATCCTCAATTACTCTAACGCAATTGCAGAATATAGATGAATACATCTTATCTCAGGTGCTCCCCAAGTAGCTAGCATCTGGAGATAGTGTCCGATCATAGGACATGGATCTTTTAAAATGGAATTCTACTGGCTGACTGGGAGTCTCTGGATCATTTATTCACTGAAGTATAAATAAGGTATTAAACTATAAAAAGGCTCCCAGAGTGGCTTACATATAATCAATTAAACAAGACAAGTGGATAGAGTGAACTCAAAGCATAGAAGCATAGATTCAAATTCCTGCTCAGCTGTGAAGCAAACTGGATGACTTTGGGTCAGTCATAACAGGCGCATTGGCTCAGTTTAGACAACATGTTTCTCAACGGTAGTTTTAGAACTCCACGGTGGAGTTTTTACACCACCATTGAGAAATGTGTTGTCTGGCAGGAAAGCTCCACTCAACATTGGAGGGGTTTTTTTGGAAAACACTCCACGCAGAATATCCACACTGTGCAATTCCTGCACAACTGTTGTGTTGCCTGTTGTGTGGCGGGCTCCATGGAGTTTTCCTTTGCGTTGAGTTGACTTTCCCCACTGACTACAGAGTTCCCTGGCAAGAAGAATGAGTGCCCCTCTAGGAGAGCCGCCAGGATTGTTTTTTTGCAGCAATGGCTGATGGGATACTATCGGGAGGACCGGGGGGAAGATGGAGGGCGAAGGAACTGTCAGTCAAACTCAAGATGGATTTTACTCAACTTCCTGGTAGCACACATTCACACAATGACGGGGTTAGAATATGTTGCATGAGGAGTTCCTCCTAAAAACTCAACCATTAAGTGGAGTTTCCACACTGCATTGTCTGATGTGTTGTCTTAACTGAGCCATTATCTCTGCTTAGCCTACTTCACAGGGCTGTTATGAGGAGGATAAAACAAAACTTCATATAAACCACTCTGATGTCAGAAGAGTAGGATCATTTTGTTAAAATTAGTTCTACTAATTACAACACTTTTTTTAAAAAAAATCATTTCTATTCTTCTGTGAGCACAATACTTAAGCTGATAGAGTAATGGAGTGCAGTTTTCTCTCATATATACTAGAGATCTAGGCCTGTTTCTCCTGGGGATACAAATGTGACTAAAAATAAATCCTGCAGAAAAGAGTTTGTGGGGAGGTTAAGTAGATTGGGAGTGAAGCTGTGTGGGATAGAATGTGACTTTATAAAAGTTGGTCTTCAGATCCCTCGCCATTACTGATCCTTTTCTCTGGACAGGTTCCAGTTTGTCACTATCCTTTTTAAACTGCAGTGTCCAGAAGTGGAGACAGTATTGGGGGTAAGCTATTAGGACATTTAAGAAGAAAGATCACTACACCTGTGCCAGCAGAAATGCATGTACCTTTTCTGCGGCAGTCAACTGTAATGTTGGAAGCAAATCACAGTGTAATAGGTTCATGTGCTCCGTTTGCCCATGCAGTTACATATACGCCTACAGTTTGAGTTGTTGTGCCAGTTACTCCTCTGATGTTTGTGTTTGTTGTTTCAGGAATACACGAATGTCAGTGTGTGTTATCAATAGTTCAGATCAGTTGCTCATCATTCTGCATTGAAAATAAGGAAAACATCACTGCCTCCAGTTCCATGATGCAAAAGAAATATTACAAGGTGCACTGGTCCTATGGTTGTAAAACACGCTAAAAGATGTAGCCTTTAAAATAAGGCATTATAAATAGGCCAATTTAATGTATATAGAATATTATCTACTGACATGTTTTTTTAATGTGCAATTGCTTTGGAAGGCAAGAGTAGCCTTAGGTTTTGTTTTTAATTACATTGAAACAAAATATGTTTAGGCATGTCAAACTTTTATAGTTCATAATGAGTTTATTGCAAATAATAATTATGGGTTCAGTAATTAAAAGTTTAAAAATTGCTGCTATTTTATTTAATATAAATGATAAATCAAAGATTTCTTTTGCCTTTATATAAGTTAAAGTTAGGATGTGTCAAACATCAATCTTATGTTTCATATTACAGTAATTGTATATTAGTAAGACTTCAAGCATGGGAGTTGTATGGGTATAAAGCCTCTGTCAAGTTAAAAAAATCATTGGCTAAGGGCTGAATTTCTTTTGTTGTTTAATATGCTGTACATAACGTACACATACAGAAGTAATTTATAATAATAATTATGAAACTTTATTTAGGGGAGTTCCTGCAAACAAGAGTCTGTAGCACTTACTGCTGTGGCATTACAAGATCAGATTTTACATAACCTTCAGCTGCAGAATCTTTCATTAGCAGATCCTTTTAAGTCAAAGACACAGAGTAAAAAGGCTAAATACAGACGTGTGAACAAAAAGACAACCAGAGCAGTAGTAGATACTGGACTAAGGAAAAGAAGCAGTCGCCAGCAAAAAAATGAAGATCCAGAAAAGGAATATGTTCTTGATTCTTGTCCTCAACCTCTCACTTTAGGTAAATCATTATGTTCCAGTGTGTAAACTTTTGCTTTTTAAGAACACTAATTAGATTACCGTAAGCAGATGTTCTTTTACGTATTGCAACACAACAGAAGAGCCTTGCTGGTTCTTACAAGCAAATCCATGTAGTCTGCAGTTCATCTCTTTCCAGCAAGGGTCAGCTAGATGTTTCTTGGAAGCTTACAAGTAGGACATGAAGAGAACAGCTCTACCCTGTTTGCCTGAGCATCTGCTGTTCTAAGATATACTGCCTCTGAACCTGGAGGTTCTAAATATGGCACATAGAAGGAAACTTTAAAGATTAGGGCCAACAAAATCTCTTTTGTATCTGAAGGCAAACCTAATGTATGAACTAAGGTGTTCATCATTATCATCAGCAGAAATAAATTGATTTCAGCAGTCAAAAAAATGCCACTAGGATTATGGAAATTGCTGATGATGACATCTTTGTTTATCCTGTTCATATATACTGTTCACTTAGACGAAAAAATAAAATCTCAGGAAGACTAGGACTACATACATGTGCATAAAACATAATGTGTAAATTGTTTCCAGTAGCTTAGACTTTAGATTAAAGAGTAATGCCCTAAACAATGAATGTTTTTTCCTATCTTTATATATGTAAACTGATTTTCACTGTGCTAAAGGATCACAAAATACTAGTCTACTAGTCATAAAAATCCATTTAGGAAGAACGTTCTTTATATCAGTGACTGAAAATACCGTGCAATGAAGCTGCATTAGCACCATCTAGAGTCAAATTCTTACTATAAATGGGACAAAAAGTTGAACAACTATTGCTTTTATAAAAGACAGTTACTAGTCTGGGCATAATTTTTTAAAGTTAACCTTTACCTACCCCTTGCTCAAAACTTAACAAGTCATATTTTCTTAATGATTTGGGGGCAAACCCATGAATAATGCCTGTAGTTAAACACCTACTTCAAATCAAGAAATGGCAAGCATGCCTCATAATAAAATGCATGGCTGCAGAAGCTTAGAATCCTGCCTCAGGAAACAGGAGTTGGAGAGGCAACACATAATATTGCCATGAGATAACATGTTATATTATCTGACTGACAAGCAGGAAGACCTGCCCAGCTGCCACTTTTACACTGTTCTGGTTTTCTCTACACTTCTGTACGTCACTCTTATTAACCCAATAATAGAAATATATTTAGCTAGCTAACTTTTGGTCTCCTCCCTCTTCACAACCCCCACCCTTAACTGTTTTTAAAAGCTGTGATTTTCCATTTCATGATTGTGCCATAAAAAAGTCCAATCCTGCAGGCACATAAACACTTAGAAGGTGTGTAAGAGGTGTGCGTGTGTGTATGTATCAATACATTACAGATGTGTCCTGAAACAACAGTGAAAGCCAAAGCAACATCAGTTCATGATCCACAAAATTATTGGAGTTGCACTGAAGAGAATCTCTTAAATGTATTCTCTTCAGAGAAAGCTGGTAGAATGGAATCATTGCAGAACAAAGCCCAACTACCGCAAAGGTTGAGAAAAGCAACAGAAATTTCGCTCTATATCCAAATCTATATTGCATGGTTTAGGGATAAGACAATAAGCCTCTGGCAGGGATTGGCAGAGGTGCACTAATGTCACAGAGAGGTGGATGTGCACAATAGTTGCTAGCTGTTTTTGGTTGCGCTGCAGAGTGTCTGAGGAGACAGAGGAGTTGAGGATAGGAAAAGCAATGACCCAGGTAAGTAGGAGCCAGGGGCCTAAGAAAACAGGAGACCAGTTACAATTTAATAATGAATGGATTTGGCTCGGTTAAAAGTTCATTTAATTGTGCTGAAATAAGTATAGGAAGAGCAATTTGAATTAGGACACCCATTTGAATGTTGCAGCACAGCCATTTGGGAAATCTGCAAAAGAACTGCAATCTTGTAATATTAATATTAAAATATTATCCTTAAATTGAAAGTCTGTTGCAAAATTCAAGTCTATTTGCTGATTCCCAAGAAGTGAAAGATAAGTGCAGAATGTAAAGATAAGTGACTGGATGCTCATTAAGATTTGGAGGTGGGCAATCACATACTTCTTTGGACAAAGGGCTTATTGCGGTTCCACAATTTACAGTGGATAATATTTATTTAAGGTTTGCGCACATCTTGGTTCCTACAGCATGGACCTCCATGTCAACCCATACACTCACAGTTCACTACCAGCTTGAATTCTTTTGTTGCAGTCTTCTTTCTGATAATATCCTAAGTGGATTTTTTTTAAAAAAATAGAAGTGTCACACAGTGCAATCTTTTATATGCCTACTCAGAAGTAAGCCCTAGTTAGTTCAATTGTAGTTCTAATAGTAGGTAAGGCAATATAGCATTGCAGTCTTACATTTCAAAAGTTAACTATCTTACGTTTGTTTATTAAAATCACTTGTATCCCAACTTTGCACTGCATAGCAAATGCCCAAGCCATTGTACACCCATGTGTTCTTGTCCAGTTGTGATAGGATGGGCCATTTTTGATCAGACTTGTATTGCCCTGTCTGGACAAGTAATGAAATCCTGAATGTGCAGTCTTGTGTGGCACGTTAAATAGGAGTGGCTATCTAAGGGAATGTTTTCTTCATAAGATATTAGGTTGGTTACATATTGGCGCAAAGTAGAAAGAGATCTGAGTAGGATTTGCCCCATAGAGCTGGTCAATTCAGTCTCAGCTATGAGTTGATGAAGAACTGCTGGAGTGGGATGGGATCTGTGGTGCAGTCACATCATATAGGCCAAAACCAGATCAAGCTGTCACTGGCCCTGTTCAGAAGACACCTTAAGCAGTGGTGCTTAAGCCAAAAAGCCTTAAGAACCGTGGTTAAAGCCATCTTCTGAACAGGGTCAATGCTGTACAGTGTAAGAAGAAAGTCAATGAATAAATATAGGGTATGAGAAAGGATTCTAAGAAACATTTATTTATGCATTTATTTATTTCTATACTACCCAATAGCCAAAGCTCTCTGGACAGCTCATAACAATTCAACTCTGCTAGATCTTTCACTAATGAAAGAGAATTAACAAACCCTTCAATGAACAGTTTGTTGAACTGACTAGATGACCAATGGTGCAATCCTATAGATGTCTATCCAAAGGTCTTCACTCAGCCAGAATCACATCTTTCTGTTATGACAGACCAACCTGAGTTTCTGAGAAATTCATTTAACTCTTTCAATGCTCTTTCTATAAGGCAATATATGTGGGGTAGTTTCCAGGTATATTTAGAATTTTAAGTATGATTTGAAATCCACCGAGTAAGATCTTACCGTTCTAATTTTGATTCTGTATTTTGCTCACTGCCATCCAGCACTGCATTTTCTCCCAGCTACTAACTTCAATGAAGAGTTTTCAAAGGTACTGCTTGACTGAGAAAAATGCAGCTTACCTGTTAAATTCCTCTCTCAGATGGCACATCTGCCTACCTGAACAATTGAGGCTTAAAAGTAAATAAAACAAATTAGCTGCAGTCCTATACACACCTACCTGGGAGTAAATCTCATTTAACACAGTGGGACTTGTTTCTAAGTAGAATGCTTAGGATTGCACTGTTAATTAATATTTTATATAAAGCTAGATTTTTACACGCAGACCATGTTAAATTCTGGTAGATTCAATATATATCATTAGAGTGTGTATCTGTGTGCATATGTTCATGTGTGCATATATTCATGTCGGTCAAAGCTTTTAATGATACTAACTTCTGGTGATACTTCGTGGAATGAAAGCCAGACTCTGCTGCCCCCCAAAGCTCTTTCCAACAGGATTCGATCTTTTCACTGCTTATTGTGCTATCTTTTTTTAAAAAATAATAATGGATTGGCTAATATGCTAGTACCTTCATGAGACCCTTCCAAATTATGGTGGAATAAGAGCTACAATACCCTCCAAGGACTCCAGTGTATATCTAATGGATATATGTGCTTATATGACTTTTTAAAAATATACATGAAAGCAAGGAATCTCCCATGAAGAAATAATCATAGAATAGTAGAGTTGGAAGGGGCCTATAAGGCCATCGAGTCCAACCCCTTGCTTAATTCAGGAATCTACCTTAAAGCATACCTGACAGAAGGCTGCCCAGCTGTCTCTTGAATGCCTCTAGTGTGGGAGAGCCCACAACTTCCCTAGGTAACTGGTTCCATTGTCGTACTGCTCTAACAGGAAGTTTTTCCTGATGTCCAGCCGGAATCTGGCTTTCTGTAACTTGAGCCCATTATTCCGTGTCCCGCACTCTGGGATGATGACATAAGTTTCATTAACATATTACGGGCTTTGTCTGTAGCTCAGAAACTGGGGTTGGCGGAACCTCCTGCTAAGCCACTAACCATGGAGGAATGGGAACATGTGAAGCAACGGTCCATAAATCAAGGAGATTCTGTTCAGCCTTGTGCCATATGCAGAGAAGAATTTGCACTTCAGCCACAGGTATTTAATCCATCTTTTTGGTGTTTTGGCAGATATCCTATAAATATGTTGAAATATTGACTGAAATCACAGTCAAAACTTGGATAAGCGCAGTTGGGAAAGGCTAACTGTATGTGTAATATATTGATTTGCTTCTTTGGAGTGGTACACATGATTTTTCTTTTTGTAGCTACATGTGCACCAAGGACATGTTTGTTGAATTTGTGCACTAAAAGCGTTAAAACAGTTCCTTAAGCCAGGGCGAATGTACCTGAGCAATAATGGAAACTGTCAGCAAAGAACTGGCAACATCTTTTCTGCTTTCTGACACTATGTATCTTGTATAGCTATTAGAAACAGGTCAGGTTCAGGCCTTGTCATATATCCAGAGATACAAAGATTACCGAAGAAGATTATTGGTCAAAATCTTGGGCTAACGTCAGATAATAAATGCTACTTCCAAATCTACCTCTCCTTTTTGTTGTTGTTTGTTTCTTTGTTTGTTTTCTGTGCTTTCCTTCTCTCCCTTCTTCCTAACAGGCAAGAAAACTTATTTCCGCTTAATTGTGGAATGCTCCACAAGCTAGTGCAGGTGGCCACCGCTGTAATAGCACTGACTCATACCGCCTCTCCTACTTGATGTCCCAGATCAGTATGTGGCACCATCATTATTATTATTATTATTATTATTTATTTATATAGCACCATCAATGTACATGGTGCTGTACAGAGTAAAACAGTAAATAGCAAGACTCTGCCGCATAGGCTTACAATCTAATAAAATCATAGTAAAACAATAAGGAGGGGAAGAGAATGCCAACAGGTACAGGGAAGGGTAAGCAGGCACAGGGTAGGGAAAAACTAACAGTAGAAAGTAACAGTAGAAGTCTGCACAACATCAAGTTTTAAAAGCTTTAGGAAAAAGAAAAGTTTTTAGTTGAGCTTTAAAAGCTGTGGTTGAACTTGTAGTTCTCAAATGTTCTGGAAGAGCGTTCCAGGCGTAAGGGGCAGCAGACGAAAATGGACGAAGCCGAGCAAGGGAAGTAGAGGCCCTTGGGCAGGCGAGAAACATGGCATCAGAGGAGCGAAGAGCACGAGCGGGGCAATAGTGTGAGATGAGAGAGGAGAGATAGGAAGGAGCTAGACCGTGAAAAGCTTTGAAGGTTAACAGGAGAAGTTTATATTGGATTCTGAAGTGAATTGGAAGCCAATGAAGAGATTTCAGAAGCGGAGTAACATGGTCGGAGCGGCGTGCTAAGAAGATGATCTTTGCGGCAGAGTGGTGAACAGAAACCAACGGACTGATGTGAGAAGAAGGAAGGCCAGAGAGAAGAAGGTTGCAGTAGTCCAACCGTGAAATAACCAGTGCATGAACAAGCGTCTTGGCAGAAGAGACAGACAAAAATGATCGAATCCTGGCAATATTATACAGGAAAAATCGACAAGATTTAGCTACTGCCTCAATATGAGGAATAAAGGAGAGAGAGGAGTCGAAGATAAAGCCAAGGCTACGAGCTTCCTTGACCAGAGTAAGCGTAACATCATTGACAGTAAGAGAGAATGAGAGATGAGGAGAAGGTTTAGGAGGAAAAACAAGCAATTCAGTCTTTGCCATGTTAAGCTTCAAGCGACGATGAAGCAGCCAAGCTGAGATATCTGAAAGACATGCCGAGATACGATCGTGAACATCAGGAGAAAGTTCCGGAGATGACAGATATAGTTGTGTATCATCGGCGTACAGATGATATTGGAGACCATGAGATTGAATAAGCTTGCCCAAGGGCAACATGTATAAGGAAAACAACAACGGGCCAAGCACCGAGCCTTGCGGAACCCCTACTGAAAGGGGAAAGGAGGAAGACGAGCTGCCATTAGTCAACACGCTGAAAGAGCGACCCGCTAGATAGGAGGCAAACCAGTTATAGACAGAGCCACAAAATCCAAGGTCATGAAGGGAATCTAAGAGAAGATCATGATCAACCGTGTCAAAGGCTGCAGTTAGATCAAGGAGAATAAGAACGGAATAATGGCCTTTAGACTTGGCAGTAAGGAGATCATTGGTGATCTTAGTAAGGGCTGTTTCGGTGGAATGCAGAGGACGGAATCCAGATTGAAATGGATCCAAAGCAGAGTTACTAGAAAGAAAGTCAAGACAGCGAGAGTAGACCGCACGCTCCAGGATCTTTGAAACAAACGGCAACAAAGAGACAGGTCGGTAGTTAGACAGAGATAGCCTATCAAGAGTAGGTTTCTTGAGAATGGGAGAGACTGTAGCATGTTTAAAAGCAGAAGGAAATGAACCAGAGGACAGAGAAAGATTAATAATATGTAGCAAGGAAGGGAGGATAGCAGGAATAAGATTAATAAAGACGCGAGAAGGAATCGGATCACGAGAACAAGTGGAAGGCTTCGAAGAGCGCAGTATTGTAGACAGTTCATCCGCAGAGACCGAAGGAAACGCAGAGAAATTTGCAGGAGGAGCTGACAGATGAGGAACAGGAACTGGAAGAGGAGCAGAGCTGGCCAGATCAGAGCGGATAGTTTGGATTTTAGCATTGAAAAAAGAGGCAAAGTTGTTAGCAGACAGAGAGGCGGGGAGAGATGGCGGATTAGGCTTCAGAAGAGAATTGAAGGACGCAAAGAGCCGCTGAGGATGCCTAGCATTTGACTGGATCAGCGTTGAGTAGTACTGCTGTTTGGCCAGTGAGATGGCAGAAGAGAAAGAGGAAAGTACAAATTTGTAATGGACAAAGTCTGCCCGGTCCCTGGTCTTACGCCAAAGGCGTTCAGCTGCCCGGGAACAAGAGCGAACATGACCTGTGATCACATCACAGGTCATGATGTTGCACTATGTCAGGGGGAGGAAACCACATTGGTTCCAGGGGCCAGATTGCCCACTGGATCCCACACACAGGCTGGATGACATCTGAGGCTGGAGCCCATCCCCTGGTCCGATTTGCTCATCTCTTACCTTTCCAATACAGGGAGGTGGAGGGATGAACAGAGCGCACTCGTGTGGCGCTTTCAGGACTTCATAAGCACGCTGGCTGAGTGAGCCACTGGCCTCACATAAGATAGCCAAGGGATCAGCAGAGCACACTTGGGTGTCACTTCCAGAGTCTGCTGAGCCCTGTGGTCCAGACTCAGGTAGTTCCTGAAAGTGCCAACTTAGTGCACTGCCAGCCTTATTTTGTCCTCACCTGCACCACATGGGGCAGGTGTGAGATGAGCAAAGCACACTCAGCCAGAACCCTTTGTTACCTTCTATCCCAGAACAGAGATAACAAGGGGATTCCTTTCCTTTCTCCTCTCCAAGTCACCTGCAGACCAGAGGACATGGATTTGGGAGGGCCCTGCAGAGTTTATGGTGTTGTGGTGTTTCAGTAAAATGACTTATTTGATAGTGGAATGGTCCATAGGATCAGGCTATCAAGGTGGTACGAGGAGAATGCATTTATTATGCATTTAGCTCAGAAAAATGTAAGCAAGTTTATTAATTGATTTTTAAAAAAATGTGGCTATTTTCACAGATTTTACACTTGGAAGAAAATAAAGCCAAAATACTTCTGGTTCTCCTTTCAGCTATTACCTTTTTAACCCCTTCATTTTGGCGTACTCAAGAAGACACACATCCTTTTCACAAAGGATTGTTTTATTGTTATTATCATATTGTAAAAGGCATGCCGCGTGATCATTTTTAGGCCTTTGGATTGTACTGTGAATATTGTAACTACTTGCAATAAGGGGGAAAGTTAATATAGGTTAGGAAACTACATATCAATGCATTATTTTGAAATAGTGGAAACTGTATTCACTGCAAGGTTTTTTAATTCTTCCACATCCAATATGATTAATGCTCTAATACTCTGCAGTCCTAAACATTTGTATCATCCTGTCTACTGACAACACCAATATGACATCATGCTTCTGTGTTGGCACAACAATAGCACCGAAGTGTCCCCAGCCTAAACATTTATTTATTAAATAACATTATAATATAACCATGCTAGCTTTGTGTTTAAAAATGTAAGGGTTAAGTGTAGCTTGCTTAAAACATGAGATTACAATATTTGTTTTTTAAAAGTCTATATTTTTGGATTGTATCATTTGTTTGAACTTATTTGCCCACTTTAGAAGTAGTTATCCCCACATTGTTGAAACACAGTGCATATATCTGCTGTGTTTGTACCACCCCTCTGGTAAATGTCCCCTTAGTCCCACTTTCATAATTACATGTGTATGAACGCAAGTTCGTGTGTGTGAATGAGGATGTGCAGCAACAGTAGTATAGAGCTGTGCAAAAATAAATTACAAAGCCCCTCTTAAATAAGATGTAGAATATAGAGGATTATGCAGTTATTTACCCATGCCAGACAAGGCTTTGGATTTGTATAGTCTCTGCTCCCCTACCCCAGTGCCACATGGCAAACTAGTTTTTTTTTTTTTTCAAATTAAATGGAGTTTTAAAATCTTACACTAAATTTTCTTTCTTGATTTGAAGTTGCAGATTATTTTTCTAGCCAAAGCTCCCAAAATGTTAATGTAAGGTTTGCTAGAAGAAGAATTTAAACATTGCAATTGAACCCTAAAATAGTCTGTTGTTGCAATGAAAGCTACTATTTATCTGTCTTGCATTTGGAAACGTTCATTAATTATAATAAGAGTATTACACTTTTTTTCCTATGAGGTTAAGTTTCATGAGGTGTTTTTATTCTCTTTGAACAGGTTTTGCTTTCATGTTCTCATGTGTTTCACAGAGTGAGTAAACCTTGCCTTTATCTACTAAAAGTGAAATGTGCATCAAATCAGTGTTTTAAAATGGATTGTGACATAAATGTATGTGAATTTAAAGTGCTGAAATAAGTCTATTGTTTCTAATCTACACAATTTGAAACAATTCAGGATACTGTTTTGAGACAATGTCCCTTATCATGTTTTGAAACGTTATCATTTGTATGAACAAAGGCAAACATTTAAATACCAAGGCTACATGTAGTTATGCTCCCTATGTCTTAGTTATTGCCAATGAACATTAACTACATGTAACCTGGCATAGCATTGCAGCCTGTCTCAGAATAAACAGTTTGAAAGATTTAACAGTAAGTAGCTGTTTGTTTATCATAGTTGCCTCATAGTTTTCAATTACAGCAGTTTATTAATATAAAATTATATTCCTGTTAATTGATGAAGACCTGCTTAATGCAATATAAAGTCTGAGCAGTGCTTCCACTCTGTTATAATAAGAACGGCATAAAGCTTCTGGGAAACGTGGAAAAGCAGGGATAGATCAGGAGCTCCTTCACCCCATCCCAACTTCATTACTTTGGAATAATGTATTTCCATAATTTAAGCATCATGACATTCCCTTACTCCTGCCACTGAGCAACCCATGCACATCCTGCATCCACAAATTCTGTGAATAAATCAGCGGGGGAGGGGGGTGAAATGGTGACTAATTTCAAGTTAATGCTGAATGTTATTTTTCCAGGCATGCTTGAAAGCTTTTGAAAGGTTTGCAGGTAAAAAGACCTGTCCAATGTGTAGAAAGATCCAGTATCAGACCCGAGTAATTCATGATGGAGCACGCCTATTTAAAATAAAGTGTGTTACAAGGTAAGGATGACTGGCAAATGACAAAACAGTTTTCACTGAGAAATACTTGTTGAAAAGCCTGCATGCATAGAAAATACTGTGCAGTGCACTGATGGATGCATTTTTAACACTCCAGAATTAGAGAATGGTACTTCAAAGACTTGAGTATTATTATTATTTTACCATCTCACCTAACAGTTTTATACTTAAGTAATGATGCAAAACTTTCACATAAATGTTCAGTTTGAACTGGAGAGTGAGTAAATTTAAAATTAATGTGGATTTTGTTCAGAAAATTATTTGGGGGAAGGGGTTCAAGAACATTCCAAGGAATCGTTTCCCAGTTCTCGGGCTACAAGCTAGTAAAAATTGTAGTTCCCCCCAATTCTAAGTGTTGATGCATGCTATGTGGATTGTGGCAGTACAAATACCAGAGGATGCTTTGGCTGGTGCTTATGACATCACACACAAACCAGCTATTTATAGCAGTTTAGCAATGGCCCTGGGGTAAAATGGAGAACCATCTGTCAGGTGGATTCCTGCATTGAGCAGGAGGTTAGACTCGATGGCCTTATATGCCCCTTCCAACACTACTATTCTATGATTCTAATTCCCCAGCACCACCTTCTGAGGCTGCTTAGCTTAGACAAACTCATGTGGCCTACTTTGAGATGTAAGGTTTTAGTTGTATGTGCATGTATGTTTTAACATTTTATAAATTTTATCTATTCTTTTTTATATGACACACTTTTATATTCTGTGTATAACTTTTGTCTATGTAATTGGCTAAAACCTGTATTTGGTTGCCTTCAATAAATTGATTGACCTTCTGAGGCCACTTTCCCAGGAAGAACCAGAACCACCATTACACCAGGCCTCTTAAGCCCAACCCAGATAAATGATCCAGAAGGATACTATGGTTGGTAGTATTGAAAGCCAATGAGAGGTCCAGGAAGAGCAACCAAGTCTTATTCACTCCATTCGTTCCCAGTATAAGACATTAACCAGGGCAATCAAGGCTGTTTCCATCCCAGTATCATGCCCAAAGCCAGATTGAAAAGATCTAAATCAAGTGCACATCCTGCATCCCAGACTACATGCTCCCCCCAAGTCCTTAATTGTGCCCCACTAGGGTGCCCTGATCAAATTCCCACCCAATTTCCCACCAATTGTACTGTTGTTCTGGCTGCCGCTACCACTTCCACCACCACCAATTGCTAACCTTCTCACCACCCCCAACTCCAGCGATCCTGATACAAATAATTTTACTCATGTGTTTATATGTGTACATACACATGTTTGTGCATGCAGCCCTCACAGCTGAAAAGATTGTGCATCCTGGTTCTAAATAAATTGCATCATCCAATGCTGTCTGAAGCTGATAAGTCAATATATGCTGCAACATGTTGGTCAGGAAAGCACTGGGTGGAAACCAATGGATCTAATTTAGGTTTCCTCAGTGGTGGCTTCACCACTGCTTCCTTTAAGCATGTGGGAATCGTGGCATTCCTCAAGGAGGCATTAACCATATCCAAGATCCAAATATCCAGCCCAGCCCTGGCAGATTTCACAAGACAGAATTGGGAAGTGTCCAGAGAACCAGGGATGGGTCTCAATCCTCCAAGTAGTTTGTCCACATCCTCATTTTGCACAAGCTGGAAGGTATCTGGAATAATGTAATTAAATGATACACTAGTCTCATGCTTCTCTGGCTTTGTCAAAACAAAAGCACCCAAATCACCCAAGATAGGAGTATCTTTACCTGTAAAATGGTCAACAGCAAACCTTCAAGGGTTCAAGCTGATTACATCCCAGAGCCTACACTGAGGAGGCCTTTGACTGCCTGAAACAGCTCCACTGGATGACCATGAACAGATGCAATGGTGTCAGCAAAATATCAGTGCTTCCCTACCATTTTGTGGTCCTTTTCCTTATCCCCCACCCTTTAAATCCTGAATATTAGGTGCTTGATCAATGCAATACGTATCTAGCCTGACTTAAAGAAAATAAACAAGATTCCCTCCTTGACCCCCACCTCCTGACTATCTGTCCTGCAGGAGGAATGGGAAGTCCTCCTTTGGATGGTAGTTTTGACAATGCACGTACCACAAATAACCAGCTGGCAGGATTTTAAACATTTAAAAAGGCTGGATTATTTATTAGAAATATTTGCACACCACTTAATATAATAAATTCTCTAAGCAGTTCTTGAATAATGTCACTAACTAATAACTGGCAATGTCCCTAAAGGCTTGAATAATATTACTAACTATAGAAAATCTTTCTAACTTAGTAATAATTGGTGTGAAATAATTAAATCGGAAATGTCTAGCCTTAGCCTAGGAATGCCTCTTTTAATGCTAGAGAGTCTGCCATGCTTCAGTAATGGTGGGAAATATGCGATTCAGATGCATTGTGTATGCATTGTGGCCACATTAGATAGCACCAGCTGTGCTGAGCAAATTCAGTGGTGAGCCATTCTTGTAAAGCAGCCACTGCTGACAGAAATGAACGGTTTTCTATTCTACTTTCTTGTCCCAAGCTGGGAGACACCACAAAAACTAATTTAAAGCTTGCAAACCTTAATTATGCACTTATTTCTATTCTGGGTTTTTGGATTTGTGAAAGATCTGTATTTTTCCATGTCACAGAATTCAAGCTTTCTGGAGGGGACACATTGTTAGAAAATGGTATAAAAATCTAAGAAATACAGTGCCTCCAAAAGATACCAAGTTAAGAAAAAAATTCTTTGAGGAAAAGGTATGTTTGGCATTTTAAATTTCTTAATTGTGGTGTTCCTGTCCCTCCTGCCCCAAATGCATTATTGTTCTACAAAAGCAAAGATCCATCAAATAACTTCGAATAAATGATAACTTATCCCGGGGCGACCCCCGGGATCGTCCCTGTGCATCCACATGATGCACAAGGGATCCTGGGATCAGGGAGAGATGATCCCTCCCTTGCCCCGGGATCTCACCCTCCCCTTTGGGCCCACTTTTTCCACAGTCCCGGGCTGAGCCTGAGATGGCGGAACATGTGGCCCATTGCCGCGGCTTGACCTGGCTCCACGCAATTCCTCGTGGAGAGCCACACACGGAGTGCAGCGCTCCTCAGGAGCGCTGTGACCATCAGGGGTGAGGAGTAGGGAAATTAAATTATTTTTTAAAAAAGGACCTACCTTTGCGCACAACTGTGCGCTCCTGTTTCTTTAAAAAAATTAAAATGGCGGGCGTGACGCCTCTCTTCCTGAGGTCATCGCGCCTCACGTGTAAACGGAGGAGGGATCTCGCGTTAATCACAACGCGAGATCTTCCCTCCTCCATCGCGGACTATAAGGTAGGTCTAGCTAAGGCCTTAGTCATACTTAGAGTCAACTCTGATTTCAATGGGTCTACTTTAAGTATAACTAAATCTGCTTCTAATCCAAGACTTTAGAAATTAAATAAATAAATAAAGACTGGTTTATTAGCTGCAGAATCTTTCTTCTATATGAGGTTTGTTTTCTTAAACTTACACCTAAGTTTTCTACTTTCTCTCTCTCCTGTGCAGCACATGGTGGAAAAGCTTAATAGTTACAGTGCTTCAAATTTAATTTTGGTTTTATTTTTGAACTTTTCATTTGGGATGATGTGAAGGAATTCCTCCACTCTGTATAGCAACCTACTACAGAAAATTAACTTGAGGATGTTACCATGTGGAGTAATTTCAAGTGACGTTCATATAGGGCAACTGTTTCGTGTGTAGTGGCTACCTATCACACAAAAGAAATAATTCATATGATTTAAAATACTTTTTACTTGATTCTGTGGGTATGTTGCATTTGCAGTTCCATAGAATTCTTCAACTATATTCTCCTGGAAATATTTAATTGTTGGGCAAAGCCACATTCTGTAAGTGGACCATTTTCAATGCCCTAGTGATGGATTCAGTGCCAAAAAAGGGCTTCTTTTCCATTTCTAGGGGTGAGCATGAGTGTGTTCATTCCAGAGCATTAGAGACACAAAGTAGTTACAAGATGGGCCCATTTGCACAATCAGCCTCCACATGGCCTCGCACCACCCACACTGCCCGGGTTCGGATGACACAAGCTGCTGCTTGAATATTCAAAAACTGCCCATACACACTCTGGCTCACCATGGCTTAAACATGCAGCGGTGGTTGTGTGACCTGGGTCATTGTATGGGTTCACTAAGAAAACACACACATTAAATGATAATAACAAGAATCCATCACCTCTGGCTGAGGGTTTCTTCCCTCCTGTGCTCTCTTGCACTCTCTGACTTTTCAGGCTTGATTCATGTTGCTCTTTGATGTAGCAAAATCACCCTATGATGACTTTACTGTCAGTTGCAACTTATGATATATTGGTTGAATGTTCCCTCGCCTAGTTAAAAAACCACTGCTTTCAATGTTCTGCTCTGTCCCAGTAAATACCAGCTCTCACCATGTGAGGGCATATTCAAACAATACATTTCTTAAACAAAACTGATATGGCGAAATCACCTCAAGGTCGTTTTATCAAAACATATTATTAACATGCCCAAAACATAACATGTTAATCAGATTTCAGTCGTTATCATAAAAGGAAATCTGTAGAACTTGAAAAGATGCAGTGGGGGAATTAAAGATAATTACTTTTTGAATACAAAGAACTGTAGGTTGAGTCAAAGCTTTTGAGTTCATAGTACCTGACTGTGATGCAGACTGTGTCCACAGCTCCTACACGAGGAAGCATTCATATTCATTTGAATGACAGAGAGCAATGGGTGTTTAGGCCTTGAAGACTAATCCTCCATTTTTCCCTTTCCTAATTTTCATATGTTTTCATTATTTTTGTTTAAATCAAACCTTCCACTCCAATTCTTCCTTAGCTGTCAAGGCCTTGACATTATCTAATACAGGGGTATACAACTAAAATCACTGGCATTTTTATAGTTTTAGTAACTTCATTAAGTTACATTAACTGTGGGAAAATGTATTAATTTTGACAGTGTTTACTTTTTAATCCATTCTCTTCTAACCTCTTTTTTCCTGCATTCCGGAGCGTTCGTTCTATGTACTACTGTGGTGCTTTGACCCCCTTTCTGTTAACCTTCCTTCCTTTAGCTCCCTTAGTAGCCCTCTAACTGTCTCTAAGTGCAACTCCCATTTCAGCTATTCTCTATCCCACCCCTCAGTTTTAGCTCTGCATGTGGGAAAGGGCCACAAACAGTATTTTGTATTTTCCTTGGGCCCTGCAAATAGCCAGGGAGGAAGCTGCAATTGGCATCTAATAGATCAGCCTTCCTCAACCTGGGGTGCTCCAGATGTGTTGGACTACAACTCCCAGAATGCCCCAGCTGGGGCATTCTGGGAGATGCAGTCCAACACATCTGGAGCGGCCCAGGTTGAGGAAGGCTGTAATAGATGGTCTGGTTAAAGGACCAGAGTAGGCATGGCCCCGTGAAAGACGGATAGTATTTCATTCCTCCAGTATAGCCTACCCTGCCTTGAGCCCACTCATACAAGACTCAATGAACAGTACAAATCAAAAGCATAGGTTTGCCCTTTTCTCAGCATCAGCTGTGTGGAACCCTCTACTTATCTACAAGCACCTACTGATGGATTCAGCAGCTTCAACTTTAGAAACCTATTATATAGCTTGCAGACAGAACATGACTTCCATAGTTAAAGCACCAGAACAAAATGGGTTTCCCTTTGCAACCCACACATAAAGGAGTAGGCACACAGATCTCCATTAAAATGTGGAATAAAAGGATATATTTCATTAGCAAGTGAAAGTTGCGCTGCTCACTTTCAGTCTTTGTAGGCTTAATGTCAGTTTCATAAGACACATAAGGCTGCAATCCTCTGCACATTTACCTGAGAGTAAGTTCCATTGCCTATCATTGCACTATCAACGTTTTATTTTATTTATTTTCAACATTTATATACTGCCCATGCAATTATTTCTTCACAGTTTACAAAATTTAAAATGATAAAAGGCTAAAGACTAAATATAGAGTAGGTATAAAAAGATGATTTTCAAAACGAGACTTGTTTCTAAAGAAACTTTATAAAATGGAAGTCTTTGTTTCTCAAATGGTACAGATACAAAGTAATGTGCAAGGTGGCTCAGTAAACTCTGTGTGTGTGTGTGTGTGTGTGCGTGCGAGCGAGAGAGAGAGAGAGAGAGAGAGAGAGAGAGAACACACAAAAGCAACAGTCTGGTTTTGTACTGGTAAAGAAATTCCAGTTAGTCCCTGTGTTTGGAATGTTAAGTAGAGTGTATTTTATTTGTCTGACAGTGGTACAGTAGCCTTTTTACATTAACCAATTCATGATCTTACTAACTTAGATCAAAGGGGCTGCAAAAGGTTACTGCAACCAAGGTATGCTAATTTTTAACACTAATGTATACAGAAAGTGAAGTGTTGCCTAGAATTCAGTGAGTAGGTAGTTAAGTTCTTTGATCCTTATCTGTAAACTATGCTTGTATATGTCATCTAATTGAAGTAAGGTATTTTATTGCTGTAATTAAATCTTTTCAAATGCGTTACATTATCTTTAACCTAGCTAAAAATGCATACCTTTGTTTAGGAAGCTAATATTATTTGTAAAATGGTGCAGCTCACTCTGGTATCCTCCTTGCCCACCACGTGACTGCTTCCCAAAGAGTTTAATTTAAATCTTACAAACTGCAGAATGGTCTGGGAGTTTGTTTAGCCATTTGACTTCCTTTATCACATAGAGATGGCAAACATTCTGTTGCTAACTTGATGTGGCACCAGGCAGCAAGGCTAGGAGGATATTAAACCAGTAAAAGCTTATCAACTGATTCATTGATACGCTGTAAATTCCAGCCTTTTCATTTTACTTTTAAGTCAACACATTAGTAAGCAATTTGCTGACATAAAGATGGATTGCTTTAAAAGGGCTCCCCTTTGGCAGACAAAGTTCATCTTGATGCTTTGTGTGCATCTTTATTTAATCATGTTCTTGGGCGTCATCTAAAACCTGTGACTGATGGTGCTTTACTTATAGATAAAAACATTTAGAATGCCTTCACTTTGTCATATTGTTCAAGTTGAAGGGCATGGGGGTCACAAAAGTAGACACAAAATGTATTACTCAAGCAGTTTTCCACACAGCATTTTTGGGGAAATTAAGATCTCCCGTTTTTAAATTGGAGAAGTGCTGTTTTTATCTGTTAATGAATTACTTTTCCTCTGAAGAAAAAATAAATGATTTGGATCCTGAGTTGCCTGCAAAGGTTGGGAGGGGGTGTTCCTGCCAACTCCCACCTTCAGCTGCAGCCCCCCCCCCCCACTACACACACCATATCATACATCATTCCAATGTTGGTCCTCCAACCAAGGAACAGATTGGGGGTGGGGGCATGGTACAGCAAGGAGAAGAGGGAGGTGGGAAAAACCTGTTCGGTGAATCTGAACACTCTTCATGGAAAGGTTAGGATCTAAGGCATTGATTTTTAGTCCAATTTACATTAAGACCAAAGTCAGAGTTGATGATCAATGGGATTATCAAAGGATCTTGGATATTTTTACAAGTGAATCTATAAGCATCGTATTGTCTGTAATTTACAACTGTATGTTAACTTGGCATACAAACCAGAAGTGAGCCATTTTAAAGCTCAGTGTACTTTCTAATGAGCAGAGTCTCTTCATTTAAAATTAGAGAGATTTGAGACATGCAAAAAGCTATTAAATATCACTCATGAAAATCACTTCACCTACCTGGAGTACTGCCACATTTATAACAGAGCAACCGGAGGGCCAAACTACACACAATGTTAGTCATGTGTTTAAACAAGCATGTTTAATCTGCCTGCTTTTATGTTAGACAAAAAGCAGCTGCAGGGCCCCGATCTGGAATGTGTTCTGGACTGGAGCTCCCTGCCAGTTTTCTTCTGAAAATGACCCCTACTCCAACCTGGCTACTGTTTGACCCAGAAGGTGCAGTTTACTGCAAAGATAGCTATGGCACTGCAAGAGAACAGACCCTATCAGCAGTCACCACCTGCCTGATTTCTGAAGGGGGACCTTCAAAGATGATCCTGACAGTCAGATAGATTAATTTGAGAGCAGACAATCTGTTGCTACAAGTGCAGAGCCAGAAAAAAAGTATTACTGTATTTTGCTTCTACCTCTCTGTGTTATATCTCATGGAAGATGGGTCACCCCCATCCCTATTTCAATCCAGCTAAGGAGATGCAGCCTTCCACCCACACAGCCCTTTGTGAATAAGGAAGCACATCCAAATATGCATCCATATGCAGATACATTGCACACATTGTACATTTGGAAGAACATCAAAGAGGATATGCCATTGAAAACAATGCAGTGTGGATAGACTAAGTCTTCACTTGCTTATGAATGTTGTATTGGCATCTGTTCCTTGAGGAGGGAGGAGCCATAGTTCAATGGCAGAGCAAATATTTTGCATCCAAGGGCTGGAAAAGGCCACTGGAGACAAAGGAATAACTCTGTTAAGTGGAATACACAGGGCTCATTTAGATGGACCAGTGGCCAATATAAATACAGAGCTTTAAAGCAGCTGCTTGTAGCTTGCCAAATGTTTTGGCTGACAACTTTTATCATCCCTTACCATTGGCTATGTTAGCTAGGACTGATGGGAGCAGTAGGTCAAAACATCTGGAGAGCCCAAGTTGCCCACCCCTTCTTTAAAGGATTGTACACGGCGGGGAAAGTGGATGGAGAATTTATTTATTTATTTATTTATTTATTTATTTATTTATTTATTACATTTTTATACCGCCCAATAGCCAAAGCTCTCTGGGCGGTTCACAAAATGTATGCATGACAGGTGTATTCTCAGCGGCCAGTTGCTCCACTGGTGTTTCTTTCACTGCGAGAGACTTCCTTCAGCCTTGTTCCTTCTTTCATGTCTGCATGCAACACACCTACTTTACTAATAGGAGGTAGTGATTAGCATTGGTGAATAGGGCAATTGTAGGTACTCTAAAACTACACTCATGGATCTAATCACCAATACTAGCAAGCTTTTCCCACTGGAATATCAGGCAACTTTGGCATACCATGTTTAAGAAATTGTAGGCTGACAGTAAAGCAACCTAAAGGTGTGTGTTAAATTTGATTACAACTTTTGCAAGGTAACGTAGAATCAGTGGATTCTTGTTAGGCTATGTAACCCCTATTTAAGCCAAATGGATGCAACCCTGGCATTGATGCCCCATAGGCCCTTCAGATATCCGCTTGTAGCCGATTACGGTCCACTAACAGGAGTAAAACCTTTTGTCTCACCCTTCAGTTTACAGAGATCTGCCAACGATTATTGAATTCATATGATACTCACGTAGATGAGCTCTTCTCTGAAATTGATTCTACTGTAGCTGCAAGCCAAGATGTGTTTAGACAACTAGACAAGACCTTGGGCCCACTCATAAGTGAAGTTGAATGGGAAAAGATACAAATGCAGGTTGGTTTTGGAGACAGAAATGCATCTGGGCTCAACCTACCTTAGGCACCAACTCTTCACTCCTGCACTTCATTGTAATTTGACTTCTAGCAGCCTTTTTTGTGTAGATTATTCACATTTGTATCCTCCTCTTTCTCCTCTATCAGTTCAGAGTGCTTCACAGATAGCTCACATTTTGTCGTCACAGTAAACTCGTGAGGTAGGATAGGCAGAGTTCACAACTTCATGAACAAGGAGTTAGAATAATCCCTTTCTTCTTTTCCATGTGCAACACTGCTTCTGCTATACCAACCTTACAGACAATAGTATCAGTGTGACTTGTTCGGACAGCAAGACCAGCTACTGATGTTAAGAACATAAGAGCCGTGCTGGATCAAAGCAAGGGTCCATCTGGTCCAGTATTCTGTTCACACAGTGGCCAACCAGCTGCCTATGGGAAACCCACAAGCAGGACATGAGTACAACAGCATCCTCCTACCCTTGTTCCCCAGTAACTGGTACATAGGCTCACTGCCTCTGATACTGGAGGTAGCATATAGCCATCTGGACTAGTCGTCTTTGATAGCCTAATCTCCATAAATTTATCCAGTCTGCTTTTAAAGCCATCCAAATTGGTGGCCATCACTGCATCTTGTAGAAGTGAATTCCATAATTTAACTATCTGCTATGTGAAGTACTTTCTTTTACCTGACCGTAATCTCCTATCAGCTTCATGGGATGACCCCAGGTTCTAGTAGTAGGAGATGGAGAAAAAGGGCTCCCTATCCACTTTTGCTACACAATGATTAATTTTGTACACCTCTTCCTCACCTTTTTTCTTAGCTAAACAGTCCCAGTTGCTGTAAATTCTCCTCATAGGGGAGATGCTCCAGCCCCTTGATCATTTTAGTTGCTATTTTCTGCACTTTTTCCAACTCCACAATATCCTCTTTTTTGCTGCGGACCCCACAATTGTACACAGTATTCGAAGTGTGGTCGTACCATAGATTTGTATATGGGGCACACGATATTGGCAATTTTATTTCCAATTATTTTTCCTAATTATGCCTAACATGGAATTTGCCTTTTTCATAGCTGCCACACACTATAGGTTGACATTTTCATGGAGCTGTCCACAACCCCAAGATCACTTTCTTGGTCAGTCACTGCTAGCTAAAATCACATCAGCTTATTCTTGATTGTTTTGCTCCAATGTGCTTCACTTTATACTTGCTTACACTGAACCACATTTGCCATTCTGATGCCCATTCTCCCAGTTTGGAGAGACACCATTTCTACACCTGTCTTTTTCCCAGGATCGTCCCGGGATCATCCCTGTGCATCCAAATGACACACAGGATCCCGGGAGCAGGCAGTGACGATCCCTTCATTTGCCTGGGATAATCTTTAGGTGCAGAAAGGGCCAGAGTCTTTTAGAGCTCCTCACAATTTTGTTTTGTTTGCAAAGTTATTCCTGAAACTTTAACTCCATGACCAATCTTAGAATTCCAGCATCTCTGTCCAGAACAAAATGTATTTACTTTATTTCCTGCATTAGCCCTACTAACATGATACAGCAGAAATCTTTCCTAAATTTTTATAAATGTGGATTTGCCCCACATTCCATAATTGAAACATTTGGAATAATCTGAGACTGATTAGACCACACATGACAATTTACAAGCTGGGTAAATATTATATAGTGTCATTTGGATTTTAAATGCATAAGTATGAAATTTTGCTATTTACACTCTCTAATATTTTCTGAGGTTAACTCTGCTTTTTGTTTCAGGCATTCCGGCAAGACATAGTTGACTGCCCAATTTGTATTATGCCACTTGTCCACCCTACTCATCCTCAGGATGGATTTTCCCAAGACATTTCTCAATCTTGCGGCCGTCAGACTATTCTGCTCTCCTGTTCACACATGTTTCATAGTACCTGTCTTCAAGCTTTTGAAGAGTTTTCCTTGGGAGAAAGACCCATATGTCCTTTATGCCGCTCCTGTTACCAGAAGAAAATTCTTGACTAACAATTTACTATAAAATATCAATATTTGTTTTTAAAAATAGCAGAAATAGTAAAACTTTTCAAATCATTTTTTATTTTGCATCTCAGCATAAGTTGCCATTCAAGTAGATTACTCCCCGTGGGTGCATGTATGTCTGGAAAGTGCTGCAACTGGCCTAAGTTGATGTATTGTTATGACCCGGCATCTCTGGGTAGGGCAACAAAAGATTCCTATCTGAAATCCTGGAGAGCTGCTGCCAGTCAGTGTCGACAATACTGGGCTTAGATGGACTAATGGTCTCACTCACTATAAGGGAGCAACCTATGTTCCGAATACCCTCAAAGCTGTCTATGCAAGGAACATGGGGAACATTGTACCAGATCTTGGACACAAAATGTAAACACTGATTTGTTTCCCCACTTTAATCCATTTTCTTAAACCTGAGACAATAACAAAGGATGTGAGTAATATACCACTACTAACAAGTGGACCATCATCTCCACGATTCATCCCCTACCACTCCTGGAATTCCCATTAGTGGGGAGATTTCCATTCTTGTGAAGGAGTGAATGCTGGCACTTGCAGGAAAGGCTTACATTCTTAAGCAATCCAAGGGATCATTTCATTAAGCATCCAGTAATCCAAACAAACACTATTGCCTATTTTAGCACGTCACCAAATTCAAACTATTAAGAGTTTTGCACTTCCTTTGCATCACATGCTCGCATGTGACTCCCATGGGTACTACCTGATTACTGATGGTGAGACTATAAGTGGGGAACAGACACATCCTTGGGGAAGAACAAAAACATCCTCTCACCCACAAAATAGTTTGGGTTAAAGACCAAATGCTTCTGTCATGACAATGGAGTACAGGGTGTGTATTTGGCCAGGTAAATATTTTTGTGAATTCTGTGTAGTCCCACATATGGCAGAACAAGGTCTCTTACGAAGAGACAGGAATAGGATAGTAAAGAAATAATTGAAAACAGCTCATCAATGATATGGAGATGCTGTGCCTGAAACTCTGGTGTCTTTTTAATTTCTGGCAGTATTTGGAAGGTTAAAAAAAATGTTTTTTCCACTACCTGGATTCATCCATTCTCCACTTAAGTAGAAAGTGTTCATGATAGACCAATGGCACATGTCCAGATTTGATCCTCAAAGATTCTATGGGGAGCACATCTAACCCCGAAAATGTCCTGGTGTCCATAAACTTCATCCATGCACACAGCTACATGTACTTCTCATTTATTCTGAAGAAATCTCCAGGCCAACGTTGGTAGGCAAATCGAGCATCAGTGTAGGAACAAGTGTGAGCCATTCTCAAACCCAGGTTGTACCATGTCAAATTTGATCCCAAAGTATTTGAAGTCTGCAGAAGAGATTTATACTCTGGTCTTTGCACCAAAGTGCAACATTACAAAGTTTGATCTGAATGAGACACCTCTGAACCATGTTGTACAAGAACATCTTGTCAAATTCTTTAATCAACACTGTAAAACAGGCAACTGTGTAAAAGATATTGGAGAAAGAGGGGTGAAGATAAACATCACATTACAATCTGTAAACAAAGTGTCCTAGTGAATCCTGCTTCTGAATTAACTCTGTCCAGTTTAGCTTAAAAAGTTGAATAGTAAAAATGTGCTCAGACTTTGCAACAACGAATCTGTCACGGTGTGTTAACACACCAATGGAGGAGAAAGCCAAATAATGGCTCACTTAAGACACTTAACTTACATACGGTTTTGGTCTGGTTTGTTATATAACTAGTTTACACAAAAAGAGCATATTTGTGCTTAAGCCTCGCAATAAATGAGGCACACAGTTGATGTCCAAAGAAAAGCTATTTGTACCTTTAAAGGGTACAGAAAACTTGACTCTCAGTGAGTCAAACCACTAGAAATGCATTGCCAATATACATCAATAACTATCTCCATCTATTTAAAACACATTTAAGCCTTTTTAATTTTTAAGAATTTATGAGTAGGGTTTTTCTTTTAGCATATTTGAAAGGAAATCTCATTTGTAAAATAATTTGCACTGAGAAAGAAAATGACTGTTTCACATGGATAAGGCAAAGAAATGAGACAGTCACATACCAGAGATTTCTAGCCGAAGGAAATAGGTATCTACCCTGCTCTGGTGTCTCTTGCTTCATATCCGTTTCCACAGTAGTGCCACATAAATACATGTGTGCATATTTTGGGAGGGGGAGGGGTAATAGCTCAGGCTGACTTTAAATTTCCCATGTATTCTTTGTACCAACAAAGAACAGTCTGCTGTACTAGCACTAGACCCACACTAGATGTATAGATTCAAGACAGTTACCTCCCATTTACCTAGTTGGACATGAAAAATGTTTCCAGAGGTATATTTAGATAGATGCATGCCAATACATGGTCTGAAAAATATGTTGGATCCCAGAAGTTACTGCTACCTAGACTGAAACCAGTGGGGGGGGGGGCAACCTCTCCCAATATATCATGGACCATTAATGCTGACTAATCCAGGATGACCAAGGAAATCATTTCCTCTCTTACACAACTCTCCTTAATTGAATGGGAATATGTACTGGATCCATTCCCAGTGAATTAACCCGTAATTTAATCAAGGTCCACACAGGAAATCCCTCTTTCTCTCCTAAAATATGGATTGACTGTTCTCGATGTATTATTACTTTTAGGTGACTTCAGCCACTCTTCCTCCACAGCACCACCAAGTACCTTTTGCAATCATCACACAGGTGAATTCAATTAGAAATAGGTACCTAAATCAAACCCTTGATTAAATTTACAAACTTATTTTCTCTATGTGGCAGGGTAGCCATGGAGTCACAAATTCTTTCGAACTCCGCTCTACTCAGTTGCATATGCAACGTGGCACACATGGGTGCTCATTACAGTGTGTCTGAACCCAGTCAATGGGCTGGTTTGCATGATCAAAACTGCCCACCATGGGTTAAGTGCTGGCATGTGCCAGCCAGCATTTTGCAAATTCCACCCTCGACCAGGGATTGTCATGTTGTCTAAACCCAGACATTGTGGGATAAGTAAATCTCTCATAAGATTTATGATTTAAGGTAGCATGGTCTGTTGTCGGGTTATGCGAGGGTTGTTTAATCCTTGCATAACCCATAATGGCTGGGTTTGGACGACACAAATTGCCAGTTGGAGGTTGAATATGCAAAATGCCAGCTGGCACACACCATGGCTTATACAATCCACAGGGGGCTGTTTGCTCATGCAAACTAGGCCAATGCTTTAACTGCAGTAGCTACAGCAATAAACTGGCTGTCTCAGTCCACTCTTCAACCAAGGGTATATAGAGATGGATATTTTCTGTGGACACATTACTGGTGTTGAGTGGAGGTGTCATATCACTAAAAATCATGGAGGGCAGCTGCCCCCTGTGATGACTAAGTTGCTTAAAAGTACAGTGAAGCAATTTCATCAGGGTAAGAGACATCCAATTCATCCTAAAGTTCCTGCCATTTCAAACTGAAATAGAGGTTTCAGCATTTGAATATAGAGTTGATTAGGGTCCATTGTGACTAATAGCCCCAGTTACAATCTATCCCAGTTCCTAGAATCTGTCCCATGAAGTATATTCTGTCCTGCATGTGTTCTATTTACCATGCCCATTGCCTATGTTAGCACAATTGCTATTATGTATTTACTACAACATTACTTTCCAAATTTTTAAAGCAAAATTAATTTCTATATGTTATGTATGTAAAACATAAGCAGTAAGTTTCTGATATCCAAGAAATGCATACTTAAATCAAGCAGTGGGAAAAGGGCTTTGAATCCTAATTAAAATTTTGATCTTTCTTTAAAAATTGGGTAAAACATTAGGCTATCTAAACATCAAAACTGAGTTTAAATTAGAGGCCCTAGAACAACCAAGATTAACATAATACTGATATTTTGAATCTGAGTTGAAATGCTTGGAGTTGCAAAGTTCCAGTTAATCTTATTTGATCAAACCTATAAAATGCAGTCCGCAATGCCGCAGCCACTGTCCCTTCAACCAACTACAATGTTTCAGCAAAGTTACATAGTGAATAGTCGCACTGGTCGTTAACAAGCTACCCACTTCTACTCAAAATATGTTAACTAACAAACTCCGTTTTAATTTCCTTCAGCTTTATACGTCACACATAGGATTTGTAAACTTCAAAAGCGTGGCAATATCAAAGAAAATTGCATGCTCTGTTAACAATACCATATCTAAATCCCTGAATAGGAATCTATGTTTTTATTCTAAAAAAAAAAGTTGACAGGGTGATCTAATAGCTCAATGACTTGTTGAGGTTGGGTGTTTTTTTTAAAAAAGACACAGGTTCATATATAATCAACAACTAAAGCAATTAATGAAAAAGTGGTTTGCATCAATGAGCTAGAATGCACTGCACACTTAGGAGTGGGAAGTCATTTTAAGCCAATACTTGTGAAATTATGAGCAACTGGCTTCTTTTATCACTGTTTATGCATATGGCTGACATTACACAGAACGGGATCAACAGAATTTTCTGTGCACATTATTTAGTAGAGTCTGTTACTGTTGTATTGTTAACATATCCCATATGCATGGTTATGTACACAATAGTCAAAAGGTCTGTGAAATTACTCTGTTTTCCAAGCTCATGTTTAGCACTACAGTGTGGGATTAAGTTATAATGGAATTCATAAGTCGTGATGAAAGTTCTGCCTAGTGATAACTAGAGGGCAGTTTGTCATTTAGAACTAAGAACTGCTCATATCTTAGACACAATCATGGTGCAAACGGGGAGATTAATGTATTGATTCTAGACCTTACTGCACTCTCTACAAGATGTCAGTTGTTATAATGCAATCTTATGGAAAAGCAGCAACTCCAGTGGAGCGTTTGCTATTTCAACTAGCAATGTTCATCTCAGACACCCAGCCCCATTCTTCAGCAATGCATTTCTGCACAGAAGGTTCTTCGCCTGGTATGCTGACAGATCAATATAGAGGTCTCTTCAAAGAGGAATGCAGTTTTCTTTTCAGCTTCCAGGTTTCAAGATGCATCTCTGCACTGGCTGATTAATTAACATGGAAAACAATCCAAGGAAAACGAGTACAGTCTGATTCAAAACCGATTGAGTGCATTTGTTACCAGTTTGGACCCAATATACAAACAAGTAAAAGCATACAAAAAACAAGTGCGATGAGGTGACAGGAATGCCATGAAGTTGAAGGGCACAGTTCCACCAGCTACTTTTCACAGTGTTTTCTGATGCCCATTTACAGAGGGCTTTGCTGTCTCAGAGTCTCTTGCATTGTGCGAGAGATGAAGTTTGTCTAAACCTGCAGAATAGAGAAAGTCAATGTAAAAATTCTGTTTCATTTCTAACATGTATGAGTATTTAAATACCACAGTAGTCAATGTTCAAATACATAAATAACGGAAGGTTTTGTATGTGAAGACCTTTATTTGAGAAAATAAGAGTCAAACTAGACATGTTTATTCTCCCAGCATTTTAACAAGTCTACAAATAAATTTTAACTTGGTGTTTTAAATTAGTAATTTTGCATTGCTGCTGTTTTTATCTGGCTGAGCTTTTATATTGTATTTTATATTATGGTTTTATACTGTTGTTTTATACTTTGAATGTTTTTAATTTTTGTGAACCTCCCAGAGAGCTCTGGCTATTGGGCGGTATAGAAATGTCATTAATAAATAAATAATAAATAAATAAAAATGATTATAGATGTGCAGTGGACATCAAAAACCGCAGCTGTGCATCTGGCTGCTCCCGTCCCATTACCTTGTAGAACATACTTCATGTTATGACATCATAATGTTTTCCTTTCCTCACCCCTGGCTGCTGATGGTGGGGGAAAGCAGAATATCATGATACAAGGTACTATTAGTCATCACTCCCATAGGAGTGTACTTCTGGATTCAGTCCTGAGCCTGGATGCCCAGGTTTCGGCGGCGGCCAGGAGTGCATTTGCACAGTTAAAGCTAGTGCGCCAGCTGCACCCGTTCCTAGAGTTGTCGGACCTGGCCACAGTGATACATGCCTTAGTTACATTCTGACTGGATTACTGTAACGCGCTCTACGTGGGACTTCCTTTGAAGACTGTTCGGAAACGTCAGCTGGTTCAAAGAGCTGCAGCCAGATTGCTGACCAGGGCTGGTTACAGGGAGCACACAACTCCCCTGTTAAAACAGCTCCACTGGCTTCCGGTCTGTTTCCAGGCACAATTCAAAGTACTGGTTATGACCTATAAAGCCCGATATGGCTCGGGTCCAGGTTATCTGAAAGACCATCTTCTCCCTTATGAGCCTGCCCGTGCTTTGAGAACTTCTGGGCAAGCCCTTCTTTCAGTCCCACCATCTTCACAGGCACGCCTGGTGGGAACATGAGAGAGGGCCTTCCCGGTGGCTTCTCCAGTGCTCTGGAACTCTCTTCCCGGGGAAGCTAGACTGGCTCCCTCCTTGATGTGCTTTCGGAAGCAGGCAAAAACTGCTTTGTTCCAGCAGGCCTTTGGCAAATAATCTGGGCCTCTGTCTATGTTAAGGACTTGTAAAATCGTAGTGTATTTTAAATGCTTAATGTTTTAAAATTGTAATATATTTAATATATTTTTAACTTTTGTATATTTCTTTTCATAGGTTTTAAAATGTATATGTTTTAAATTTTGTAAGGCCACCTTGAGGCCCAGTATTGGGCAAAAGTCAGGATATAATAATAATAATAATAATAATAATAATAATAATAATAATAATAATAATATAATAGCCAGCCCATGTTTTCAAGATACTCAGGAGAGGCCCTTATTTCTGTCCTGCCAAAATCTGAAGCATGTTGGGTGGGAACACAGCCTTCTCTGCTGTGGCACCCCAGCTGTGGAATGAGCTCCCTAAGGAGGTTTGCTTGCCACCTACATTATATGCTTTTAGACACCAGGTGAAGACCTTTTTATTCTCCCAGCATTTTAACAGCTTATAAATAAATTTTAACTTGGTGTTTTAAATTTGTAATTTTGCATTGCTGCTGTTTTTATCTGGTTGAGCTTTTATATTGTATTTTATATTATGGTTTTATACTGTTGTTTTATACTTTGAATGTTTTTAATTTTTGTGAACCTCCCAGAGAGCTCCGGCTATTGGGCGGTATAGAAATGTAATAAATAAATAAATAAATAAATAAACATGAGAGAACTTCTTCTCAGTGGCTGCTTGCCTAAGGAGGCCTCTCTAGCCCCATCTCGGATGATCTTTCACTAGCAAACCAAGATTTTTTTTCAAGCAGGCCTTACAACCTGACTTATTATGCATAATCTATATATGTTGCAATTAGATTAAATATTTGTTACTTTATTCATTTTATTGGTGTGTTTTACCTGCCTTGATTGCATGTTCATTTTGCAGTTTACTTTTGTTTTATTGTTATCCACCTTGAGCACCATTTGGTAGAAAGCCAGGATGCAAACGTAACAAAATAAATAATTTTCTTCAAAGGAATAAAATAAGAACATAAGAGCCATGCTGGATCAGACCAAGGGTCCGTCTAGTCCAGCACTCTGTTCACACAGTGGCCAACCAGCCATCGGCCAGGGGTGAACAAGCAGGACATGGTGCAACAGCACCCTCCCGCCCATGTTCCCCAGCAACTGGTGCACACAGGCTTACTGCCTCGGATACTGGAGGTAGCACATAACCATCGGGGCTAGTAGCCGTTGATAGCCTTCGCCTCCAGGAATTCATCCAACCCTCTTTTAAAGCCATCCAAATTGGTGGGCATCACTACATCTTGTGGTAGTGAGTTCCATAATTTAACTATGCGCTGTGTGAAGAAGTACTTCCTTTTATTTGTCCTGAATCTCCCACCAATCAGCTTCATGGGATGACCCCAGGTTCTAGTATTTTGAGAGAGGGAGAAAAATGTCTCCCTTTCCAAATTCTCCATACCATGCATAATTTCGGACACCTCTATCATGTCTCCCCTTAGCCTCCTTTTTTCCAAGCTAAACAATCCCAGTTTAAGAACTAGACTGGGATTGTTTAGCTTGGAACTCAACAGAACTCAAGCATCACAGAACTATTCCTCACATATATCTTTCCATACCAGTTAGGTAGAGAGGCAATAATGGTGAAATCCTATGCATGTTGAGACAGGAAAAAAGTCCAGCATAGCTGGCTGGACATTTCTGGGAGGTGTAGGACTGTTTTTTGTGTCAACATGCATAGGATTGCATCCTAGATGGTTGATTTGACCCAAGTTGCACAAAAGAAAAATGGAAATCCATACCAGTTAAGTTATTCTCCTTAGTACAATCTGATCACTATAATTCTAGAAAGACAAGTTAAACTTAAATCGTGTAAAATATGAGTATCACAAAAGGAAAAGAACATGTTACCTAATGCTTTGAGGAGCTCTTCTCTAACTGCAGAGGTGAACTTTCTAACCAAACACAGGGTTGTCATAATGGCAAAGAGCAGATTGTAAGATAGCACAATGTAGAAGTTTCCTAACCAGTTAAATCTTCCGAAGTCTCCCAAGAGATCAAACCTGGTAATGCCTGGGGGAGGGAGGGAGGAGAGGAACATGACTGATTCAGAAAAATGTCAGACTGAGGGGGATATTTGTTTTAACTATGAAAAAAGATCTAGTACTTCGTGCATAACTCTTTTACATATAATTTAAATCACTGGTGATCATTATTAAAGCTACATGGCTACATTATTAAAAATGCTATATAGCATTTTAAACAAGACACTACTTGGTTTAATACTGTATATTTTATATTTGCATGAGAATTTGTAATTGTAAAATATGCCCACTGGAATAGGAAAAAAAAGATTTGTTCCAGCAATAGAATTCCTTGTTTATGCTCCTGCCAAGCAGGAGCATAAAGAAAAGATTTGAAAACAAGCTCAGAAAACCTGCCCAGCACAATGTCTTCCTAGACATTTCAAAAAGGAACACGATGTCATCAGCCTCTTAAGCCACTAACACAATGCTGCAACGCTTGTAAAGCTCCATCTTGCATTCAAATAAATGATTAAGAGTTATTTTAAAACAGGTGAATTAATTTTCCCATTTGCCTTTCCCATCACAGCAACAGCCTTGCTGCTTTTATCATCCAGAAACGTGCTTTATAATACTATGAAAAGCTTCTATGAATCTGTTTAACTTTTTCCTCCCTTTTCATCTATCCAGTGCCACTGGGCATAACATCTAATGTGGTGCATGTTGATATTTTGCAAGGCACAACATGACTCACTGTACCCTAATACACTCCATTAATCCTGTTTGGACAGCTGTGTCTGTGCATTTGTTAGCTGTGTTTTTAACTGTTCATCTTTTCAGTTTTCATTCTTCCCTTTATCTCTATGGCAAACGATATAGGAATTTCATTTGTGGGCCTCAGAGAAGAAAGTAGGGAGTGTTGCTATTAATTTGTTTTCTGTGAAGCAACAACTGAACCAAGCATGTATACTATATTGATTTTTATTGTTTTTTCTGTTGGTATTTTCTACAAACACTGCATCTTCATGTCAGCACATTGTGAAAAGGCAAAGGGATCTGCTCGCTATAGAAAACAAAACTAAAAATCACCAGTGCTCATGACCAGAAGCCTTTAGGTGTGCCTGTAAAGTAGTCTTAGATCTTGTTTTGCCCTTATTTTCTGCATTAGTCTAACAAAAATCCCAATGAGTTCCATCAGAAGCTTCCAGTCATTAAGGCAAAATGTTTTCCATTTAGATTTCATTTCAATATATTTATTAAATAATTACATTTGTATCCCACACCGTTTAAAAGGTTTAGAAAGCCCCAGAAGTCTAAAAAGAAAATGTAAAAGATGTGGCACCAGGCAAGCCTCCTTGAGAAGGCATTCTGGGGATGGGACAAAGGCTCTGTCTTCAGTCACAACCCATCATGTCTCAGAAGGCCAGGAAACCATGGGAGAAGCTCAGACTATAACTTCATGTGACTATGTGGGGGGAACGCAGTCCTGGCCTGCAAATGGCTTAAAAGGAAAGCAGCAGCACACTGATCTAAGCTCAGAATCTGACTAGAAGCCAGTGCAGCTTCTTCCAGCACAGGCTAATATGAACCCACCACCCAGCCCCAGTTGGCCTTGCAGCTATATCCTAAAGTATCTGTAGTTTCTGGACTGCATTATAGTGGTTCAAATATATTGGTTGCAGCTACTTTTCAAATACCATAATGAAGAGGCCATATGCTATACAAATAATTTCTTCAGATCTTCTATTTTGGCTAAGAGAAAGTGGCTTTACACCAAGGCCAACTGATTAGGTTCATGGGTATAAAGGAACTTGAAGCTGGGTCAACCCCGTACAAGTTCCTGTAAGCCAGATTCTGGCTGGACATCAGGAAAAACTTCCTGATGGTTCAAGTAGTACGACAATGGAACCAATGACCTAGGGAGGCAGTGGTCTCTCCTGCACTAGAGGCAATCAAGATGCAACTGGACAGCCATCTGTCAGGTATGCTTTAAAGTGGATTCCTGCATTGAGCAAGAGGTTGGACTCAATGGCCTTATAGGCCCCTTCCAACTTCACTATTCTATGAAATCCAGAGCTACCCAGTGTACTACAATGGTTTTCAAACTGCACTCTTGGACAAGATTGATTATTGGTATTCCTTTGAATCTGATTTCAGCACTGAAATCCCTTGGTCACCCTGACATCTGAGAAGGACAGAAGACTGTGATTCTGTTAATTCCGGGGACTAATGCTCAGTTCTTTGACAAGGTTATATCTTGTCTCCACCGGTTTAAGAGGTCCAGCATGTTGTGTAACATTCATTTAAGACATTCATACTGTACCTAGATTTTCTTTCCTAAAAATATGACTGAATCAATTTACTGTTCTGTAGCTGTGACATCAAATGGAAAACAGTTCAAAACAGATTCTCTAAATAAAACTTACCCAACGTTCTTGACATAACTGGCAAAGCTGAACTGAGGACTAATATAGAAACGCAGTTCCCAATTATCTGTTGGGGAAAAGATGCTATTTCAATTAAAACCAATGACATTGATGAGGTCTGAATATCAACTGCTGCATTTACTAAGTGGAGAATGCAAAACACACCAGCTTTTACTGATTTGATTGATTTTACAGCCCGGCCACCTCAAAGGCTTAGGGTCTCTTGCTCTAGCTGCACACCAAAGGGACCTTGGCCTACGCTGTATTATGTAAGCATAAAGAAAGCATCTTAGGACCAATTTCAGTCACCAATGCTTTTAAACATAACACTGTTTTGGTTATGTCAGCAAGTCCAAGCATTTGCTATGTGGGTTCAGGTTTCAACCTCTCTGCATCGAAGACGACCCAACAGTTATGACTGCACTTGGTCTCTGTGTCAAAATGAACACCCAGTTGGCCTTGCAGTTCCTTAACTCAGGGGAATCTGAATGTCTATGATAAGAATTCCAGGGCAAAAGATGAGATGCCAAAAATCAGTAACGGGTTTCTTCTTGCATGTCAGAGTAGGGTAGTGGCCAAATGCACACAGCATTATCATCAGCATTATCATCATCATCATCATCAAATAGTTATAAGTAGAGATGGAAAGAATGGACCTTATCTGGTTTGTGTCCACTTCACATCCATTTTTAAAATTAGAAAAAAATCCTAAATTTAAAATTATATGTTTTAAAAAATGTACTTTGGAGAACGTTCAAAGGGCCCCCTTTATGTTTTTCCTCTCTCTTTCTTTACAGACTCAAGGAGCTAGAAAGAATGATGCCTGCTGTGCTCCAGAATGCAGCTGTACACGTCATCACATGCTGTCACTTCCTGGTAATTGTACAGAGAAAAAGATGGCTGCTTCCATTGATAAATGGCTACAATTACCCAGGAAGGAACAGCACGTGATGACATACAGCTGCTTCCTGGCACTACTCTTTCAAGTTGCTCCAAGCAGCTAGATTTGCAAAAAATAAAGAATTCTTTTTAAAGGCATCCTACAGACCACCTCATAAAACTGTAGGTAGTTGGCAATGTGTGGCAGAAATGTTCATAGAACTGTGAACTAATCCACATATGTTCCAATCCAAGCCCTAGTCTGTAAGGTGCAAATCAGCAAAGTTCGTTCCAAAAAAACAGAGCAAGTGAAATCCTCAAGCATCTCAACTTATACAGTGCCTAAAATGTTCTAAGCACTGTAGAGAGTTTAAAAGATAAGACAGTACCTTCCTGCAAGCTCACAATCTAATAGATACAATACAAAAGGCCACTCCTAGAAGTCACACCTAGAAGCACTCCCATGCTCAGGATTGATACACTAATAATGGACAACTTAAATGAGTAATGTCAAGAATCATATATAACAGCTGCAAACTCTACCTTAAGAATTCATTTCTTCAGTTTTGCAAAGGTATAAATATATGGCTGCCCTTATCAAACCTATAGGCACAGATTAGCTCTTGCATATTCATTTCTCAATGGCTTCTTAAAAAATCAATATTCTTATTACATTTTCAAAATAGACAAAGCAAGACAAGCAAACCAGTACAACTCATCATTAACCTGAAACAATGATTACACATCAAAATTTCTAAGCATAAATATAGTTTTGTGCAAGAAATATACTAATATGAAGATGGAGAGCAAGGGAGTCAAGCAACAGAAGCTCAGGTCCGGCTCCAACTAGACTGTCCTGTTTCCCACAGGGACATCTACCAGCAACTGCCCTTGTTTTTTAAACTGTATTTTGATATTACTTGTAAGCCACCTTTGAAAGTTCTTGGTTTTAAAAGCGAGCTATAAATAGCTGAGGTAAATAAATAAGATTATTGCTCTGTTCCATCAAACAGGAAAACAATCTTGAGGGTTCCCGCATGAAGTCTAAACACAAATACTTTGCAAAACTTTAAGTGCATGTCATTGGCTTACAATTTGTTTCCCACCCACCCACCCCAAAAAATGTTGTACATGAAAGGGGTGAGCAAACATAATGGGACTACTCAACAGTTTTAATCAAGGATCTTCTATACTGTTTACTTTCCCACTTCCAAGAATTCCTGGCAAGTTGAAAGCAAATCCCCCCACCCCCACGCCACGTCTTGGAATACAATGAGGACCTTTTAAAGAAAGAAAGAAAGAAAGAAAGAAAGAAAGAAAGAAAGAAAGAAAGAAAGAAAGAAACTCAAAAAATGGTAAATTAAACAGAATCCCTTCTGGTTGTATATTTTGCTCTATATATGGGAATATCTTTTTAATGTGTATTAAATTCAGTACTAATTCTTTTAAAGCCACCATAAACGTTTTGGGAAGTCAGAGTACCCTCAGAATGAAAAGTGTTGCTTTATAGAGCCAGTTCCTATTTAGTTATTCAAATTGAATGAATTTGCCTGCAATACTTGCAGCAACCAAATTCTTTGCATTACAAACATGCTCTTCAAGTATAGTCTGCACAATCAAAGTTACACATCAGCAATAAATTTCCCTTTGGAGAGGGGGAAACCCCTTCACCAGATTTTCTATGGCTAGTTAACAAGCTCTGCAATTTCAGGCTTTCCCCAAGTGCATGGATGCCATCCAAACTAAACAGGGCACATCATTCCTTGCTTTCCTTCCTTTCTGCCTCAGTCCCATTCAGCAGTCTGAAAATCTTCCCATTTGTTTACACAAGTTACAAATACGAATCGCCACCAATGAGCCATTCACAGTAATTGCCATTGGAGAAAGTCAGGTTTGCCTTGGATGGCAGAAGGAAGAAGGCATAACCATCTCAGACTTCTTACCTACCTTTGTCATTGTTGTGTCATCCTTCCTGGGAGTGAAATCTCCAAAAAAGCGTAGGCTATAGAAGCCAACGACAGAGGAGACCATAAGATAGCTGTGAGAATTAAGGAAAAAAAGAAGCCCTAAAGAATGCAAGTTTCAGACTCCTAGAAGTCTTAAGCACCACAAAGTGGGTGAGTGGGGGTGGGGGGAGAGAAACAACAACCACTTTTGAGAGCATGGGAATGGCTGACCTGTCATTTTCTCTTTTAGGCAAGCGCCTTAGTAAATTAGCAGCGTCCCAGAAAATTAGACAGAATACTTGTTAACAGACAGGAACTTCTACTGAAAGAAAGGATACAAAATCAAAATGATCTCGAGTGCTGCTCCCACGAAACCAAATGTGGATAGAGAGGCATTTCCTATGCCAGGCCCCTGCAAGATTTTTTTAAAAAAATGTATTACACAGAGAGTGCTATTCTTTTCGTCCTACAAAAATGCTGAGTGCCTTGGACAAAAGTAGCAAAGCGAAGTGTTATGAAGAATCTTATTCTGCTAATGTTTATGCTAAGGAAAGCTTAACCAGAATTACACACAATGCCAAGGCTATAAATATGAACCAGACATTCCAAAATAGAATTCTTATTTCACCAATATAAGCTACATTCAAATACTTTATTGTGGGCATCCAGAACATATATCAAAACGCACAAATGATTTGATGGAAATCAAAAGTAATTGTATGGAGAAATGGCAAAAAATTAAAACAGCTTGACCTATTGGCTAGTGGAATTACTACAACAAAAACACCTCTTTCTAAACCATTCAATAGAGTAAGAGAAAAGTCTCAACAACCAGAATCTAATGAAGTGATAGGACTGTTTAACCTTACTGCTGATATGGTCTCTGCTGCTAAAGAGACAAGACATTTCAAACAGCTTTTTTCAGCAGTGGGAATAGTTATGGTGACTTCTACTAAAGATCTAGCTGTGTGCATTGTTAACTTGTGCACACATGCTGATGCTTCAGGCTATGGAGTTTAAGAGTTTTTCTGTTACTCTATTTAGATGTTCCATGCTCCAAAGCATGTGTGAAGCACCCTTGAGAACGTATATTATGTGAAAACATGGCTGCATGACTGCTATCAAGATGAGTCAGGGACAGAATTCTTCCTTTTAAAGACAGGCCTCTAAGACTGCAATTCTATATCCATTTTCCTGGATGTAAGATCTACTGAATACAATGGGACTTACTTCTGAGTAGACATGTACTGGACTGTGCTGCAGTTAAAATCACACACACAAAAAATACTTTACCCTTGAGCCCTTTGGCATTGCAGTTTCATCAACCAACAGGCAAAGAATATTGCAAGCAACTAAGAGGACTGAGATTGCCTACAAAAGAAGCAAAAACATTGAGTCATTAGTAAAGGTTGTATTTCACACCAATGGGCTTTTTTATTATTTTAACAGAAAAATTACCTCTGTATTGGAGAAGAAAGACAAAGAAACAGCAATTTCTTATATTTCTGATACTCACTTTACACATGTATATGAACTAGATCACTAACCTCAAGATGACAGGTGGGTTTTAAGCAATCGGAGGAAATGAGAGTTTACCGTTTCAATTAGCAGCAATATCATCACAGCTGGATACACAAGATTCCTCTCCCATGCCGAAGCCTTTTTCCGTCGCTCTTTAAGAGGAAAATAAGTAAGCTTGCTATCTTACGATGGCCTGAGATAAACATTGTCTTTTCTTACTTTGAACATTAGAAGCTCTCTAAGATGAATCTCAACCACACAACTAAAAGCAGTCCCAAGAATACTGGAAACAGGACTGCTGTGAAACTCAAGGCATCTTCCTAGCCTATCCATGGTTTCTTGGGGGACTTGTAGATCAATCATCCTACCCTGCTAAGAAATAAACAGCACAGGTATACTCCACACATTATTAAATTGCCCCCAAGAATGACTGGTGAAGGCTTGAATGGGATTATTTTGAAGGCATCAGCAACTACTACCTATCTCTCCGGAATGTTCCCTCAAACAAGCTGATTTTGTATGCAAATACTTTATTGGGGAGCAGGTGTCAACCCCTCTCATAATATTCAAATCCGAGGTCATCAAATTAAATTGAAAAGTAGGAGATTCAGGACAGACAAAAGGAAGTACAATTCCACACAATTAAACTATGGAATTCATTACCACAAGATGTGCTGATGGCCACTAGTTTAAGATGCCGTTAAAGGAGGATTAGATGAATCCTTGGAGAATGAGACTTTCAGTGGCTACTAATCATGATGGCTATATATTACCTCCAGTATCAGAAGCAGAATTGGCAACCCCTGTGCAGCATTTTATGGTGAATACAAGCGGGAGGATGCTACTACCTTGATGCCCTGTTGTGTGATTCCAGGAAACAAAGAATTACAGGAAACAAGATTCTGGGCTACGCAGGCCTTTGGTCTGATTCAGCAAGGCTCTTCTTACGTTATAGTGACTGTGTCACTATATCCATCCATAAACAGATGGGACATGAATAAATAAAACACTGAACAAAACAGTTTAAAGCTATAAATATGTATTTACAGGACTGTGGACAGTTACATTAAAAAGACTTTCATGGTATTTACAACAAGATTGTCTTGGTAAGAAATTTATAGACATGCCTCTTTCACCATCTATAAAAAGTAATTTTATACTGAATTTAATATACATAGAACATTATACACACAGAAGGAGTGATGTAGCTACCCAATTTTGTCTTCATGCCCTTCACATTATTCAGTTCCTGTTCCAGTTGCTTTGTGTTGTACTCCATTGGAGAAGATACCCCTATTGAAGTACAAAGACATGGTCATTGAGTTATGACTACTAAAACAATCCTTGAGTAACACACTACTATTTTGCACACTACGACGTGATTATGAGAACTACAGATGAGCTCACCACGAAGTATACATGTCTTCTGCAACAAATCTGCAATATCACTGATAAGTCCAATGAGATTCCTTCTTACTTCTCCAGTTGTGCATGATATGAAGCACAAAGCAATACCGAATGATACTGGAGAAACCAAGAAGACAGCTTTTCAATAGCTGCATTTTGCACAATTTTGCCTTCGTGCTAAGTACTTTTACACAACTGCATGTTGCCACCATTTTGCCTCAAACTTACAAAGGAGCAGTGTGTCCTTTAAGGAAACAAGCTCTTAATCAGACAGGCTATTTGCATGGCCTCTGACACCAAAGGTAGCCTTATCATGAAGCAATATGAATTTACCAGCAGTGAGTAGGTTCAACGCAAGCCACAACCCGACTAGTATTTTAAAATGCTACCTTATTTTTATACTTCAAAACAATATAATATTTCAAAGCAGGAAACCACACATCCAGATATATCTAAAACGAAATGAGTTCTGATTCTATTTTCACTTTCTTTTCAGTCCAGAAGTAGTTGTGAATGAAGCTTACTTCCTCATAAAAAGAAGCCTCATAATTTATTATATGAGAATCTAGTTTATCTGTTAGTGCTAGGGAAACTGCAGTAAAAAGACAGTCTGATTAACATGCTTACATAGCAGAGATTTGCAAAATTCCCTGTAATAAAGTAATTTTAATATTTGATACTTGCAAAATTACTTGTAATAACATAATTTAATATGTATTTCTTCAAAATGAGTAAAGTGCATCTTTTTTTTCATCATATGTACAGTCAGGACCAGAACTATACCTTTATGACTGCTTGAGCTGATTTGGGTGCGTGCAATTCGTGTACCAAATGCAGGCATTTGAGGCCTTTTGCAGCCCTCCAATTTAATATTACTGTTTCTTAATGAAATCCTAGTATCCATAGTGCTAATCTTGTGAAAAATTGCAAACTGCATTTTCCCAAAAATGATGACTAAATTTTCAGTTCAAGAATATGAGTTGTATTCTGAATTTACATGGAAACATAGCATAAAGGGCAAGTGCCTCCAACCATTTTGCATAAAGAAAAAGGCCGTAGATCAAGAGGTGGAGCACAAACTGCGAATGCAAAAGGTCCCAGGTTCAGTCTCTGGCATCTCTACTTATAGACGGAGCTAGTAAAGACCTCAAAGAGCAGCTGCCCCTTTCGACTAATGAATAGCGGGCTGGGTGTCCAATGGACTCATTCAATATAAGGCAGCTCTGTGTATCCTAAATACAGGTGTCTGGATGCTTACCACGTACTCTGTATCTGCAGTAATTTTCACATCAATCTTGAAGGGAAATACATCAAATCTTTAATATTTACACTGACAACGAAATGACAGCTCTTACAACTTCCTCTGAGATGATAACAGGGCAATGCTAATCCCAATATTTTTCCAGAGAGCACAGCAACAGTTTAGAGCAATCAAATCAGATTTCTGAAAGACGGCACAAACTATTCAAAGCACTATAGCCTCTCAACTTTATTTCAAACAAGCACCAAAGTTTAATGTCTGCATTGTCTAGCCAATAAATCAAACTGGTAGACAGGACTTGTTCAGACTAGTCATGAAAAATTGGAAGGGATTCTCCAAGAAAACCACAAAGCAGCTCATTTAAGGTCAATTTAACAGTATTATTTTGTTTTTCTTCCAGCCCCAACATAATATTTCAGTACCTCAAAGGAAATTGTAGGAGTATCTATTTGCATTCCCTGTAGGTGATTGGCAGTTCAACACCAATTAGTTCAAAATTACACTGTTACTAGTGTGCAATAAAAACAACACCTTTCATCTTTCTTACATAGGTTAGAATACCTTCAGAGCCAATAACTTTGATCAAATAAGTATTTTTGATCCTGCCCCACCCGTCTCCTTGGATTCAGGAAAACTAATAGCTATGGGCAATGTTTCCTTTTTAATATAAAGAAGGTCCTGGCTTTATTCTTTTGGTGTAGGAATGATGGGGGTATTGAAATACAATATGCTAGAAACTCTTTTTCCATAGCTGTGTCTCTTCCATAACAAAACAGTTAATGCAGACCAACAATTATAGGGATGATTTTTTTCCTCTCTAATAACTTCCTGTGCCAATAAATTTATATAAAATTCACATGCTAAAGGTATAAGTGTTTTAATACCTTATACTACCTTTAAAAAGCAGATTTTTAAAAAGCAAAGGATTCATAATAAATTATGTTTTTGCCATTTGATTTCTAGAAGGAACCTATTAAACCAGCCCTGAAGTAAAAAAAATATTGCTAATTAAAATCCATCACATAGAAAAAACATTAAGATTATCGCTACCAAAGTTTTTCCTGCTTTTCAGGATCAGAGGCAGGTTCCGCATTATAGCAGTATCTGAATTTCTGCCAAAAATATGATTAATATCTGTTGTACGTCTAGTCTTCGATATTCCTTATTTAGTGTTTGTTCATTCTCACCAGCTTACAAAGGCACAGGGTTGCATCCAATGGTGTCATTTGGCTAGTACAAAATTTCTAGATTAGCTACGCATGTGATATTCCATAGCAACTTTGAGGTAATTGTTCCATAGGCTAAGGAGGCTTCTAAAGAAACTTCATGTTAAGGTCAGGAATTTTTATATAAAATATGTTATTATGTTTTACATGAAATCTTGAATATTTTATAATAAGCAAACCAACTAATCTTTTCAAGAACCTAAAAGAAATATTTTGCTGGTTTTGGCTCTCGTTCTAAAGCACAGATCTATCACCTTTCAGTCCCAAGGATCATATGTGATGCTGGCTTGGGCACTTGCAGACTCGAGCATACCCCAGCGGTTCTAATACAGATCGCTGTTACTTTGCTGCTAGCAGTGGCAGGGAAAAAGTAATCTGTGTAAAGATCTCTGTGCAGGCGAGTACAGCCAGTGAAGAAATAAGCCAGGTGGTGGGGGGATTTTGGCTCTAGGGATTCAGGGCAGCCTTGGGGAAATGCAGTAAAGGCATTGGTGGGCTATATGTAGCCTCTGGGCTGCAGATTGTGCGCTTCTGCTCTAAACCCTCCAATTCTCTAAGGAAGGAGAGAACAGGCGGTCAGCGGGACGCATCCATCCCCAACCCACCCCCACTGAATTCCTCCCCCCCCCACACAAACTAGTAAAGACTTCTTTTTGCAAGCTAAATCTGCTCCTTTTGATACTCCATAGCCATTAAAGAGCACCAAAAGCAAGCTAAAACAAGCTAAATTTAATTATTGTGGTACTCCGTAACATTTCATAGCACTACAAAGCAGTTTGCAGCCAAATTTCGACAGCGAACTGGAAATTCTGGCACTTTTCTTATTTTTTGTCCCCAGACCTACGGAAGCCATGCTCTAAGGCTTACAAACCTGGACAAAAACTGCAGTCGGCAACCCAAAAGCTATTCTTAGCTGTAGGAGCAAAGCAGTTATTCACACCAACAGTAGTTTCTCTCCTACAGAAAGTATCAGTTTCAGGGAGAGTTGCTGGGGAACATGGGTGGGACTGTGTCCTGCTTGTTGGTCCCTGGTCAACAGCTGGTTGGCCACTAGGTGAACAGAATGCTGGACTAGATGGACCCTTAGTCTGATCCAGCATGGATATTCTTATGTTCTTATGAGAGGGGGGTTTCACTGGGACTGTGGCACTGAAGAAAAGATTAACTCTTTTGGCCTATAGTCCAAATCACACACACCCTCCGTGCTCCACAGCTTTTTAAATGCATTAAAATGCAGACATGTTAAATATAATCACACATTTAGCATAATTTGTAGATTGACTCCTAGAGCCAGAAAACACACTACAAAGACTATTAGATACAGCCTTCCTATGATGATTTATCTCAGCCACCTCATAACCTGTTATGTCTGACATCACAGCACAGAGGCAGAAACCACCTTCCAAAAGTGGCAGCGTAGGTGTGGAATGGGAAGGAGGCCAGCGCTACATATTACTGCAGTGGCAGGAATAAATAGTCATATGGGGTGATATTTCTAGCTATTGTTTGGTGATATGTACATAATGTGCTATATGTCTACCAGCAATGAGTTTAGCCACTGCTAGGTAATATGTGTGCCCATTGCAAATCATATATGCTAACAGTGAACTCAGTTCTCCAAACATGGATCTTTATGTAGCCAGAACAGCAGTATCTGTGCACAAGAAGCTTTGTGGGGAAACCAAAGGTTTGCAGAAGTACAAAAACAATCTTTGGGAAACACCCTAATGAGAACTGAGTTGGAGTGGGGCAGAAAACCATGCCAGAATGATGTAACTTGGAAAAGGAAACATAGAATGCCTTATAATGAGTCAGACCAATGGTCCATCTAACTCCATTCTGCCCACATTGACCAGCAGCAGTGCTCCAGGATTTCAGGCAGGAGTCTTTTCCAGCCCTACCTGCAAATGTCAGGGGATTGAACCTAGGCAGTTCTATAGGAAAACCTCTAAGATACTGAAATATATTCTAGTCTTCCCATTTTATTCCCTGAGAGTAGATATTTCTAAATCAATTGTGAACAAGAATCAAAATTTCATTTAAACAAAAAAACCTGTAAACATTCTATAAGCACCGCAATGACATGAAATATCCAGCAGCTATTATTGCAAAGTTGCATGATAACATCAAACACAGAAGTGATAATTACTCCACTGTAGCTTCAAAGAAATTCGAACACACCTTTATGTTATAGGTAACATAAAATCCTATCCTATGGAGCAGATGCTTTAAAACATCTAGAGGTCTTCTTTCAAATTCAAGCTGTAACACTATATGTAAAAGGCTTATAAAAATATAATAGACGAACAGATGATTTCCTGTGATTACTGTAGATCCACCATGACCAATGTTGTGCTCATGCTGTACTTCGTTTTTATTAGTTTATGAATTGCTTATAATAGCAGCCTCATTTCAGTAATTCAATTGTGTAAGTGCCAACACAGTACATAAACTCTTGGGCCACAATCCAGCAGAATGCATGTGTGTACCATCTACTGGAAAGGAGAATATTATTTATACACATTTCGTCTTTCTTTTCGTGATTTTCTTGTAACATCTTTCTCACACCAATCAAGAGAGTATATTCTTGGCTGTACCTTTATTTAAAATGACTGCCACCACTAACCATTAGTGCAATACTACTGAAGTACACCATTAGAACTGGCTGCCATTTTCTTCACCTCTTGTTGGTAAGAAAAAAAGTAACCTTAATTCTGAGCTGTACCTTCAATTCCTGGTCTAAACAGAAGTATCCTGGATTTTATTTCTAGTGTCCTATTTCAACCAGGTATTATAAAAGAATTGATAAATTAGAAAGATTAAAAGAAACATAGCTATTATATCAATTATGGGTAAAACAACAACGAAAGAAAGAGCCTGAGTGCAAAATATGACTTTGAAAACCCAGACATTCTTTTTACATCTTTAATATAGTACTCTCTGTTGAACAGGAGATACCTAAAATTCATAATGGCCCAAAAGCTGCCAACTCTGCATTTCTTTCAGAGTTATTTAAAATGAGAAAACACTGACTCACATCTGATCAGTAAGGGCACTCTTTTTCAATAAGGCTGTTTGGGTATCTAACTATTGCCATTAAAAATTATCTCACTGTTAGAATTACTAGTGTAAAAGCACCAATTTACTTTAGAAAACTGCAATGATAAACTTCCAGAATATATCCAGAAAACCAAAGTGCTCACTCTCATTTATTCCAACATAAAAATAAATAATGTACATTTTCATAGTCTTAAGTAAAGGCAGACATGGACTTCAGCAACAATAAAACCGTACAATTTCTATGAAAACAACAACATTCTCTCTCGCTTCTATATAGAGCCAAATGCAATCATGGTAAGAATCAAAACATACCTACCATTTAGCCTTCTTATGATAGCTTCTTCTTCTAGGGTGATGATATATATCTGTTCATCTAGGTCTTCAAGGATCTAAATTCAAAAATGTGCGTCAAGGACAGTCCACATATAGACCAGGACACATATAACATGCAGAGAGAACTGGGATCCAGGTGCAAAGGGTAAACTAATGGGCCAAATGTGAACTGGCCTTCAGTTGTCAAATTAAAACATATCCAATTAAACAATACTAACTTAAATCCTATCGTTCATTAATAATAATACAAAATGGAAAACAGAAAATACCATTTTCATGTTATGTATGCAGGTAAAGATTTGTGAACAAGAGCTTCCTTAACTTGTAATATGCCAATCCACTGTCTCATTGAGAGTTAATTTGTCCTTCAGTAAAACTGGTTTAAGACCACAAGCAAGAGTAAATAAATCAGGTCACATTCATATAATCAGTTTCTACGTAGTAAAATTATCCAGGTTGACTTGGGTTCTGTCATGTTCTATTTATAAATATCCAGGATTCACAAAAATGGATTGATTTTTCTTTTGACCTTCTGACAAGACTTTCTCTTAGTCCCCAAACGATAATTTTTAATTTATATTAATAGAAACGATCCTATACAGTACTCTTCATGTCCCCTAAATATAGGGAAGTTTTATAATAAAATAATAAGCTGATGACAGGTAAGGACCACAAACAATTCTGCAAATATGCAATCAGAGATAGAGTTTTATATAAAGTTAGACAGATTAATTTTTTGTAGGAATAGTGTTTATATAGAAAAACCCATCTTCCTATAAGAAAAGCTAAACTAGGACAAGAGTTGAGATTGGTTTTCTAGGAGGATCTTTATAATGCAGATCCCTTAATAGAACTTGTCAAATAGATTTAGTTAAAGCCATCTTCTAGTTTTGGATTTGTTACAAGTTAAAATCATGAAGTACTTACTGTTGGCTTCACAAGCAACTGACCCATCACTGTAAACATTCGTGAAAGTCCCACTGGCGTGCATACTGTGGAGAAAGACATGTATCAGCCAGGCAGGATTTTACAGATTACAGTCTCCATTACGCAGACTTTCAAAGTTTTTACCAAAGAGAATACAACCTGATATTTCTGTCTGAATAAGACTATGGCAGAATTAATATCGTGAATGTGCAGCTGTACATTAGCAAGATAAGCACACCCTTACAAGTTGCATAAAGTCTAACTATGTACTTGACCACTAAAGCTCCCCGCAGAGTATTCTATAAAATGCCACCACCACCCCAAGAAATAACTAAATGGCTGCCCAAGATTGGTAGAATATTAGCCAATAACAGGATGAAGTGTTTTCCCCATTAAACTAGACAATCAAGTCACATCACTTTTAGCTTTAAACTTTAGTAATATGAAAACAAAAATAAAGAATTATGTAATGGAAATATGAAACATGTCAGTTCAGAACTGACACAACGATGAAACTAACTACGATGCCTGCTGGAGCTTCTGATTTACTTGAAAAAAGCAGATCCCTCCCTACTATCGTTGTTGACTGGCAACCAATTTTAAAACTCGATGTAGCATTCTGTACAAGTGGTGTTCCTGACAAATACAGATGCATCCTCATTCTGAACATATACTAGGGAGGGAATACAGCTCAGTGGTAAACATATGCTTCCCGTGCAGAAGGTTCAATCCCTAGCATTTCCAGTAAAAAGTATCTCAGGTAGCAGATGATGTGAAAAACCTCGGCCTGAAATGCTAAAGACCTACTGCCAGTCAGAATAGACAATACTGAGCTAGACTGAAACAATTTAGAATAAGGCAACTTCCTATGTTCCTATACATCTCACCGGAAACTCCCAAACTGAGATATTTGTTTACAGCATTTATATACCACTCCACATCTAAACAGATTCCAGGGTGATGGACAATAAAAGATAAAAAGAATAAAACACCATATTAATTTTTTTGTTTTAAAAACAGAATACCAATAAAAACCATGGCTGGTTAATCAAGGGTGCCTTCTTGAAATAATTGTGTTTTCAGAAGGTCAAAAACAACACAATGTGCCCGCCTGACCTCCAGAGGCAGGAAGTTCCACAGAATGAGGGCCACCACACTGAAGGCTCTTCTCCAATCCAAGCAGAACCACCAGAAGCATGCCATCTGATGACCTCAGTAACCAGCAGGTTGATAAGGGAGAAGGCGCCCTCTCAGTTATCCTGGTCCCAAGTTGTTTACAGCCTTATATACTAGTACCAAAATGTTAAACCTGGCCTAGTAGTGAATGGGCAAGCAGTGCAGCTCCCTCAGCAAAGGAGTTGCATGCTGAAAAGGAGCAGCGTCTGACAACACCCAAGCAGCTGCATTCTGCACTAGTTCCAGACCAGCCTTAAGGGCAGAGCCACATAGGCTGCATTGCAGTAATCCAGTCTTGAGAGCCACTAGTGCCTGTACCAGTGTGGCCAAGCTATCCCTGTCCAGGAGAGGCTGAAGCTGGCCAAAAATTTTCATGACATGTTAGGTAACTCTCAAAAGTCTAGCCCTCTTTCTGTAAAATAGACAATATTCGAAACACAGAGACAATGAGAAATAACAAGACTTTGCAAAGCATATTACATACACATGAAAGGTACTCTTATGAATGCCAAGATATAGGTTATTTCAACACAGAGGTTATTTATAACTAACAAGTGCATTTAACAAAAATAGCTAGGGGTAAAAAGGTGAAGACCTCTGTACTAAAAGGCCAAAAATGCTTTAAACATTTAGATGTGCATTATTTCTTCTTCTAGTATATATTGCAAGACTTACGTAGAAGTAATAAACATCCCATCAATGATATACAGGAATATAAATAAGGGAGGTAGAATTCCCAAAGATCTGGAAGTAAAAATGTAATACGGATTCAGTTTATCCACTATGTTGCCTATCTTAGACAAGAAATATGAAAATATAGTATGCTGATTACTGTATCGAAGTAATTATGAAACACTGGCAATTCTGCAATTATTCTGTTACTGTCTTAATAAAAATGTATGTTGACTATCACCCCTTTGAATTTATGGAACACAAATACTTGGGCACTTTAACATCAAACACAACCAACCAAAGACAAGAAGTCTTCAAATGTTTAAAAATGAGACATGGACAAATCTATCCCAGGAATACAGTTATTCTTCATGTAGTTTTAGCTTCAGTGAAGACAACTGTTCACCTAACAAATGCAACTCCCCTTGCCTTCCACTCACTGAAATAGGATAGAATTTTAAAATGCCAGTTATTCATATCAATGCTTTAAAAATAGTAGTGTATGTTATGAAAAATTCCATACCATACAAAGATTCCATACTCGCAGCGTCATTGTCTATGAGAGCTGAAGCAACCCACACAATTCCAAGGATAAGCAGTGCAAGAAGAATGAGCATAACAAGAGTTTCCAGGATGCGTGCTTTGATCCCCTATAACAAAAAATAATTCACATTTAAATATGTACAAATATAGAGATATAGCTGTTTGATATTACTTTTAAAAAACAACTTTTGAGAGCCTACACTCAAAAGTGTAGAAAACTAGTTGACAATTCCTAACTAGCACCACAATTCTGAGTAATTTCATTGCAAAATTCTTTACATATTATTTCAGGGCCATTTTTAAAGGCAGATTTCTTCTATGAAATCACTCAGATAAAATGCGTATTGACAAATTTTATCTCCAATTCCAATCAATAGAACAGAAATTCAATTATGAAAAATAGCTGAGTCAACATTAGGCTTTACCTAGGTACAATGTCTCCATCTAGTGCAAATACAGTCTTCCAGTGCAATGGTTTCTATTTTGTTCCTTTCAGCCTATAGCACCCTCAAGAGCAGAGCACATGTAGGACACAACTCATTTTGTTCCATTTCCCCCCTAGTTAATTTCATGGTGTCTATCACAAGTTTTCCTTCTGTCCCTCAGTATGTAACGTGATCTCTTGTCCACATACCTACCTTTTGTCCTGCCCCTATCCCCCTCCCCCTCCCCCAGAACCCATGGGCTGTTGTGTTGTAAGGTTCTGGTGGCTTCTTACCCATGGCAAGAATCCACCTTGATTGATTTGCATGACAAAACAAGCCATGCTGTAATTCCCACCATGGCTTATTTCCCCCTCTGTGACTATGTGAACCCAGTCATGTATGTGTGTGCAGAAAGCTGGAGCAGAGATGGGCAGAAGGCAGATTTGGGTAAACAATAAAATGAAACCACCCCTCCCCATTACATGTTGAAAGGACGAATGGGGGAGAGGGAACTAGGAGTAGATTTGGGGATGGAAGGGGCTGTGAACTCAGTTCTGGTAGTCAAAACAAACTCCTGGGGTCAGAGTTCTTTCATTCAAAGTGTATGCCTTTTGTATCTGGCTCCAGTTGGTGGATTGTGGGGTTCTAGTAAACACCCTATTCCATTTAACTACTTCTCTTCCCCACAAGAAATAGCGCATGTTGAATTCTTATTTCTATCAAACAGGTTTCCTTGGGATTTTTAGTCTCCCAAGTCCCAGGTATATGCTTGAAAGCCTCAGAAGTGTTATGACATTCACTGCCAATGGAAAAGACTGCAAGTTTTAAATTATTAGCTTCCTTTTCACAAAAGCAATTTTATAATCCATATACATTTCTGACCCCCATTTTCCATGTGTCTGCAGTTGTTTCTTTTCATGATTACAGTCATCCTGTAAAATGGTTTGGGTCCAGGTTACCTGCGGGATCGCCTTCTCCCATATAGTCCACCCCGCACATTCAGGTCCTCTGGGGTGAACTTACTTCAGTCAGCTAAAACTAGGCTGACATCAGTTTCCCAGAGGACCTTTTCTTCTGTCGCCCCCAGATTGTGGAATGGCCTGCCAGAGGAGATTCGTAAAATTAACCCGCTGTGTGATTTTAAGGCAGCTTTAAAGACTAGCCTTTTCCGGCAGGCCTATCCAGATCAATGTTAAATCATGAATTTTTAAGATGTATTGAGGTGGGTAAGAAAGAAAGAAAATTATTATTATTATTATTATTATTATTATTATTATTATTATCCTACTGCAGAGGCTCATCAACAAGATCCTGACAATCCTTCTAAAACAGGACATGCCTATAAAGTAGCTTTTTTCCAGCTGGAAACCCTGCTCATGTATGAATGGCAGCTGACTTTACAATCTTGTAGCAATGAGAGACAAGGAAGCACAAAACATAATTACTAAGTAAAAAGTCCTTTCTCCTCCCCCAATAAATCCGTATTAAAGAGGATTACTATTATGTCAATTTAAACACTTTAAGACGTGCCTCGCAATAAATGTGTTTACAGCTCATACCTAGGGGCTAGTTTCTCTCTGTGCATGGAATGCACATTTTCTAATGACACTGGATCAGTCTCTTAACTTAAAATTTTCAGATTTCATACTTTCAGAAAATTCCAAAAGACCAGAGCACACAGAGAAGTGTGTCTAACTCTGAATGCTCTAACAAACCCAGCATATCACGAGCTGTGTGTGTTCAGGAGTCCAGTAAATGAAGCCATTAAAAAAAGCAATTCTATCATGCTTGAGTAATTCCTTAAGCAAATGAAATGTATAAGTGTTCACAAGCATATATGATACAAAGAATAGTATTCTAGGTTTTACTCCAAAACAGTATGTATTAATTCAGATGAGCATTTTCTCACAGCAAGAGATTTGTCAATCTCTATTTACAGTTTTCACCAATTTACAAAACTATTTTTTTAAAGAAGTATTATTAAATCTGTACAACACTATCAAGCACTGAAACATTAAAAATTAAGATCTAATAAAAAATTAGCACACATATAACTTTTGGCCACTACGCCCACATCACAGTTTATATAACATGCATAAGACTGTGCCCTACAGTAGATACTTTATTTAAACCTGAAATTTTGTGACCCAGACCTTCGCAGTTGCAGATGTTTGAAATCCAGTAGAACAAGGGCGCATGGGAGATCCAACATGGCTGTCACATTTTGGGCAGAGGCCAAGCATGAAAGCATGGTGACAGAAAAGTCCACAGGATCACTTCTAGTTGTACTATAGTTCCACTTCACTATAGGGGAACTGGATGCCCAGAAACAACCTATATTGTTTTTCCCCTCACCATTGGTTATGATGGCTAGGGCTGATGAGAGTTACAGGCCAAATCATCTGGACGGCCACAAGTTGCCCACCCTCGCTCTAAACCTACACATCAAATATCAAAAAAATTTCTTCCAAGTTTAGCTAGATGAAAACAGTCAAGTGAAAAACACATAAGTAGTGGCCGTAGTGGAGTAGGCAGCGGCCATAGCTCAGTGTGACAGAGGACATGCTTTGCATGCAGAAGGTCCCAGATTCAATCTCTGGCTTGTCCAGGTAGGGCAAAGAAAGAATCCTGCCTGAAACCCTCAAGAGCTGCTGCCAGTCAGTGCCAACAATACTGGGTTAGATGGACCAATGGTCTGTCTCAGTATAAGGCAGTTTCCTAAGAAGGCAAATGAAAGTGCAGGTTTACAGCAGAGGTAGAAAGCCTAGGCATGTAGGCTGCATCTGGTCCAACAAGGCATCTCATACTCATGCAGGCCCATGGTGCTTGCCATAGGGCATCAGCTGCAGACCAACTTGGTAACTGACAAACCCACAGGCCATAGAAAGCCTACACTTTAAAAGCACCATTGTACAAGCAGGAATATGCACATGTTATTCAAAGCAAAACATCATTCTGGAATATAAACCTAATGGACATTTCAAAATTCCCTCCAACTTCTCCTCCCACCCCCCCTATACACACACACACCACACAATTTATATAACTTACTAAAATATACCGTATTAATGATTAAAACATTTGCAGATATCATAACAAAGCCAACAGGCTACAAAAATCAAACTGCTTAATTATTAAACTGAATTAAAATTTCCAAGGAGCTTCATCTTAAACCTCCTATTAACTTAAAAATAAATTAACCAGCAATGCAAGAGTTCAGCTACACTATCAAGTTAAAACTCTGTGCTCCTAAAAACAAAGCAAAGAGAGGAGAGATGCTGAACAATAAACTGACATGTTTTTACAGAGCTCAAAATTTAACACACAATTGCTGCAGAACATCTTGACCCCTTTCAAGGTATGTCAACATTACTTTTTACAGGCACTGCCTTTACACAACTAGAAAGCTTGGGAAACATTTTTATGTTCATGGTATGTTTAAGGTATATATCAAGCCCATTATTTTAATTTGACAAAAAAATGGTGCTCGGTAATTTCAATGTTCAACAAGGCATTCAGATTGCAAAAAGCATGTACATCATCTTCCTGTAATCCAAGCAGTAGAGGATTATGGCCAACATTGGATGATATACCAGATAATGAATTTGGATAAGGAGGAAGCTTAAATTCCTATGAACATAGGAAGCTATCTTATATCATCAAGACAAAATTGATCCATTTAGCTCAGTATTGAGCTACAATTATTATTATTATTATTATTATTATTATTATTATTATTATTATTAGCTCCATGGTTTCAAATAGCAGTCTTTCCCTACCTTATCTGGAGATTTTGGGGATTGAATGTTGAACCTGGGACCTTTTGCATGCAAAGCATGTGCTCTACCACCAAGCTATGGCAGAACAAATTATTTTCTAGGTACTAATTTTAGGTTGGGCTATCAACCTAGCGCTACTAACAATATGACCAGAACTTGATTATTACTTGAAAGACCAAGCTACATGTATCACAATGTGGTTTAAGGATAGAAAGTATCGCTCAAGTGCTAAGTTATAATGCCAGCCTTTAGAAAATCCTGTTTGTGCACAGTTTCAATGGAATGTCTTAAGGGACAAACCAAATGCATACAATTCACCAATATTATCTCTATCTTTAATGCTTTTCAAAAAAAACTAAGTCATGTTGATCTCCTTTCATTCTTTCCTCACTTTTCTCCATCTCACTGTTGATGCCTAACCACTCTGAGTCTGTTACACTGCATCGTGAGCAGTCCCTAGATGTATAAATTGCTATAAAGGACAGCAACCTCAGAGCCTCAGGAAAGGGGGAATTCCAGTGGATAGGAAGGGGAGGAGACTGGAGAGGCCAGGATAAAGATTGTCCTGAGCCTTCTCCAGCCTCCTTCCCTCCCTTTCTGAAGCACCCTCGCTAAACAGGCTTTTAACCCTGTCTAGCAAAAAAACCAGGAGATTGGAGGACAGGAAGGCGAAGACTGCCTCTGACACCCATCACACCCTGCTAGTTCAACCCTAGTAGGGCATAGGAAACTCAGTAGCTTCTGAGTTTGGGGGCTACCAAGCAGCACAGGGGCAATCAATAAGACTGCACCCTAATCATGGCAAATCTTACATATGTAGTGTCTCGTTAAATATTTAACCTGCCTGCAAGTACTGCATGTATTCATATGCTATAAACTAAATATAAAGATAAACATGCAATATCTACTATCCTACAGTTTGTAGTATTATAAATCTGAGAACTAACTCCTTGATAGAAACTACAGAACACATGTACCATTACAAGTGAATGTTAAGATTAGTTTGAAATTAAAGTCTTGCTTGTTAATTGCCATTATAGTTGGGGTTACATATAATTTAATTTAGTTTTTTAATTTGTAATTGTATTTTAGATATAACCAAAACAAAAAACAAAAACAGTCCCCTAACAATTGGGGTTTAAACAGCTGTTACAGAAAACTCGGTTAGTACAATTTTAGAGGGGGGAAACAAAACAAAAGAAAGCGAAAAAGGAAACAGGAAAAAGAAATACATGAATAGACAAATAAACTAATTAATAAGTTATTATTATTATTATTATTTATTTATATAGCACCATCAATGTACATGGTGCTGTACAGAGTAAAACAGTAAATAGCAAGACTCTGCCGCATAGGCTTACAATCTAATAAAATCATAGTAAAACAATAAGGAGGGGAAGAGAATGCCAACAGGTACAGGGAAGGGTAAGCAGGCACAGGGTAGGGAAAAACTAACAGTAGAAAGTAACAGTAGAAGTCTGCACAACATCAAGTTTTAAAAGCTTTAGGAAAAAGAAAAGTTTTTAGTTGAGCTTTAAAAGCTGTGGTTGAACTTGTAGTTCTCAAGTGTTCTGGAAGAGCGTTCCAGGCGTAAGGGGCAGCAGACGAAAATGGACGAAGCCGAGCAAGGGAAGTAGAGGCCCTTGGGCAGGCGAGAAACATGGCATCAGAGGAGCGAAGAGCACGAGCGGGGCAATAGTGTGAGATGAGAGAGGAGAGATAGGAAGGAGCTAGACCGTGAAAAGCTTTGAAGGTTAACAGGAGAAGTTTATATTGGATTCTGAAGTGAATTGGAAGCCAATGAAGAGATTTCAGAAGCGGAGTAACATGGTCGGAGCGGCGTGCTAAGAAGATGATCTTTGCGGCAGAGTGGTGAACAGAAACCAACGGGCTGATGTGAGAAGAAGGAAGGCCAGAGAGAAGAAGGTTGCAGTAGTCCAACCGTGAAATAACCAGTGCATGAACAAGCGTCTTGGCAGAAGAGACAGACAAAAATGATCGAATCCTGGCAATATTATACAGGAAAAATCGACAAGATTTAGCTACTGCCTCAATATGAGGAATAAAGGAGAGCGAGGAGTCGAAGATAAAGCCAAGGCTACGAGCTTCCTTGACCGGAGTAAGCGTAACATTATTGACAGTAAGAGAGAATGAGAGATGAGGAGAAGGTTTAGGAGGAAAAACAAGCAATTCAGTCTTTGCCATGTTAAGCTTCAAGCGACGATGAAGCAGCCAAGCTGAGATATCTGAAAGACATGCCGAGATACGATCGTGAACATCAGGAGAAAGTTCCGGAGATGACAGATATAGTTGTGTATCATAAGTGTGCTGTGTGATCTTCATTTGCTATATTGTCCAAATGTTCAAAGCAGAAACCGGTATATATTGTTGTAAGTACAGTTGTGACGTATGTTGAATGAATCTCCACCATATAGCATAAAAAGCTAGCGGTTGTTTTTCTTTGGATTTGAAGCAAATCATGAGTTATTTTTTCTGATATTGCCACAAACGGTACCATGCAGGTAAGTTCAGGTTATCCAGTTTTTTCAACTGCTGTGTAATTGTCTGGTGAGCGGCAATTAGCAAAAATTATAACAAATCTTTACATTTCAAACTTACATTAGATCCTTTCTATATTTATAGTAAAAATAATTCTGGATTGCATACAATCATTCTCTAGTAGTAACCATTATTTCTCTATGTACTAACAACCAGAATCCCTGTATATATGGACAATTCCACCATAAATGAAAATACATGCCTTTTACTCCTCAGCTTCTCCAACAAAGGGGGACGCATGTTAAAGTAATATGCATCAGCTGTATTGGTGTGTGATTTATTCTATTTATTTATTTACTTATTTATTACATTTTTATACCGCCCAATAACCGAAGCTCTCTGGGCGGTTCACAAAAATTAAAACCATAATAAAACAACCAACAGGTTAAAAGCACAGATGATACCATCTGTGCAGTACTTTCAAATAGGTTTCTCGAATAGAGGCTGATATGGATCTGAGTTTGTTCCAACTAGCATCTTCTAATTCCCTTCCAAAATCTCCTTCCCACACTTTCTTCAAGCCCACTATCGAACCCATCTGGGCATCTATTAGGATAACATAAACTAAAGATACAATTTCCTTCCCTCCCTTCCCTACCGTTAGCATTGCTCGTTCTAATCCTGTTAGGGTTCTAAGTGCATATGTCTTTATGTTCAGATCTCCAAGAAGGTAAGATAATTGCAATACTTGTAGCCATCCTTGGCCTAGGTCGGTTCTGAGTAGTTCTAGCTTTTCGTTTATCCTGAGCATAAAAAAATTTCAATCGAAAATATCCCTTCTTTTCCCTTTCAGAAATACTAGAGATTATAATTGTGTCTAAATTACCTGGATATATCTGTAATGAGGTGAGGGGAAACTACACAAATATGCTCCTGATTTGTGGTTGCTTATATGCTCCTGGTCTGTGGTCTGTATGGGATCTAGTCTCATCTGATACAATATTTGGCACTTTGAAGACCTCAGATGTTTTTAAAATCAAGTTACATAGAAACACTTTGGAGAAATGTGAGCAACAACTGGTAAAGATTTGAGAGTCAAGTTGTCAGGACTTCCAGAGTCAGAGGAAGAGTGCAGTGTCAACAATATTGGATGACACACAGCTCTTCCTCGGTTTTCCATTAATCCCAGTGAGACTGTGGAACCCCTGAAAAGGTTCTTGGAGGTGTTTTGTTGATGGAAGAGAGCTTAAACCAGAAAAGGTGGAAGGACTTTGGATAGGGAATTCTAGATAGAGGGATTCAATTGGATTGGAGGAGTTGCACTCACCTTTAAGAACCAAATTCATAGGTTAGGGATTCTTCTGATCTCATCAACGACTGAAGCACAGGTGGCAGCAGTAGCCAGGAGTGCCTTTTACCAACTTTGGTTTGTATGTCAGCTGATTTTGACCTTTAAATGGATACCCTTGTTTTTATATTGTTGTTTTTATGGTTTTGATGGTTTTTAATTTTGTATACCTTTTCTTAATGCTCACTGTTTTTAACTGTTGTAAAGCACCCAGAGAGCTTCGGCTATGGGGCGGTATATAAATGTAATAAATAAATAAATAAATAAATCCTTTAGCCAGCCTTCCCAACCTGGTGCTCCTGAACTGTTTTTGACTACAACTCCCATCAGTTCCAGCTAGCATAGCCACTGGTCAGGTATGATGCCAGTTGTAATCCAAAACATCTGGGGTGACACCAGGTTGGGGAAGGCTGCCCTAACTGCTTTTGGTCCAGGTTATTTGAAGGACTGCCCATACCTATATGTGCCTGCCCATGTTTTAAAATCATATTCAAAAACCACCCAAATCATTAAGGTTCGTGGGCACTAGAAAGAGTCATGGAATTCACTCTATGAATGGTGGAATTGTCCACCCTATGGAATTCACTCCCAAGATGGCTTGCCCTATCTGGGGCTGCTTTATTACCATTACATCTATATCCCACTTTTTCCCCATTTTTGCAAGGAACCCAAGGCAACTTATGTGGTTCTCCCCATCCTCATTTTATTTGCACAACAAACCTGTAAGGTAGGTTAGGCTGAGAATCACTGACTGATATGACCGAATGCTGACTAGAAGTCCCAGTCCAACACCCTACCCACTACACTACACTGGCTCCCCTCCTTTTAAGAGGGTTTAAATACATCATCTGTTCTTTCTGGCTGTTAACTCAAACTTTGTTATTTGCTGCTGATTAATGTTTTAAAATTGTATTTTATCAAAAAATACTTTTATTTAAAATTGTTCATATTTAAAAGGATTTCATTCACAAGTTTGTTTAGTCTTGAAAAATGGCCAAGAAATTGATTAAATACAGTGTACTGCACAATCTCCTATCCATCTTTCATAACTGTGCTCTTTTTCTTGCCTGGTTCTTCCTACTCACCCACAGCTATCTAACACCAATATTCATAACAGTCAAAAATGTTTGCTTTTGCAAATTTGGAAATGGAATAAATCATGCAAAATTGTGTACATTCTTTTGTTTTGTATAATTTATTCTTGTCAGAAAAGGAGAGGTGTTTTGGAATTACATATCCAAAGTGCATACTGATTGCAAACTGAGTTCTATAACATGGTGTTTATAGTTCAAGGATTTTCTAATTTATGTTTAATAAAAGCCATCAGTCAGTATTTGCAAAAAAAATAGTAATTCCTAAGCCAGTGAGGATGCCGTCTTAATCAAAGCAGTTATAGTACTGGGTTTTAAATGTGCTGAATTTTAAAGAAAATGTTAACGTAAGATGTTAGCAAATGTCAAAAACATTGGATATCCTTTGATGTTACTGATTAAACAACTTTTGTTTCTGGTTCTACTAATGAAAGAATAAATGGGCTGTAATATAGTATAGCACAATTCAGTCACATACCAGTAAACATTTCATTGCGATCAGAGCACTAAAATGTCAGTCTGTGCTGAATGATTTTTATAGACAAATAAATATGAGTGTAAATGCCAAATAAATACACACACTTAACCACATTCCATGAGACTATTTAGAGAGCCAATATTCACAGTAGCTTGCGGTTATCCCAACTTCAGACATTCAAGCCGGCATAAAATGGGTAAATAAGCTTCTGCCAAATAAAACTCCAATATCTTTCTCATTAACTATTTTTCTGGGAAATCATATGAAAACCCCTGCTTGAAGAAAGCACATATTTTAATTACGAGATGGTACCTCAGGAAATACTACCCTCTTCTGTGATAGTATTACTAAGAAATAAAATTTAATCTAAAAGTGATTTTAGGATGTTTATAAGAAGCAAAATATTTTAAAATTAACTGTTCCTTACCAAGCAACGTGTTGCAAATATTCAATCACAGAGATTATTGTGTGCTTACAATACTCCTAAAACCTATACATCTCGAAGTCTGTCAAAGTAGATGGCAAGAAAACCAAGACCTAAAGTATTGCTTTTGTACTAAACTATATGCAAAAATGAGGCCAGGTAATATTCTCTCTGCTTCTCCCCATCACCAGCCAAAAAACAATCACATAGTCTGTCTGCTCCCTCCATTTCTAGGCCTGTTATTTTGTGAAATGGCTAAATTTCAAATAACATAATTTATGAATTCCAAAGAGATCAGTAACCATTTTCTAAAAAGTCATAGTATATTAAATTTCCAGTACAATTATACTATTCTGATAAAAAATATAGTTATTCAAATTATCAGCTATGTGATCAACTATATCACATTTTTGGTAGAAGTTCCAAAAATGGCTAATAATGGTACCCCTCTTAAGTAAGGAACAAAATATTAATCATAACTCAACAAAAGTTCTTCTGTATATTCTTTGTACACTGCAATACAGTCACATTGCTAAATATAAACAATTTAATATAATTACGGAAATGCTAATGTAACTTGATCCACTCTGCTGTCATAAATAAATCTTTTGGGCAGTAGTTTGTCACATATACGTTAAAAATAAGGCTAATTTGTTTTATTTTTAAACAGTTTTCTTATTAAAACCATTTGATATGGGGGGAGGAAGAGATGGAAGTTGTGATGGGGTTACTACTTGACACACAACAGCTGGTGAAATATTGCTCTATTTTTTGTAACAAACACCAAGATCAAAACATTATGCAAGTTAAATTTCCTTGAAAGGTTCTCAGCAGGAGTCTTCCTTTTTGCTTGTGCAGCACTTGATTTCCTTTCACCAACAAAAAAAAAAAGCCTCACCAAGAACATCCATGTGCCACTAACACTAAGCAGCACTTCCTTAATCACTTATTTCCAACAATTTATGGATGATCAGTGGCAAAAACGAGCAAAGAATAATGAAAGAATGCAATGAAGCGTCCTTGAGACATACTGGGTTAGACTTCCTACTCATTTCTGTGTCTCTTTAATATTGGGGGTCTGATACAAATTAGCCACAAGGGGGGGAAAGTCATCTGGTCATAAAATACAGTACACGGTCACTTTTATGTAAGTTTGCCAAAAGGGACATAAACCAGGACAATTTCAAACTGTGACACAGGATAGAAGTATATTAAAACAATCTTTGTTCCTCCTCTATTGTGCTGTCATGTTGCTCAGCTTTATAGATATTCTGAGCACCCACACTGGCCTCTTCACTTCCACCTGGCCTACCTAATTAATTAAGCAAGGAAGTTACCTCAAATTTTTCTACCATTTGCTTTTATTATCAAGCACTCTCTTTTGATGTTCTCAGAATTAACCTCTTAATTCACAGACTTTTGTGCTGTGTTCCAAACACTGAGATGTCTGGATGCTTTGCATAATTGGTCAGGATGTTGCTGTCGCTCATGGTAAATTTTATGCCACAACTTCCAGAACAAACAAAGAAATCAATGTTAAGGTAAAAGTAACAAGGAAAACTTTTGAAAATCAAAATTTATGATCTTGCAATACTTATAAGTTTGGCATTTTGATAACATACAAAAATATGAACTATAATGCTTTTGTTAATATCTCAAAAAATAACACCAAAGCTAGGTTATGAATACATACAGAAGTTGAACCTAGGATCCAAAGATCTACTTAGGTGACTACAATACAAGTGGAATTTATTTTTTCCCTTTAAACAGCACACACACGCACACACACAAACTCATACACCTTCCTCCTCCTCCTCACCTTTATCATTATCCCCTCATCGCTGGAACCAAAAACAGGGTTATTGGGATACAACAGGGAAGTATCAATATACTTGAATGAACTTCAAGGAAAGCAGAAGTACAAAACCTTTTTAAAAACAAGGGTCACCCCTCCTACAAAAAAACTCCAGCCCAATGAGGACTCAACATGTTCAAAGGCCTCCAGAGCCATTCAGTGTCAGCTGGAAAGAAAAACAAATACTCAGGGGGCAGGTGAGTTCATCTACTTGAACCCCTTAGAGCTAATAGCATCCTAGAAGAGTGCTGGACTGGCTGGAACCCTAAAGAGGAGCACTCATGTTAAAGGGTGAGGATGTACTGCAACATTCTGTTCCAGGTATGACTTGTCACAAACTATTTTTAAAACTGAAGGGAGTTCTCAAAATCAGTTTTCCATACAGCATAGTGTGCACATGTGTGTGTGGTGATGCTATTTGAGAAGAACATGTCAAATATTCCTTGAGATCAAGGAACTAACTCTACAGTGCTTTGGACCACGGACTTAGGCTGGCCTTCTCCAACCTTATTATTATTATTATTATTATTATTATTATTATTATTATTATTATTATTTATATAGCACCATCAATGTACATGGTGCTGTACAGAGTAAAACAGTAAATAGCGAGACCCTGCCGCATAGGCTTACATTCTAATAAAATCATAATAAAACAATAAGGAGGGGAAGAGAATGCAAACAGGCACAGGGTAGGGTAAAACTAACAGTATAAAGTCAGAACAAAATCAAGTTTTAAAAGCTTTAGTAAAAAGAAAAGTTTTTAGCTGAGCTTTAAAAGCTGTGGTTGAACTTGTAGTTCTCAAATGTTCTGGAAGAGCGTTCCAGGCATAAGGGGCAGCAGAAGAAAATGGACGAAGCCGAGCAAGGGAAGTAGAGACCCTTGGGCAGGTGAGAAACATGGCATCAGAGGAGTGAAGAGCACGAGCGGGGCAATAGTGTGAGATGAGAGAGGAGAGATAGGAAGGAGCTAGACAGTGAAAAGCTTTGTAGGTCAACAGGAGAAGTTTATATTGGATTCTGAAGTGAATTGGAAGCCAATGAAGAGATTTCAGAAGTGGAGTTACATGGTCAGAGCGGCGAGCCAAGAAGATGATCTTAGCAGCAGAGTGGTGAACAGAAACCAATGGACTGATGTGAGAAGAAGGAAGGCCAGTGAGAAGAAGGTTGCAGTAGTCCAACCGAGAAATAACCAGTGCATGAACAAGAGACAGACAAAAATGATCGAATCCTGGCAATATTATACAGGAAAAAACGACAGTTTAGCTACTGTCTCAATATGAGGAATAAAGGAGAGCGAGGAATCAAATATAAAGCCAAGACTACGAGCTTCCTTGACTGGAGTAAGTGCAACATCATTGACAGTAAGAGAGAATGAGAGATGAGGAGAAGGTTTAGGAGGAAAAACAAGCAATTCAGTCTTTGCCATATTAAGTTTCAAACGACGATGAAGCAACCAAGCTGAGATATCTGAAAGACATGCCGAGATACGATCGTGAACACATGTGCTGACTACAACTCCCATCATACCCAGCTATTATGTTTTGGCTTACATAAGCTCTTGCATAAGTAAAAGAATGACTTTGACTTAGCTCCACTTCACTGAGCCAATGCTCTTGTGCAAGATATAAAACAGCCCCTTCCATCAGCAGAAGACACTTTCCACACAGAAAAGTGCATCTTGTCCTTTGCCCAAGGACATCAAGACACTGCCATAATAGGCAGGCAGGCTCTTCCAAACAGGATCAGCTGAAGCATCAGCTAAAAAAAAGCCTTGGTCTTCAGATAAAATATAAATAAATTAGCACTGAAAATAGAGCAACTTCATTATAATGCCCCTGTTTACACATATTATGTGATGGTATGGTTTGTGCATCACAGCCTCAATAAGTAAAAGGTTGAATTCTAAAATAATTTGAATAACTGAAACCATCAAGTTTGTTGTTAACCATAAGGGCTATAATAAACTCCAAGACAGTTAACAAGGGACATGAGTACAACATTCAGAGTGAAGATTGATCTATTTAGATTTACAATTTAAAGAACATGGAGAAAACTGCAGACCCAATAAAAAAATTAAACAGTGGACTAAGGAAAAAGGCCATTTAGGCCCCTTTTTAAAAGGGCACCAAGTTAACCCCCTTAGGCCTAAAATATCCTGTCTGAATTAACAGAATGGTTTAATTAAAACCCTAGACAGAGAATCATGTTAAGTTCAGTTTTCAGAACAAACACTGCATCCATCCGTGGTGAGTGGCCAATTTCCGTATCTGTATCTCTGTGTAATATGCAAGTGCTTTTAAAAAACAACAACACTTTGCCCAAGGGAATCCATGGGAGCCTACCAAAGGAGCCATGTGCCATAGACAATGAATGCCATCAATTAGAATAAAAACCCCACAATATATTTGTAACCACCTACTTGTGTGGTGGTTGGGGGGGGGGAAGAGTTTTTTTAAAAAGTACAGAAAATAGTAGTCTATTTGGCATAAACATTGCGAATACATGACAATTTTCTATACAATATACCACACTTGTAGGGATAAAAACAATATAGCAGCCCAATGATACTGTGGAGATAATAGCAATCATGTTTAAAGTCAGCACTAAAAGGCTGGGGTGGGGGAGATATTTTTTTTTTTTTTGCAAGAAGGGAGGGATGGAAAGAGTTTTAACCCATGGTTTGTTGTTGGGTTGAAACTCTGGATTACTTGTCCCTCAACAACCTAGAGTTTGCCCCTAAAGAACCCAGAGTTTGATGCACATTGCATCAAACAACCCTGGTGCTCTTGGGTTATTTATGAAAGCAAATGCAAAGTGGAAGTGTAAACCGCCCAGAGAGCTTTGGCTATGGGGCGGTATATAAATTTAATAAATAAATAAATAAGTGGGCAGGAGGCAGAGCACTCACTCCAGTGTACCCACCAATTCATGGGTTAAACTACCCATGAATTAACATTACATGTAAACCAGACTGAAGTCCTACCTGCAGAAAAAAAATGGGACAATTTCAACAGATATGGCTTCAGACTTAATTGTATCTTGCAGAAGATATGCAATGCTTAGTGACGCTTTTCCTCCAAGAGTTGACATACATGAATATCACGACCCAAACTTGGCTTTCAAGTTACTTAGTACCTTTCCAAAAGAATGAAGTCCCTGTGCCAAAACCCATAGTGCCTTTTCTCACTTACCGCCTATAAAGAGTTCCCTTTAAAAAAATAACCACCCTACCAAGTTTATTATGCTTTCTGAAAGACTGACTATATTCGTCACTTGCTGAATCATTTTTATCATTGTATTAATTGCTTTCACTAAATAGCAAAAAGTCAGAAACCAATCAGTCTAAAAGAAAATATATGCAAGATTTTGAATTTCTGAACATGTGTGTGTAGAAGGGATAAATGTTTTTTTTAATTGCTATAAAACTACTTACAAGAAAGTAATTTAAACATCAGTTCATATGCTCTGAACTAGATAGTTCAAAGTCTTTAAAGGCACTCATCGCCTTAAGTGCCAGGAGACCACCAAATTTGGGAGTACATAATTTTGTAGCACTGTAGATCTGAGCAGTGACTGAATGAAAAACCCCTGTGAGCCCCTAGTAAGCTGTTCTGAGCTTTTCACCTAGTACTGCACCTAAAATTTTCTCCAGTTTTGTTAATATAAATACTGCCTAGCTTCTCTGTGTTGTCCACTGATAAAGGAGCCTGAGTGCTTCACCCAGGATGGAAACAGTCCTCAGTAACAGCTGGATGTTATATTTTCAATATCAGGGGATACAACATTTCTGCTTTTCTTGCTCCCAACAGTCCCAGGGACAAATCCAGGTGAACTCTGAAACAATCACATGAGCTGCTAGAACCTTATTTGAACATCTGCAGCCTCTTCCTCCCCAATTCCATCCCAAGACTGCAATCATGCAGACACCATGACTTCAACAGTCAGACTTTTCTTTTCTTTTTCCATCCCCACCCCCAACCTGCTTTTTGTATCATCATGCTTGATGAAGAGATATGGTGATTCTGAAAGCTTGCAAAGTTGGCCCAATACAGATATTATACTGATATGAATTTTGATTTTTTTTTCTTATGGGGAACACAGCCAGTTTTGCTTGATCATTTTTATACTAGGGCTGCAACATCTAATCAATTCATTGATTAGATAAATTCATGGGCAGGGCAACCCCATGGGAGCAGAAGAATGAGAAGCCAAAATAGAGGAAACGTCAAATCTAAAGTTCTACTAGGCTCATGCAGGCAGGGTGGAAGCTGTGTGGAGGAAAATAGTACATCAGGGAATAGAAGAGCTTTGGATCCAAAGATGTCCCTGATCCATCCCCAGAAATCCCCATTTTGCCTTTAATGGAGCAACATGCAGATCAGATATTTTTGTGCCCACAACTGGAAGCCTTGAGACAGAGGATCTCCCTCCCCAGGAACTCATAAAATAGCAGCCTTTAAAACTTTTAAATGACTGAAATGAATTAGTGAATTAATGCAGCAGTCCATTTAAACAACTTTTTTGAAATACATGTATAGGCTTATAGAAACTGCAGATGGAAAGCATCACCTTAAGAGGCATTCCCCTTTTCTCTCATATGGAAGGAAAGGCCTCTTCTAAAATGGAACAGGTACGTATCTAAAAATAAAGGAAGCATGCTTCTTGCTTCAAAGCAATCATTTTTACGCATACAGAAACTTAATCAAGATTATTTAACTACCTGACTAACGTGACAGATCAACTAATATGTCTACAACTGGATGATGACCCAAATTTATATACATTTTTAATATACAGTGAAAGACAGGTTCATTAAAAAATGCCTCCTTTAATTTGCTGAATCTAATTACACACACATGTGCACCTTTCCCCCTTTTTTTTTAGCGATGCTTTTTTGAGGGAGGGAGTTGATATGTTTGTGTCACATTATTCATTCATTTATTTAATTTATGAGTTGTTCTATAACCACACTCTCAGGGAGATGTACATAATAAAAGCAAAAATAAAACCAGTGATAAAAGTACTTAATTAAGTAAGATTGTTATATTAACTGTGGGATGTTTAACCCATAAACAACCCAGTGTGTCTGGGTTTGGATATCACGCTAACAATCTATAGATCGTTTATGCAAAACAGAAATGACTTGTGCACACCTTTTATGCTCCGTGCATCCACGCAAATTGTGATTAATTAATTAATCCAGATTTGCCGCCATGATGTGCAAACTGGCCCAGCAATTATATATCTTTGTGGGGGGAGCAAGATTAATTCCTGTTTATATTTTAACATTTCAATGGGAACTTCCAACAATTACACGTAATTTAGTTATTCCATTCTTCAGTCTTTATATTTGACTGTGTAAAGTTTTACCATTAGGTTATATATTTATGTTTATAGTGCTCCTCAAAGAGAATTTATTCTGAAACATGTTGGACATAATCTTTTACTGCGTACCTTGACGTCTCCTCCCCATTTTCTTCTTGTGATTAGAGCCTTCCCATTTGTTTTTTCCTCAATGTATAATCACACAGACACAAGATATGCTTGTTTGGGGATAGAAAAACTCCTGTGCAGATATTGTATGTACACTTTCACACACCCCACCACCTGCATCTTAACCATTCTGTGAAGAGCAATACAATATTAGATAGATGCCTGTGCAGAATCACTGGGAAGCAAATGGCACATTTGAATCATTTGCACATGTTCTCATATACACTCTGCCATGGCTGACTACTAAACTGAATGACTTGATGTGCTTTGAAAATGGGCCTAGTCTGGAAACTTTAACTAGTTCAAAATATGGCAACCAGGCTGGTCACCGGTAGAGATGTAAAATTTCCAGAAATTTTGAAGCCATGGAAAAAACACGTTTTTTTCCCGTCTTTTTCGAGGGGAAATGGAAATTTTCGGGAAAATTAAAATAATGCAATATTAGCAGTTTTTACAGATCGAAAGTCACTTTGTTACTTTAGGAACATAAAATGTAATTATGTCCAAGTTGGTGTGGCATAAAATTATTACATTTGGTATATTAAAAGTAGTGTATTCAAACAATTATTACAAATTTAATTTACTTTTTTTTACCTTTTTTTGGAGGGGTAACAAATGGAGCTACAAGCTCCTGAACTGTTAGGAACACGTGAACTGTAAGGAACCTGTTTGGTTCTGCCAGTTTATGAGGAGCAGGAAAAAAACAATTTTAAAAAACAACTGAAGAAACCACCATTAGTAACCAAGAAAATTATTTATGTCTCTGCTAGTCCTCCAGTGTCAAGACATAAAGCCCCCATTCCCATAAAAAGAACTGAGAAAAATGGGGGGGCGGGGGACACCAAGATTCAATTAATATGCATGAAATTTAATCAGACTCATTTTCTGACCTACAGCTATCACTATCAGTTTCAGTCTCTGCTTCCATGGAAGTGCCCCCTAGAGGCAGAAATGCATCTTCCTCTTGCATTTGAGAGTTGTAGTCTCAGTTTGCAACCTAGGACTTGTTTGTCCTTGGCGCACAGACATTGTAATAATCTGATACTGTACAGTTTTTAGAAATCATTTGGAGAAGTAAATATCTGAACACCTTGTCTTAAACATTTTATTCATCATGCTAAAATAAAACATCCCATAATCCGTTTTTTTTCCATTTTTTTTCAATCTTTCCAATTTTGGGGGGGGGGACAAAAAAGGCTTCGGAAAAAAACTGGGGGTTTTCCGAATTTTTCCGGGTTTTTTTCAGGGCTTTCACATCTCTAGTCACCGGTACACCTAGGGGTGACCACATTACACCAGTTTTAAAATCTCTTCACTGGCTGCCAATTAGTTTCCAGGCGAAATATAAAGTGTTGGTTATCACCTTTAAAGCCCTACATGGTTTGGGTCCAGGCTACCCGCAAGATTGCCTTCTCCCGTACAATCCACCCATACACTCAGGTCCTCTGGGAAGAATTTACTCCAGCCAACAAAAACAAGGCTGACAACTATTACCCAGAGAACCTTTTCTTCTGCCGCTCCCAATTTGTGGAATGGCTTGCCGGGAGAGATTCGTCAACTTAACAGAAATTTAAGGAATTCAACTTCCGGAATTTAAGAACGCTATAAAGACTGATCTCTTCCGGCAGGCCTACGCAGTTATTATTATTATTATTTATTTATATAGCACCATCAATGTACATGGTGCTGTACAGATAACACAGTAAATAGCAAGACCCTGCCGCATAGGCTTACAATCTAATAAGTTGTAGTAAACAATAAAGAGGGAAGGAGAATGCAAACAGGCACAGGGAAGTGTAAACAGGCACTGGGTAGGGTGAAGCTAACAGTATAGAGTCAGAACAAACTCAATATTTGAAGGCTATAGGGAAAAGAAAAGTTTTTAGCTGAGTTTTAAAAGCAGTGATTGAGTTTGTAGTTCTCAAGTTGAATTTTAAATTTGTCTTTTAATAATGTGCTGCTTTTAATAATGTATTAGTTTTAAATATTTTAATTAGTTATATGTTTGCATTTGTGTTGTACCCCGCCTCGATCCAGAGGGAGAGGCAGGTAAAAATTATTATTATTATTATTATTATTATTATTATTATTATTATTATTATTATGAATCTTGGTTTGTTTGGGAGCCACAAACTAGCAGCCTGGGTTCTAGCAGCCTCTAGTTTCCTGGTTAGTTTTACCTGCTTGCACAAAGAGAAGAGTGAATGTGCTGTATGCAGCAGTATGCTGCGCATTCACAGTAAAGCAGAATAAGCCAGGAAACCTGGCTTATCTTATGTGCAAATACAGCTACTGTGGAACAGGCAGAATTTCTGTAAGGACTGGGTAGAACAGTAGGCAAAGTTAAACACATGCTTGGGCAAGGAAGGCAGAGCCACAAGTGAGCCTGATGCAAAATTTTGGTAAAATTCTTAAGTACTGGTCACAAGTGTGTCACATATTCAACACTGAATGGTCTTGTTATTTAATAAACCATGTTTAAACATTAGTTTAAGAAATGAAGATTTGCATACTATACTTATCTTATAGCAATAACAATATTATTGAAACTACTTCATAGGAAGACTAGCCTGAATGAAGACCAAGTTCTCCTGCTAATGTATTATTTTTTAAACTGTCTACTTACATATAATTACTGCCAAAAACCAATTACTATAATCAATTATCACATATCAAATGAATTTCGCATAGACTTTAAAAGCTGGCTGTTAGTTTTGTAAATAAAGCTTTGCTGGGTGATCACAATATTTTTGGCATTACATTCACATATATTTAATATCCACGCACCTTTTTTAAACCAGCAAAGCCTTCTGACTCCAGAAAGAAGAAAGCAAATGGCATCAATACAAATAAACATAGATTGGAAAAGAGGGAAGCAAGATTCCATAAACCTAAACAAAACAAAAAAGATACATGTTACTTGTGAAGACTGCATAATACTTAAATCATAATAAAAGAAATATTCTATCACCAATTGATGGTATTAGACGATGGTGAAAGAACCCTTTTCCACAACATTCAACTACAGTGACATGCTCAACGATTTTTAGTGATCTAAGTTTACCGGACGTGAAAAGGATAGGGGTGGTGGTAAAAATGTTTACACATTCGTAATGAGAGCAGGAAAACATTGTCTTCACTCTGATTTGGCTTCTCATTTGTCATGTACCTAAATCTGATTGGCTGCATGAGATCCCCAACTGGCTTGATCAGCCTTCCTCAACCTGGTGCCATCCAGATATGTTGGATTACAACTCCCATCATCCCCAGCCAGAAGGTCAATGAAGGCATCAAGTTGGAGAAGGTTGAGCTAAATCATGTAGCCAGCAAGAACCATCCAGTGCCAAAACAATGAATGTGAGCAAAATGATACAAAAAGGGAAACATCTTGTAGCCATTTTGTAGGCTTGCCTACAAAAGCCCACTATATAACATGCTGATTATTGGTTTCCATGGAAATGTTACCAGAAAAATCAATATAACATCTCTGACATTTTCACTACTCTGCTTAAAGGGTACTAGAAATCCTGAATTACTTAGTTTGAAATCTAGATTGGCATCTTAATTGGCTCCATTACATGCCACTTGTTGTCTAGCTCTCCCAAAATTACTGCAACATGTACATTACGAAAATACAATCTTATTGTTTCAAAGCTCAGTCCTCCTGTCTTTAGAGGGGAGTCTGAGGAGAGGATAAGAAAAAATCAGATGACATCCTGAGTATCTGTTCTGCATGTGTAATCTGTTTTGCACAACCTAGTTGTTCTCCTATGCTTGCTATGTTCATAAATACTTTTGCAAGGACTTGCACATCTGTGTATGAAGAAGTATGAGCAGTCCACCGTCAGTAACCCTTTAACACCAAAAGAAAGTATATAATACTGGAAGAAAATATGGGGTGAGGATTGGCTGAGTGTACAGAACAACCACACCCTAAGTACTCATATGGCCGAGGAAAGAAACTACTACATATGATAGGTTTTATTAGCAACCACGCGGTCCTTGCCAGCCTAACTGATACAATCTGAGTGTTAACGCATTTAAGTATAAGAAAAGGGCAATTAAGAATTTTACCAAGTCTGATAAAACCTCACCCTTGCCTACAGTACTTTTTGAAACAGAAAGCAAGGCCCGTGTTGTGTGCATGTAAAGTTTGCACTATATTCTATCCCCATCTGCTGGACACAGATGAGATAGCAAAAGCAAAATCCTCACATTTAAGAAGTTCACATTTATGGGGTTTTTAAAAACTATTCTTCACTTCTTCTACATAGATTTGAAACTGCACCCAATTTATTCAGTGTCTGACATGTTTTAAAATTAATGCTTTTCACTTTAAAAGTTCACTGGCTTTGGGCTGCAGAAACACGTCACAATAGGCCAGGGTTCCAGGGGAAATAACTAGACACTATTCTTCACAAGCTACATTTATTACATTTATATCCCACTTTTCTTTGGAGAAGCTTAAGGCAGGATACACCGCCCTTTTATCCTCACAACAATAATGTAAGATAGGTTGGACTAAACAGGGATCTGGACCTGTTGGACCTCTCTTGTCCTAATCCAACACTCTTAACTCCTACACTACCCTAGCTCTCTCACCTTCCAGGCAAGGAAACTGAACACTTCCTGCCTTCTGTGACCAATACAATAATCTTACTTCCACACTGCAACCTGAAATAACTTTACATAAAGTATCATACATCAGGCATTTCACCTGAAACACTTAGAAAAGGAATGCAGCAGAATATCTTTGATCTCTTCATAAACCACACAAGAACATATCATTGGCACAAAGCAGCAGCAATTCCTGAGCTTCCTTCTTCCCACATGAAACCAGAATGGTAGGGCAGCACCCCACAAAGCCAGTGTGGATCTGTAAGGGTCCTCTAGAAAAGCATATTCAACCCCTTTCAGCATTATAAAGATTTAGGTACAAAAATAGTTAACCCACATATGTATCAGAAATGCTTTATTTAACTGGGCTTATAACCAACTCCATCCAAGGACTCAAGGTAGATAACAATATGCTAATTATTCTACCCTACAAAAAACAGTTTGAATAAAATAAACCCCATCTCAATTCTAAAAGATATTCAAGCTCAGGTTTCGGCAAGCTCCTAAGAGAAAAGAGAATTCCAAGTTGATATACAGGTACTCATCTGGTTTATTGAAATTCCCTACATGGAATGGATAAAATCTTCCCTAGGATACTCTGTGTGCCCTTGTGCTTCTGATTTGATGCACAGATTGTATACTTAACCAGAATTCAAGTACCAATATTAAATACCATAATACTAACCATGAATTAGAGAGCCATTTAACCACTGAATATAGTAGCTTTGTGGAAAAGAGAGCAGGATCTCATTGCTGATTATTGAGAAAGGTAGAAGAAGAACAGCACCAGCTGAAACTGCTAGAGTAAATGTACTCAAGATCAGCCTGAAAGTCAAAGAGATGCATTATTGTTGCTTCCAATAAAATAGCTCAGAAATTAATGTAAACATCACATTTTATGGCTACCATTGCTTTTCGGGTATTAGAGCTAATAAATGTTATTTGTAATTATTTATATTTAACATGCAAAGTCTAATAATAAAAAATAGACAGGAGACAAGACCCTGATTGTAGCACATAGACATCTCATACTATTTGTTAAGACTTTCCTTACCTGTTAAAACAGATAGGGAAGTGAAAGAGAGCAGAGAAGAACATCCTACTACTTCTAAATAGGAAAACTTTAAGGAAAGGATTATTTCAAATGTACATATATATAACTGAATGAAGTTTACATCTGCCGTCATTTTCCTCCCCTTCCTTTATTGTTTCCACTGTGTTGTGCATAAGCTGTTCAAGGCAAGGATATTTCTCTTGCATTTTGTAAAGCACTATGCACAATTGGGCTGTACAATAAAAATGTATAAATGTGAAGGATTTAAAAATCAATTTTCGACCTCAAGAAGAGGGGCACAAGGTTGTTAGCAATTTTATGAATTAAAAATGAAGAGTGTGACAGTATTTCTTCTTATTGCATTTTTCTGTATTCTGAAGAGCTAAGGATTATACCAACACAATTTAGACTGAAATACAGTCCTCTGGGTTGAAACAAAACGGAACCCTTTTCAGAAAGCCTAAGGAGTTATTAGCAACATTAAAATTCTAGGATAGGGTTAAAAAGAATTTATAAAATTCATCCACACTCCTAATCCTTGCATATTTCCACTTATTCAAGAAGACATTCAATAAATTTCACTGAATTCAGGTGACAGGATTAGTCATTTGAATTTACAAAAAATTATTAAAATTAAAATCTTGCGAGACTGATATAGTAAGCCTCACTATGCATCTAAAACACAATGTTATTACATATTAAACTATATTAAGGTATAGCACTAAATTCTGCATAGGAAATCCACATAAACAACATGCTAAGCAAGTCAAATCTGTCAAGGTTAATGGAAGCACTCCCTCTGCTGTAGAAGACTAGTACTGCTTATATACTGAAAAGTTAAGTCAGTGTAGGAGTGGATTCAGGTACATTTTGCTCTGCAGATGAATGATCAAGGGGCGAAAACAAATGTGCCAAGATACAAAGAACACTGCAACTAGTTCTACCTGCACGAGGGGGCTTTGAGCTTATATTTCTCAAACAGAAGCTCATATGTCACATTCCAAGCCAGTTATGAACCTGGCTTGCCAGTTTTTTCAACAGATTTCCCTAAAGCAGGGGTGGTAAACACACAGGCCCCCAGGGTCTTCAGTGTGCCCCCCCCCCGCCCGCTTCCCTTCCATGCTACCGAAATTCTTTGGCAGTGCGAGGAGGACAGTGATTTGCTGCCAAAATTCGGTAGAAAACTGCTACATAGACTCAAAAGTGCCAAATTTAAACTTAATTGTTTTCAAATTAAATATAGCACTTTTGAGTCTCTGTAAGTTGTTGTTTGTTGTTGTTTGCCAGCAGCACAGGAGTGCGGCCCCAGGGGGGAGGTACATGGGGTAGAAATTGACCCCCTGGCCACCCAAAGTTGGGTGGCCAGGGACATGGAGGTTTGTTGTTCAAAAGCCAAAATTATCTCTGGATATGTCCAAGTCTTTGGGCACATCTGAAACAGCTCTTCCAATCCCAGCCTCTAAACCTTATATGAGAAGGGAAACAACTTATTCAAAGGACAGAACAATTCTTATCAGATCCTGTTCAGGAATCTTCCTTACAAAATCAACATAGATGTTAACATACCAATAGACCTCATTCTTCATATGACAGCCAAGCAAATGACCACGAAGAACCATGGGCAGAGTCCCACTCATGTAATAAGGCCTTCTGGCCTCCTCTCCCCAGTGAACTCTCTAGTACACCTAAAACCTTTTCCTGTGTCAGGAGTCACAAGGGGCTCTTTGGAGTAGTGGTGCGGGTTGTATTTTTTGTTTGAAATAATTTGCATAATTTGTATAAGGTCATTTGCATAAGATTTTTTTCAGCTTGTATCAGAAGATATTCTGAGCATCATTGGTCAACTTGTGGCCCTCCAAATATTTGGGCCTGCAACTCCTAACATCCCTCACCACTGGTTATGCTGGCTAAAGATGACGGCAGCCATAGACCAAAACATCTGGAAGGCAACAAGTTAGATCCCCCTGCCCTAGAGGAATCTAATTCAACATGTTTCTTGTACATGTAATAGTAAACAAAGCTTTTAAATAAAGTACCCCATGTTATTTTTTTGTCCCAAAATACCACGATATCTGAGGAGGGAAATTAAAGGATGTGATTTAAATGTTATATTACATAGATTTTTTATTGGAATGGTTGTAAAAACAATAAAAACAATGGGTAGTATCCAGTACTACTGCTCTCCTTACATCATTGACATAGTGCTAGCATAAGTGAGCTTTAGCATAATGCTAATTGCATATCCTGGCACAATGGATTTTCCAAGAAAACTTGTCATGTCAGAATACAATTGGTGTCAGCTACATCAATGGTATAATTGAAGCAGCAGCACTGAACAGTGTCTAAGAGCATGTACTTTTCTTACATTGTTTAAATTTAAGAGGAAAACCAAAGGTATTGAAAACTGTAACACACCAACCAATTTTAGCAACCCAACAAAGTGTGCATGATATGCTGACAATTATTTCAGCAGAATTCAGGTCTCTTCCACTAAAATTCTTTGGACATCTTCAGTTTTGCTGTCACTATTTATTATTCCCATTTCACTCTGAGACATATATGTATTTCAATAACATATGTATACTCTCACATATTTGCTATGTATAATCACCTGAAAAACATTAATTACAACTTTGAATTGCCATGTGTGTATAATATTTTATTTACAATTGGAATACATTTATTTTTACTAGAAAAGGAAAGGAACCTCTCATGCAAGCACTGAGTCATTACTGACTCTTGGAGGGACGCCAGCTTTCGCTGACGTTTTCTTGGCAGGCCTTATAGCCGGGTGGTTTGCCGTTGCCTTCCCTGGCCGTTATTACCTTTCCCCCAGCTAACTGGGTACTCATTTTACCAACCTAAGGAGGATGGAAGGCTGAGTCGACCTTACAAAACAAGAAAATTTTCTTCAAAAAAAATAAAGCACTGGAAAAATTTTCACCCCACATCAATGCTTTGGACCCAAAGCAAACTAAGTAATTTTCAACCACTCTGTAGGGTGTCAGGGGTTTCAAAATGAGGGCTCTGGCTGTTCTCAGGCAGAGGGAGCTTCCAGCCTCATCATTCCTGTGCAAGAGTGCCACCAGCGAATCAACAGAGGCTTGGCTAGCCCTGTATAACTGTAGCTCCAACCTTGGTTCCTCAGTCTGACCTTATTTATGTGAGAAGGTACTAAATAAATTCCTTCTGCTCTGCCTTGATCTTGCCTCACCTCCGTCTATCATATGCCTGCTCTGGAATCTGACTCCCAAACTGTTTACATCACATCAACTTTCTCTGATCCATTGGATCGTTCCCCGCCAGTTCCATATCTTAATCATCAGTGTGCCTGGACCATGGTGTTTGTCTCTGACCCTACTGGGCTTTGATATCCTCACAAGTGAGCTGACATTAACATGAAAAATAGCGAGTAAACACAATAGCTGGAATAAATCATTAATGTCAGATAGGAATGTTTTCATTGCTATGAAAAGGGAAATTAATTAACGCAAGGATGTTAAATTCTGGAACCTGGGGAGACAGACTGGCTCTAGAAAACTACTGGAGAACAGATTGAAAAGGAGGGAACTCTTTTGAATTTTCACACTTGGGACAACAATGCCATATGGTTTAAATGAAGATTGTAATTGGTCTTATATTCTATAAGAGTAGATCTATACTATTTGGTATTACTTGTCTATAATTATTTATTCATCGTGGTTTTGATACATTATGAGTGCCTTTGAAGATTTAGGCAGGGATTTTTATCTTTAACGGCCTTTTTCCCCTATGTGGAGAGCACAGCTGATAAGTATAATTACCTGACTGATTAGGCATATAAAGGAAGCCTCGCTTTGGATTTCTTATTTCAGACGTACCTTCTCATGCACGAGAGTTGAGGCCAAACCAAAACGCCTGTGAATACTCCTTATTTTATTTTTGGTAAATATGTTTTTGCACTCCTGTAGAGCAAAGGTATAATTAAGTACTTCATTTTTTATTTCAGGGTGCATTCTACCTACCACTTTGGGGAGTGGCATATAAATCCCTTAATTTGGGAATACTTAAGTCAGCCCCCCTTTTTTTGAAAAACTTTTGCTGAGCACTCAACAGCCTAGGTAGGTCCAAAAAAAGTTTGTTATTTGAACAGGAAAAGAGAGATAAAAAAGATAAAGTTCCTTTGCTTCTATCTAAGGCACTAACAAATGTTTTTCTGTATATTTTTAGTGTTTGGGCCACTGACAAAGACTAACAAGTCGAAACGTGTATGGCCAAAGTCTAAATAAGTACTGTTTTCATTCCATCATTTTATCTGTTAATGTGTATGAGTGCTCTCAATTTTATATGTATTAAATTTTAATTTATATGTATATCCTTAACTTTTTTCCTTTTAATTGTGTACCTATCAACCTAGCTTCTCTTGGTGGTGTAACTTACAACAGGGGTTCTGGATCAAGACTATAAATTACAGGCAGGCTCATATGGAAGGATATGCTTTTCAGATATGCTTTCCCTAAGCCAATTAAGGCTCTATATGGCAAACTCAGCATCTTGAATTGGGCTTGGAAACAAATTGGAAGCCAGTGCATTTGGTTCAATATATGTGCAATAAGGTCTCTAATCCTCATGCCAGACAACAATCTAGCTGCCACATTTTGCACTTGCTGTAGTTTCCAAACACGTTTCAAGGGGATTCTCGCCTCGATCAAAATGGAGAGGCGGGTAAGTATTATTATTATTATTATTATTATTATTATCATCATCATCATCCCCATGTAAAGTGCATTCCACTAATTTAAATGAGAAGTAAAATGCATGGATCACTATCACTAGGTCTACCTTCCCTAGAAATGGGCACAGCTGGCACACCAGCTAAAGCTGGCAAAAACATTCCTGGCTACAGTAGCTACCTGGCCCTCCAAGAGTGATGCTGGATCAAAGAGCACCCCCAAGCTGCAAAATTGGTCCTTCAAGACGAGTGCAACCTCATCCAGAGCAGGCTGTATCTCCAGTCCCAAGACAACTCTATTAATGACCATCTTGTCTGAATTGTCCCTCAGTTTCTCCACCCATATCCAATCCTCCATCACATCCAGACAATGGTTCAGGACTCTAACAGTCTCCTTGGCATCATTTGAAAAAGAGAGCTAGAGCTGGTTATCATCAGCATAGTGATGAGAACCAACTCCAAAACTCTGGATGACTTCCCTAAATGGCTTCATGTAGATATTAAAAGCCACAGGGCACAATATAGAGTTCAGATGAACCCTATAAGCCAATGGCCACAAGGCCAAGCAATAGGCCCCTAACACTACCTTCTGGGAATGTTGAGCTAAACAGGACCAGAACCACTGCAAAATGGTGTCCCGAAGTACCATATCAGCCAAATGTTCCAGAAGGATACTATGGTCAATGGTATTAACTGCCTCTGAGAGATCCAGCAGAACAACAGGGATGTACTTCTGCCTGTTCAGTTCCCAGCATAGGTTATCCACCAAGGTGACCAAGACTGCTTCTGTTCCAAAACCAGGCCTGAACCCAGTTTGGAATGCATTCAATCATCAGCTTTATCCAAGAAACCCTGGAGCTGCACTGCCACCACTTGCAATAAGACCTTACTTTAATTTATTTATTTATTTCATTTTTATACCACCCAATAGCCAAAGCTTTCTGGGTGATTTAAAAAGGAAGATTGGAAACTGGTAGTTATCAAGGGTGCTGGGATCCAATGAAGGCTTCTTTAGCAGAGGTCTTACAGCTACTTATTTTAGATGGGTTGGAATAATATCGTCTTTCAAAGAAGAGTTCACAGCCTTCACCAACCAATTGGCCAATCCTCCTCTGGGATCCAAGATGGGCATGTGTCTAATGAACAAATGCTTGGCCTCATTCCTCCAAACAACTTGTCTATATTCCTCAGGATGAACAAAGTGAAACTCATCCAACAAAACTGGACAATTGTTTACCTCAGTTATCTCATCAGAATCTAGTCACAATGCAGGGTCCAAGTTGGAGCAGATGTGAGCAATTTTATCAGTAAAGTGATAAATTAATCACAACTTTCAAAATTAATCACAACTTTCTGAGTGTTCCTCGTTACTCTCCTGGGATCTAGAATGTATTACCCCTTTTTTCACCTGAAACAACTCCATTGAATGACACTAAATTGATGCATTTGAGGCCGAGAAGAACAACATCTTTGCTTCCCTCACTGTAGCAAAGTTACAGACTAGTTAATGTTATATACCTGATTCAATGACTATAATATGTAATCCCATTAACCTCAAGAAGGGTGCATGAATGTGTTTACCCAACTGTCCCTCTGCTTTAGATCAAAGACAATAAACCTATAACAAAGAATTGCAAAAATATAACATAAAATCAGTTTGAACAAACCAGAAGGAACTTAGTGCTCATAGCCTCCTCAGAGAAAACAAGAGTAAAAAAATGCAGCAACCATTGAACAGCTTTCAAACTTATGAATTTTGACCATAGTTGGTATATAAACTTAAACTGATAAAAGGTGCACTGAACCACCAAGGCTATCTGTGCTTCTAGTGACAATGATGGATCTAGGATCACCAAAGTGTGGTCCACACCCCAAAGTGTGGTCCTGCTCCATTAGGGGCAGGGCAACCCCCTCTAGAAAAAGTTGCACAATACTTAATTCAGGAGTGGGGAACTTCTTTCAGCCCAAGGGCCAAATTCAATTTCTGAGTAGTTCTCAGCGGACTCATTCCAGTGGTGTGTGGGGCCAAAGGCAAATGGGGTGAAGCCGAAGTTTAAAAAATGGTGGGGGCAAAATTACAACAAAATTACCAGCATTAGCTTAATACTCTTACTCCCAATAACTAAACTTTAGGCGAGGCATTTCAACCTTTTAGAATGGGGTAAAAGGTGCACAAAAGCCAATGACCAGTGGTTAAGTGAAAGGAAGTGGGATCGAGGTAGAAGGTCACAGCCATCTGGGGAACGCCGGAGAGATTTGGCCTCTGGGACTGAGGTATTCCACCCCTGACTTAACCAGAGATGAACCACCTACAAGTATCTCCACCAGGTCTAGACTGAGTCTCAGTTTATTAGCCCTCATCTAGTCCGTTACCCTGCTCAAACACTGGTTCAGATGAACTGCTTCACCTGTAGAGGCAAAGCTGGGTGTCATTCGTATATTGGTGACACTTAAAAAACCATTCCTGGATAAACTCTTCCAGTGGTTTCATGTTGACAGTCATCGGGGATAAAATAGAGCCCTGAGGGACTCCGTAGCACAACTGACTAGAAACAGAGCAATAATCCCCCAACACCACCTTCTGGAATCAGCCATCCAAGTAGTACTGTTACTTTCTACTGTTAGTTTTACCCTACCCTGTACCTGTTTGCATTCTCTTCCCCTCCTTATTGTTTTACTATGATTTTATTAGATTGTAAGCCTATGTGGCAGGGTCTTGCTATTTACTGTTTTACTCTGTACAGCACCATGTACATTGATGGTGCTATATAAATAAATAATAATAATAATAGGAGCAGAACCAATTCAATACAATGTCTCCAACTCCCAACGCAGACAGCCTTTCCAGAAGGACACCACAGTCAATGGTATCTAAAGCCACTGATAGGTCCGAGAGAACCAACAGGGTTACACTCTCCTCCTCCCTCTCTTGGCACAGGTCATCTCACAGGATGACCAATGCAGTTTCTGTTCCAAATTCAGGCCTGAAATCAGACTGAAACGGATCTAGAGAATCAGTCTCATACAAAAGAGTCTAGAGTTGATCGATCACCAACTACTTGCTCAAGCACCTTGTTCAATAAGAGGATGTTAGCAACCAGCCTATAATTGTTTTCATCTTCTGAGGCCAGGTTAGGGTTCTTCAGGACCGGCCCGATTACTGTCTCTTTTAAATAGGCTGGAATGGCCCTATTTCTCAGGAATTTACAGCCTCCTGGACACAACCAGACAAATCCCTTTCATCCTGCATTTACCTATAAGAAACTGGAGCTGTGAATGACCAGGGCCAGATCGACACCAAGCAGGATATGACACTTTGAAAACGGTTTGAAAACTGTATATGGTGTGTGTCCTGGGCCCCAACAGTTGTCACTACTGTTATAAACCACTTTAAAGCAGAAGTGTAGATCCTGCCTTGATCTTGATCTTCCAAATCAAAAAATTTTCAACTAAAGCTCTGCTTATTTTGTAGTCTACAATCCTGATGCACTGAAATATTATCAAGTTAACAGAAAAACCAACAAATCTTCAAATAACTTGTATACAACTTGTACTCAACTTCTTACAATGCTTTGAAGTGAATTTTAAAGAAAATGAGCTGAATCCAAAGTAGCAATGGGACTAAAGTGCTATTAATTTCAATGGGTCTATACAAAGCATAACTAAATCTGGATCCAACCCATTTTGAATAAGAGAAATGCAGAAATTTTCAGATGTTGCTTTCATCAGACTATTCTGTCCACATGTATTGCATCCATGATAAACTTTATGTTTAAAAGCCTCCCAAGCAACATACACAATTTCAGTACCATTCCAGTTACAACAGATCCTTATTACAGCATTCTGAAACAGAGAATGAGATGTTTGCAAGGCACAACAGTATTCTTCTACATAACATTAAAGCTTCTATATTTGCATAGTACTGAAAAGTAAAATTATACGTACGAAATTCTATTGACAATTGCATCTTCATCCTCTTGCTCATCTGAAAAACAATGTGGAATTTTGCATTACATTTTAGTACCAAGACCTATCTGTTTTTACGTCTTGTCTAACATAGAGAAAATCTAGATGTGATCAAGATGTCAACTGTTCTAGTCTTTGACCCAATCCACGCTGCTATATATCAAGTTTATTCTTAGACCTCTACTCCACCAATCTCAAATTCAGGATTTGCTACAGATTACAAAAATACTATTCTTCTTGATAAACAATGAGTGCTTTTAGAAGCCTATGAAATCCTTCCCCAACCTTCTGAACTCGAGATGTTTTAAACTACATCTCCCATCATCCCCAGCCAGCATGGACACTGTCCAGCTGAAATATATGCAATACTTAATTGTTTATCAAACCCTACCAAAATGAGATTACTATTTTAAGACCATGAAATATTTTATATATAAATTACCACAAAATTTAATTATTTGGTTATTTTAAAATGTGAAAAGGAAAGAGGCAAATGAATAACAGATTGAAAAGTTTTGGAATGCTAAGCTGCAAAAAAATGTGTAATCATATAAGTTATTAGGAATTCATGAAGAAATAAATAAGATGTGACAAAAAACACTGAAAAGTACTTAAAGAAAAAAGAAAAACTCCTTTCTGGAATTCTGAGTTTTTATGTGGAAAGGTCCTTTAATATACAGTCAGATTAAAATGATCACAATACTATATAAACTGACTGTTTGATAATGATATTTAATTTTGCATGTTTATTAAGTATTTAAGAAATATTTAAGAAAAAATTAAAAGTCTTTGTTTCAATAAAATGACATTTTCAAATATACCCAGTGTTAGAAATGGAACTGCAATCTGGTTTCCTTATAACTTAGATTTTCCAAGACAAGGAAAGGGGGGGACATAATGAAATTAGAAAATAGAAAATATCAACATTACAGTATATAAAATTATCTTATTATCAAGGCTTAGTACAGTCACTACCACCCAGCTCATCCAATTGTAAGCAACACAATATGGATAGACAATATCCAAACTCAAATGCGCATTCATATGCATATCTAATTTATTCTTACAATAGCTGATCCAGCAAATGATGCATGTACTGAATCTTGCATCTGCACACAGATCTCCATATCTGGATCAGTGCAAATATAGAGAGTTAAATCCAATGTCGCACTAGCGGATGTCCGCTTACACAACAGGGATTTCTACTTCTCTTCTTGTCACTGCAGCCTTCTGCATCCTGCCCCCCAAAATTCAGTTCCAAAGGGCTACCCAGCCCTCCGGAGCATATTTTGAGGGTGCACTGGGGGCTGCAGGGGAGGAGGAGGAATAACCTTCCTTCCAGTTCTGCTGATGAAACTGTTTCTGTCAGTTGAATGGCACAGTTGGATACAATCCAGAAATCCATATGATAACACCAAGAAACATGGAAAATAAATATGTCTATAACGTAATACAGGAAAAGACATAAATTAGGATATTCAGTTAAATTTGAATATTGAAGTCTTTTTAAACTACCCCTCATCACTGCAGATATCAGCACAATGAACAAGAATTAAAATAAAGTGAAATGAAATGAAACAATAACTAAATAAATAGAATTGAAATCTTTAGTCATACACATTAACTGTCATGAAAACTATAAACCAAATTATCTATCCTGAACCTACATTTATTTAAGTTGCAATCATATAGCCATTTGTACCTGCAGGATCTCAGTCATGCAACTTATTCATGATATCCACAAACTACATGGTGGCAATTTGGTAGCTAGGTGGCAGCACGACACAGAATATAAGCTTTCTTTTTGGCAATCACAGAAAAGAAAGCTAGCTAGAAAAAATATCCCATCTACTTCTTATTCAATATTCAAATGACATCAACAAAGTACTTTAATAAAGAGTATTATCTGTAAGAGGGTTTGAAGATAAGATGATTTTTATAGGCCCATTGGATCATTGCACTATAGCAAAGCAAACTTTGTGGATAGGTCATGGCTCAATTCAACAAGCAGGATATATGAGAATGATGACAATAATTAGGCTTTCCTATGAATTTCTATTCTTCTCAAATAGAGAGATTCATCCAACAGGGAACAGGGACCATTTCCCAAGAGATGATGATGATGATGATGATTACTCTAGCTGATCTTTCTATTCTCTTATTACAACAATGACCCCAGGTTCACAAATACCCTAGAGCAAAGACCATCATAATGTACTAACATCTAACTGCAGCTCAGCTTATTCTCTAGCAGATACAGAAGGAAGAGAGAGTACATGACCTTTTCAATTGCAAAACAAATGGACAAGCATTTGAAAAGCAATGTCACAGCTACATAGAATTCATGCCACAATGCAAGATGCCCCACCATACCAGTTACCGAGAGCTGTGAGTAATCGCTGGGGCTAAGACACTTCATCAGCTGAGACTCCCATAATGTTCTTACTATGTACCATGAAAAAATCATTTCCACCTGCTAGGGAGAAAAGCTGTGCCTTATTTTGCCTCTGAGGGTGGTGAGGAGAGATGGAGGTTGTATTGGCACAATGAAACAGTAGGGTTTTCTGAGCAGGAATGGTCTCTTTCTGGTCTGGAATTTGGTACACACATGTTTTTGAGCCACTGAACAAAGGCTAGATAAACAATTTCACCCATAAATAAAAGAAGAGACCTCAAGCCCTACTGCCTTACTAAGCCTTCATAGCTCCTGTTGTACTGAACTTCAGTGGGGAAAGGGAGGGCCAAAAACAGCACCTCACATCCGTAAGAGGGAGGAAGGGCAGAGATGCTGGGCAGGTTCTTGCTAAAATGTTTATCTCAACCATAACACCAGCCTGGAGTGGCACATTACCAGGAAGGAGTAAGGGAGTTCAGCTGGAACCCTACAGGAGCACCTGGAAAGGGCAACTGGGCCATAGGCTAACTGGCCTGATTCTTCCAGGATGGGTGTTGGAAGAGATTAAAGGGTTGAGTGTCTCCTGGAAAGGTGGTGTTGCTCATCTTTTTGTTGGTCTTCCTGTTTGAGTCTACTCTCTTTCAGAGCGCCAGAAGAACACATGACAAGACTGGGAGTCGGAGATTTCAGGAAAGGTGACATTTTTGCCCTACCTTCCCAAGCTCTAGTGGTTTAATGACCTGTGAAGTTGTCAATGAAGCTAACAAGTGCCAATTAAGCACATAAGAGTAGCTCTGTTGGACCAAAGCAATCTAGTCCTATCTGGTCCAGCAAGTTGTGGGGAAAATGAAGGTCGGGAACAGGCAAGAAAGTGGTGGTGTAAATTGATCAAGATCTCTGATCAAATGCAAGTGTGATCATTGGTTATAGAACAAACTGACATATACTCTTCTTCCTCATCACCCAAAACCTTCAACCTTTTGGCACTCTGGCAGTACGCCGTATTCACTATCCTGTCACCAATAGCTTATCTATTACCGTATTTCTTTGATTGTAAGACGCCATCGATTGTAAGACACACACTAATTTCAGTACCATCAACAGAAAAAAAAAAACTAAGACACACCCGCGATTCTAAGATGCACCCCATTTTTAGAGATGTTTATATGGGGGAAAAAGTGCGTCTTAGAATCGAAGAAATAGGGTAACCATTTTCTTACAGTAAAGACATAAATATAAAAAAGTTACCTGCTTTCCTCTTATATCTTCTGATAATGAAGTAGGAAACAATATACAGAATAGCGAACAGAAGAAAACAGATCTGAAAGAGAAAGTATTAGAGTTGAAGAGATTTAAATCAAATAACAAGCAAAAATTTCATTTTTAAAGTATTAAAATGTTATAATAACGAGAAATATTTTTATTTATTTTTATTTTATTTATTACATTTTTATACTGCCCAATAGCCAAAGGTCTCTGGGCAGTTCACAAAAATTAAAACCATGAAGAACATAAAAACAACCAACAATTTAAAAACATGAATACAAAATACAATATAAAAAGCACAACCAGGATTAAAACCACACAGCAAAAATTGATATAGGTTAAAATATGGAATTAAAACAGCAAAGTTTAAATTTAAGTTAAATTAAGTGTTAAAATACTGAGAAAATAAAAAGGTCTTCGGCTGGCGACGAAAAGAGTACACTGTAGGCGACAAGCAAACCTCTCTGGGGAGCTCATTCCACAGCCGGGGTGCCACAGCAGAGAAAGCCCTACTCCTAGTAGCCACCTGCCTCACTTCCTTTGGCAGGGGCTCACGGAGAAGGGCCCCTGTAGATGATCTTAAGGTCCAGGCAGGCACATATAGGAGGAGGCATTCCTTCAAATAACCTGGCCCCAAGCTGTTTAGGGCTTTGAATGTTAGTACCAGCACTTTGAATTGGGCCCAGACCTGGACTGGCAGCCAATGATATAATGATATGTTACCATATCACTAATATGCAATGCTTATTTTACTTCGACTATTTTTGCAGTTCTCCCTAATTGCACTATTGCAATGGCCACACACTCGGAGGTGATACACTGGGCCTGTTCAGACGACACTTCAGGCTCTGTGGTTAGCGAAACTGTGACTCTGTGGGGCTGGCACTAACCACAAGCCAGGCTGTTTCACACAACATTTTAAGCCGCAGTTAGAGCCACTAACCCTGCTGTCAACGGTCCGACTGTGTTTCGTGAGTGAGCATAGCACAAGGCATCTTAAACCCTGCTGCTTAACCAAAAGCCTTAACCAGCAGGGTTTAAGGGGTCTTCTGAACAGGTCCAATATTGAATTTACTTAACTAATGAGATTCTAGAAAGAATATATTTAACACGCTTAACAAGGCCAGCTTGAAAAGGCATTCGAACATTCAAGAAAACACCTCATATTAATATGCAAGAGGCCTGCAAGTCTCCAGTTTCTCAGTGGAGTGTGCCAGCATACTTCTCAACTAGTTTTGCTTGTTCAACACATTCACAGATATAAACATCTGGCAACTGTCCCGTAAAGGGGGATGCAATGATGGCAATGTAGCAATCATGCAACACACAAAGACTGGTAAAATTCACTGTACAAACCTAGGTATTTTTGCATGACCAGGCTTATGCAGGAATAAACTATGCAATGAAATTGTGCTCTGTTTGATACTAACGGTATTTATTTCTTTTAAGCAATGATATAGAACTGCAATTGTAATCGTGCAGATTACAATGCAGAAAAACATGGGTAAAATATGAACAGAATGAAGGAAAAGCAATGAAATGTTTTAAAGCATTGCACTTCCCATAGTGCCCAACAATCTGACAGAAACTTAAAATCCAACTACTAATTATTCTCATGGAAACAGAAAATCAAATTAATATTGTGGGAAATGCCAAGGTCAATCAATCAAATATTGCAACTTTACATCTGCACCAGCCCTGTTAAAAGACAATCTTATTCTTCTTCTTATTATTATTATTATTATTATTATTATTTATTTATTTATATAGCACCATCAATGTACATGGTGCTGTACAGAGTAAAACAATAAATAGCAAGACCCTGCCGCATAGGCTTACATTCTAATAAAGTCATAATAAAACAATAAGGAGGGGAAGAGAATGCACCAAACAGGCATAAGGACTGGTGCAAATATAAAATTGCCCATGGATAGAGAACGGCCACTACACTGTACTTCCCATGTACACAAATTCCAAGCTGCTGTTAAGCATGCTTAATCGCTACACATAATACTAAACCAAGACTGATTTTGGCCTTACTGTCATTTATTTGAATGTCTGAACCCACACCAGGCAACAAACTGGGGGGTTGGGGGTTGGCAACAAACCCCAATTTAAAGCCATGTTAGAAGATGGTTTATGAATTCTGGCTTACTTTCACCCTGATTTGTCAATATGGGCTGCTCCAGAAAGAAGACTCCTAGCACTATCAATCATTGCTTTTCCACTGTAAACTACAAACTGAGTTTCACTCGCTTTCTTTCACCCTGATTTAAAGTTTAAAATTCATGTAGTACAAGCCTGTGTTTTACTCCCGTGTAAGTACATGCTTCCCCCACCACAAGCCATTTTCCCCTCTCAGCTGCAACCACAACCTCCTCCTCCTCCATTTCACCACCTACCCACTACCAGTGTGGGTCCTCACGAATATGTTTTTTCCCCCTGGGTGGGCAGTGCCAACTGCACTTTTGAATGGGAGTGGAGCCAAGTGCCAGATGCCCCGCACTGTCTTAAGATTATCCCAAAGCAAAGAGGTGGCAAAACGGTGGCTGGAAAGAGGCTCAGCACCCAAGACAAGTTTTTTTAAACATTATTTTAAACACGAATCAGGAAGTGTGAAGGAAACTGCAGTAGTGATGATCTGACCTTCCAGAGTGGTGCACTTCTGGGAGAATGAACAAAAGAAACAAACAACTCTGCACACTTTTTTTTCCTTACACTTCATAGCCCAGTATATGTGGGGTGGGGAGATGGGGGAAATAAAGCAAAGAACTATTTGCTGCAGAAACAGTAGCGGAGAGATGGCAAATCAGCTTTGAGCAAGGGAGAAACGCCTGAAGCCATGAGAAGACCACCCCAGCAACATCACAGCCACTCCCCCACAAAAAAAAGCAAGCTCACAAAATCAGGCAGTGTACCACTGCCATTTGCAGATAGCACACGAGAAAAAATGTATTGTCTCCAATGTGAGAAAATACAGGAGAATTTGGGGGGGGGGGTGTTAAATGATGACACTGGACTACACGAGGTCGTGTAGGGAGCCCACAAGATCCCACAGAAATGCCTGACCTGCAATAATGGCTTATTCCTGATTTATTTCTGTGCCCTGCCCAAGTCTCTCACTAACCCAGAGATGCTAGGCAAAAGCAGCTGTTCTCAGGCTAAACTGATGTCATTTGCTTCCCCACCCCAAATTCATCCCTCTTCCTTCTACTTGGCAACTGTTTTCTTCCCACATCCAATTCCTCGCTTATCTAGAGTTCTATCCGTGCCAAAATGCCTATGCTTTGTGCTGCTGCTTTATGTGGATAAAAAAACCTTTAAGGGACCTCTACGTACTTTAGTAACATCTACCTAGTATGCAGGATACCCTGTTACATCCACACAGTATAAAATGATGCATTCTAAAAAGGGATTGATTGTTGATCAACGCAGCCCCCCCAACCCCACAAAGACAGCAGCAAACCCACCCAAACCTCCCACAAACACAAACCCATATAAAGATCCCACTAAAGCTCCCACAAACACACAGCCAAAAAAAGTCCTTTACTGCAGGTATGGGGTTCCCTCATTCACTGGGGCCCACTTTCTTTCCAAGCAGGGAAAAGCTACTGATTGGAGATCAGGCCAGGGAAAGAAGACAAGGCCTGAGGAAGCTTCTGCTGCATGATTCAGTCCTGCTTACTTATGAGTAGACATGCAGAGGCTTGTGCTTACTTATAAATCTAGGATTCACATTTTGGCCCTGCCCACTTTGGTCCCACACACAGATGAAATGCAGACCCTGAGATCTTTCCCAAATTTAAATCCAGGCCTTGAATTGAAAAAGATTCCCCAGACCTGTTTTACTGCTACTAGAACATTTAGGAAACTGGCAGGACAGGCAAAGGCGAAACGAACCAGAAATTGGTCAAACAAGCCATGATTATTTTGCTTATCTGAAATACTGACTTCGGTTTGCTCAACAAACCCTGATTAAAACAATGCTTGGTTTAGTATTATTTGTGAACGTGATCACTTCAGGCATAACTCCAAACCATGGATTGACATTCCATACACAAGCAGTGTTCTTGTGAACAAACAATACGTACAGCCCCCAGGGGTTATTCAAAGTACAGGGATACAAGTATCTCAGCAGAAAAGCAGAACAGAAATTAGTAACAAACAATAACATATTAAAAGATAATACTTTAACATTAATAAGTCATAGAGTTACTTATTTTTTAAAAAAACAGCACTGACTTATTGGAGCATATTTGATCCAAGATGCACAGTGTTTTTTTCAAGCATAAGACAGGGCTTAATTTGAGCAGGATTGTACCCTATGGGTAAGCAATTCCTTTTCATCCAATCTTATTAACTGTGCTTTCACTCAGATTAGCCATTCTAAATGTCAATGACTAGTTAGATCAAATGACTGGTCACTATCAGCACTCTGCAAACCAACACTTGTCAGCATATAGTTGACCCTTTCTTGTTCAGCTCATCTTACCCAGCAATAGTGTGCAGAGTTCTCCCAGTACCCCCTTCATTCTCAGGATTTCCAGAAGGAAACAGAAAATTGGCTTGAGGCTTGTTTATACAGAGACTATACTAAAATACATTATCAATAACTGATTACCTAACACTTCTTAAATTCTATGGAGATTTCTTAAATTCTATGGATAAATTCTAGGTGATTTATCTAACCATTTTCCAGTTTGTACCAGGTTACATACTACATATTCTGTAACAGTATAAAGACAAATAGTCATTGGCAATGTTGTGATCACATTCCATGCAGACTGCATCCAAGGACCAAAAACTCCAATGGATAGGCTTGCAAAAACAACACATTCTGAATTCTAGAACCTCTTACGTTCTAAACAAACTTAAATTTCCTTTAGACTAGCTAAAGGCAATTCGCAACGCTGAAATGACTGGTTTTTTCTCATGTAAAGCCCAAATCATTCATAAACTTTTCTTTTTCCACCGCCAAAGAGCTGGTACCACAGCAATAGGAACATAAGAACATATCTGAAGCTGAATCCTGATAAGACGGAAGCGCTGTGGATTGGTGGTTCCCAAGTCTGGGAACTGGGTAAACAACCAGTTCTGGATGGGGTTGCACTCCCTCTGAAAGGGTGGGTGTGTAGCTTGGGAGTACTCCTAGATCCATCCTTGTCACTGGAGGCCCAGGTGGACTCTGTGGCCCCGAGTACTTGGGGTCAGATTCGGCTGATCCACCAGCTACAGCCTTTCCTGGACAGGGACAACCTAACCACAGTAGTTCATACACTGGTAACTTCTCGATTAGACTATTGCAACACACTCTATATGGGGCTGCCCTTGAAGATGACTTGGAAGTTGCAGCTGGTGCAAAATGAGGCAGCTAGACTGCTCACTGGAACATTTTATAAAGACCATAGAACACCAGTCTTAAAGGAATTGCATTAGCTGCCTATATGCTTCCAGTTGGAATTCAAGGTGTTGACAATCACATTCAAAGCCCTAAACGTCTTGGAACCTTGATACTTGAGGGAGCGCCTCTCCCTATATATGCCTGCCCGAGATTTGAGATCTGTTGGAGGAGCCCTCGTCTGCATCCCACCAACACGAGAAATACATTATGGTGGGACATGGAAGAAGGCTTTCTCTGTTGTGGTACCCCAGTTGTGGAATGCCCTCCCCTTGGAGGCCCAACTGCCGCTGACATTGGCTTCATTTCAGTGCCAAGTTAAACGTGGCTTTTAACAAAGCCTTTGAGGGCTAAATTCTCCATGGTTACACATAGTTTTACTAGATTTTAATTGTTTTATTGCTTTTTAAAAATTTCTACTGCATTTAATCTGTTAATGATTTAACACATTTTTAGTTGTGTAAATTATTTGTTTATGTTGTTCTGATTTGATCTGTATGCCGCTTTGAGATCCCAGTGATAATGGGACGGGATACAAATGTTTTAATAAATAATTTTAATAAGTAAACAAGAAGAGCCCTGCTGGATCAGACCAAGGGTCCATCTAGCCCCTCACTCTGTTCACACAGTAGCCAACCAGCTGTAGACCACAGACCACAAGCAGGACACAGTGCATCAGTATCCTTTTCACCCATGTTCCCCAGCAACTGATGTATACTGCCATCTTGGCCCTGTGGGGAAGAAGAAGGACCGAGGGGACAGGAGCAGGCAGAAGTAACATCGGGGCCTGCTCCTGCTGGACTCTTCCCCCCCCCCACAGGGCAAACTGCCATCTTGGCCCTGTGGGGAAGAAGAAGGACCGAGGGGACAGGAGCAGGCAGAAGTAACATCGGGGCCTGCTCCTGCTGGACACTCACTCTCTCTCTCTCTCTCTCTCTCTCTCTCTCTCTCCTCCCTCCCTCCCTCCCTCCCTCCTTGACTCCTTTTCCTTGTGTGTCATGTCTTTATTAGATTGTAAGCCTGAGGGCAGGGACTGTCTTTTTTGCTAAGTGTAAGCCGCTCCGAGAGCCTTTTTTGGCTGAGGAGTGGGGTATAAGTATGATAAATAAATAAATAAATATACAGCTTACTACAATGACCAAAAGAAAGTTTCATTTTTTAAATTTTAGGAAAACATATCAAATAAAACATCAGAAAAACGACATAACCCACAGCACGGGACCCCAATGTTTTTGAACATATGGAAATCTGAGTACATGCCATCAGCACCACCACAATATGACTGCCTTGGGAGCATGGCCAGTCACAATGAACAAGCCACTTGGCCAAGAAACTGAGTATCAGGGAAGAGGTTGGGTCTGAGTCAAAATATTTGGTGAGGCCGAGAGACAATCTACCTCTTGTCAGAGACCCATCCTCTCCTCACTCAACTTCCCCTTCTTTCTCTTTCTCTCTCTCTCTCACACACACATACACACACCAATTTCTCCCCTTATCTTCCACCCTCCTTCCTAAGACTGCAATCCTATACCCCGGGGTGCATAACCTCAGACTAAATCCAGCCCTCCTGGGGTTCCAAACATCCGAGAGGCATTCTTAGAAAATAAAATGTCAAGTGGCTTCATCCCAGTGCTTTATTTTGAAATGTGCCACCCAGAAATAGAAGGTGTAAGCTGGTAAGGAGCATTCTGGGGAATAGGCGGGTTGACAGGGAGTACAGGATGCATTTTCCCTGTACTGTCTTTTGCCTTGGGTGTATTTGGGTATGTGTGTTATATTAGTTTGCTTTGGTGTAGTGTGTATTTTGCCCAAGTTTGTGTGTATGCCTGGGTGGTTTTTGTGTGTGTATGTGGTGTGTGTTTAGCCTAGGGTTGCTGGCAGGGGGCAATATTGCAGTGTGGTATGTTTTGCCTATTTTTTATGTGTGTACATGTTATCTTTGTTTGGCCTGGAGTTTGTTTTTCAAGTAACAGCATGGGGTGTCTTGCCTTTTTGTACGAGCTCAAACACTACTTCTGCTTCATACTTAGGTTCTTGGACAAGTTACCTGGGTTCTTGGCCAAGACCATTCATGTAACACATTCTTCCCATCAGGGAAGAATTATACTTGGGGGGGGGGGATGTACTGTGGAATGTCAAACACAGGAACTCAACACAAATCCTTCAAAACAAGAACTTCTCTTTATGGGAATGCTATGAGGAACTTACAGTGGCTGCACAGTTCCCACAACACTTTCCCCCAAACTATCATCATGGCAATTAACCTCAAATGAGAAAAAGTGAAACGTGAATGTGTGTAATCCTTTGTTAGTGCTAATGATGCTTACCAGAATTGGACAGGAGTATTTGGTGTCATCTTGAGTATGCAAATAAACTGTTCCAGTACCACTTAGTGCTGTTCTCGTGTTTCTCTCCAGTTCAGCAAACTTATTGCTTTAACTATCTGGCTGCTCTTTACTGTTATTGTGAGACTTCAAACACAGTGAGACAAACATCTTCGCTGCTTCACTCAGTTACTGTGTTTAAGAACATGAGAAGAAACCTGCTGGATCAGATTATGTGCATCTAGTCCAGCATCCTGATTTCCCACAGTGAACATAAGAAGAGCCATGCTGGATTAGACCAAGGGTCCATCTAGTCCAATATTCTGTTCACACAGTGGCCAACCAGCTATTGATGGGAAACCCACAAGCAGGACATGAGTGCACAGCATGTTCCCCAGCAACGGGTGTACAAAGGCTTACTACTTCTGATATTGGAGGTATCAAAGAGCCATCACGACTAGTAGCCATTGATAGTCTTCTTCTCCGGGAATGTGTCTAATGACCTTTTAAAGCCATCTAAATTGGTAGCCATCACTACATCTTGTGGTAGCGAATTCCATAGTTTGAATATGCACTGTTCGAAGTAGTACTCCTATTTTTCTGCCATGAATCTCTTCATGGGATGACCCCAGATTCTAGTATTATGAGAGAGGGAGAAAAATGTCTCTCTATCCACATTCTCCACACTGAGCGTAATTTTGTACACCTCTATCATGTCTCCCTTTATTCATCTTTATGCCAAGTGGTCAACCAGATGCTTCTTGAAAGCCAACAAGGGCATGAAAGCAATAGACTTTTGAAAGGAAAATGACTCTACCAGATATTTATTGAAGGGGAAAAAGTAAACTAAAACACCTCTCAAGTAAGAAAGGATACTACTATTGCAATTTCAAAAAAATGAAGGCACAGAGCTCAACTGGATGACTATTTTCACCTATGTCAAAAGATAGAAAACCATCACCAAAGCCTTCACCTCATTTCAAAGCACCCAAGAAATATCAGAATAAAGAGGTTGTATCATGCCTTCTATATTTATTATAATTTATAGTAAGGGCAGTCTCAGATATTTTAACCAGAGGCTGCAAAATAAATTCATTTTCATATTTCCTATGCAGTGAGCAAAGCAGAGACTTTTGCATCTGCATAGTAGATTGCACAGGATGTGTAAGATACTCATACTTCCTCTTGCTGCTGCTACTTTGAATGTTTGCAACTACCCTCAGATGTTATTGCTTTGAACCGGGGAGCCATATACTTTAACTTCTTAACTTGAGCCATGAAACATTAGCAACAGCCAAGTCAAGCACACATAAACCCCTAAATAATGCAAAAACTTAATAACCCTAATTATTGTTCAGTGCTACCTACTGCCCACTCTAGCACAGCTGAACTCACCCTCCCATTCAGAATCTGAGCTCCTAATCAAGTCTTTCATTTTCCTCCCAATCTCCACTTTGAAACCCTGAAAGTGCTATCACAACAAATAAAAACTGAGAGACTCTCAGATGCTACACAAACAGAAAAGATGAGGAAAAATTCAAGAAAATTGCTTGACAATATACTTAAAAACTATTTACTTCCTTGTGCTTTAAAAGCTGGCTTTATATCAACACTAAGCATACAATTTACATTTTCTGTTTGGAATTTTAATAACTAGAACTCCTGGGAGTAGAAATATTTTGGTACTGAAAATAAATTGAATACTGATGAGTACCTAAACATTTTTAGTGCCCCCACACTTATACAGAAATGGGTCAGAAAAATATGTTCAGGTCATGCAATAACAAAATGTATATTTTATGAAGCTGGTTATCTTTTAAAGTTTGGGACTGATGATACAATACAAATACATGGATTCTATAGCAATGCTTTTCTTAAACAGTAATTCCCAATTGTACAGTGATACAAGTATTAGGTCACCATCAATACATATTAAAAGGTTCAAAACCATTTATAACAGTTCCCCAAATTGAAAGCAATAAATATAATTACAATTAGCAATCTTTATTCCATGTAGCAGATGACAACAGGCTTATTCTAATGCAAGAGTGTTCTCATAAGGAAATGCTTCTGTCCTTCAGAACCATTTGGCAACTAAACAAAGAACTAATAGCTACATGCAGACCCATTTCAAGCATCATAAATAAAGATATGCTGCTCAGAGACTTGAGTAAAGAATATCAAATCAAAATTTCATTTTCATTTGCATTCATTGGTGCCTCAGAAATACTTTTAAAAATGGGAAGGGGGCACAATCTCGTCAGTTGTCTTTGCTCACAAACTGGTTTAATTACAATTAAAGGTATCAATAGATGTATAACAAATAGTTACGCAACTTCTGTTGGACAATGGCAAGACTGCAAAATCTAGAGACAGGAACATGGAAAGGGAACCTCAGCGCCTGCACCAATTGGACTCTCCCACACCACAACAGGGCTAAATGACATCAGCTGCTCTCAGGGAAGGAAGGAGCAGCAAGGGAGACAGGAGCAGCCAAAGGGGACATCAGGGCCTGCTCCAGTTGGACTGCCCCTGCACAGGATCAGTTGACATCAATTGCCCCATGGGAAGGAACAGAGGCTGGCTCCTGCTCAAATGGAGCTACTCATGTTGTAAAGTTTTGTGTTTGGGGTGTGTGGTTCTTGCTGCATCTGTTGTGGTTTATAAACACTGTAAGCTTACCACACCACTTTGAAGACTCTTGGTAAAATGTGGAATATAAAGCTAATAAATAAATAAATAAAATCTAAAATGTGATGATCACATCCAAGAAGTTGAACTTTCTTTTAGTCCAGGTTATAGATTCTTATAGAATACAGAACTGATGTTATGCAATAGTTGTGAGTTGAGAAGACACCTGTTCAAATCTCACTTCCCCGCCTCCCACCCATAAACTTACTAGCTAGCCTTAGGCAAGCTACTTTCTCAGTCCCATCCATCTGTAACATCAGGATAACAATGGCCTGCCTACTTTACAGGGTTATTGTAAGAACTGAGAATGTAAATTAAAAGCTTTAAACACTAAAAATTCTCTGTTTAAATACTGGGCCTGTTCAGACAACACACTAAGCATGGTTAAGCCACTAACTCTTTTGTAGTAAATGGTTAATGAGTGTCTTTAAACCAAGGTCATGCAGCCACCATGATTAGAAATGGTTCACACGACATGCTAAGCCATAATGTTTAGCTCAAAATGCTTTGTATGTCATCTCAACAAGGTCACTCTCTATACTGGATTTGAACAGGCAGGATTGGAAGGGCAGGCAACGTAAAGCCACCTTATCTTCCCAGCTTGAATGCAAATTCTGACAAATTCTTGTTAAATATACCCTTGACAGGGCATGGGTTGAAAACACTCCCCCCCTCCATTCTCTGCATCTATGACAAACCCCTTTGTCATGTAACTTAACAGTGCCACCTAGAGTGTCTCTAATTTTGGAACCCCACATTGAAGCCTAAATAAGCATTTATGCTGAATTTTTGCTCTGAATACACAACTAGAAGTGAAGTTCTCTGTCATAAACTGCATCTAAGCTAGCTCTTCAAAATATGTAAGAATAATAATTAAGCAAGTGGAAACAGCCTCTATATAATTTTTCTCATTGACTGGCCAGACAATTGAGATCAGAAATGACACTTAGCATCCCATTGGGAAAAACAATTCTCATGAATGAATTCTCATGAATATGTGAAACTTTGTCCTCTGTCTTTGTCTTCCTGGTAAACCTTAAGAGAAAGCATCTAAGAGCTTTTTTCTTCAAGATGTATGTACTCTGAAACCCAAAACTCTACTCAAGCAGGTAAACTAGTTAAATTAGATTAAATTTAATTATTTTTATTTGACATTCCGGGTGTTTTGTCTTTTCTTGGCCTTTAAACTTATGCCCCCTGCTCCAAATAAACATGCTTTTTTATATCTTCACATCTGGCTGCATTGTTTTAAGAAGGAATTTCTTACTAAAAGCTTTCTCACCTGCTAAACTACCCCTTGTGTTCTTATAATATTTCACAAGTTTTAGCTAGGTTCTGTGTCTTCTGAGCTTTGGCCAAGAAAATCCAAAATTCCTTTCCTCTTTACTAGAACTGGGCTGAAGCGAGGGCCCCCTGGCTATGGGGTTTAGAATCTCTTCATACAGCTGGGCAGCCTCAAGTGAGATCAGGTGAAGATCAGCCTGTGCTGACATCCTATGTTAAGTCTTTTATGGTGGTGGGGGGGGGGCTCTTATTAGCACATGTTTGCTTGTAACTGAAAGTCAGCCCGCTCCAAGATCATAAGAGCATCACTGAGGTTGTCTATATTTTAGTGGGACCAGCAAGAGGCTAGTTCTGGCCAGTCTCTCCATTTAGGAAGACAATGTGGCTGATAGATAGATTCAAGGATAAGACTGAACTCTCCATCTTCCCCAGCTTGAAATGCCTTGAGCTTATGAACAGCTAACAGGGACTCTGTTGTCACAATGACTGTAGGCAACACTGGTATTGTCAATTTCCTGGACTAAGGCTTCTCTGTGTTCAGTCACTCTTCATTTATAAAGGTTCTTTGCAGAGAGATATAAAGAATTACTGATGTAAAACACATTAATATATTTGTTCTTTTGTTAAATTCTTCCACCTGTTATTCTACTTCTCTCTTGTTCTTTCATTCTAAGACAGAAGTTTCTTTCTATATGCACTTTTTTTGTGAGCCAGAAAAATATTATTTTGAAAATTATTTTCCCTTTTACATACTGCCCGCAAGATTCTTTGACATTATATTCTGTAAACATTAAAGTTTGCACCTGAACACTCTAATTTCTGTGATCACCACCTCTATTATATCTTTGCTATCATTTAAAGAACTGAACAAATACATTTAGCATTTACAGGATGCTCCTGCAAATATTAATTAAAAGTAGTAAAAGCAATAGGGAATGGAGGAAGAAATTGATCACCCATCATAGGACTGAACTTTAGGGAATGAATAAAAAAAGATCTCCAGTCTCCTACCACAGGAGCTGGACACTACTTCTACAAGGTTAGTCACTATGTTCTATTTGCACTTTATCGGTGTTACTATGTCCTAGAAGCAGTCAGAATTCATGATAACAGACCAGAACAGTCCTAGCTTGAAGGGGGAAAAATCTAGGAGCACAATAATTATTCAATTTCTATAATGCTGATTTTCTATAGATATTAAAACTAAAGCACTACTTTATGCTACAGGAAGGCAAAGGGGTGCATATTCTTTTTTTTCTGTTTCTAGATGGAGGCTTTCTTCAGAGATAGCACTTTTACATTAAAAACATAATATCTCCATATATCAAACTATTTGCAAACATATTTGCATCTTCATGGAAGCTAAGAGTTGTAACTCATCAAAATTTATCCCAATGTATTGATTTCTCATACTTTTGAAGTGAGAGATTTATTATAATCTGCAAAAGCAGTAAATAGAGCCAAACTACTTTATTTTTTCTTAGAATGAATAAAAAACTAGCCTTGTATTGTATGTACAACATATAAGTATATACAGATTATATCTACCCCACAGCATGGTTTGAAATCACTAACAACATATTTTATTCTTGAAGCCAAACACTGAATCGCCAGCACAAATGGATGAGCGCAAAACGAGAAGTGGTTTAGGCCATTAATGACCTTGGGACAATGTAGTTGTTGCAAGGGGGGCCAAAGGAACTCTGCAAAGGAGAGATGCCATGAAGAAAAAACCCTGGAAGAGTAATAGAGGTTTTCTTTAATAACCACAAATTATTCTTGCTATATCATTGCAGCAAGTTCTTATTTCACATACGTACATTGGGAAAACTCAAAAAGAGGATCTAATTTATTCCAGGGAATTTCAGTAGGGAAAATACAGCAACTTAAGTTTGGAATCCTATGGGGACAGCTATAAGCCAAACTCAGAGGCTTATGGCTATCCAATAGAGAGCAGGAGGAAGGTGATCTTTGCCTCTGCACTCCCCACACTCTGCATTTTAGCTAGACGGGTGTTTTCGCTATCTAGCTGAGGCGTTGAGAGGGAAGGATGCTGGGGAAGGCTAGGGATAGTTTGTATCACACATCCCCAGTTCCGTCCCTTCCTGTCCATGGGAACAGCCCCTTTCTGTCCTCTCTGAGGTCACCAGCATTGTTCTTTCTGCAAGGGGGAGAGGGAAAGTGCAGGGAACTCAGAGTCCTTGGTCAAAGTATTTCTCTGACCTTGAATCCAGGAATCCAAAGTATCCTGTGTTTCTGAGGCCAAAGGATTACTCTCTGTTTGCGACAAGCTAAATTACATTTACTTATGCAGTTAAGTGACAGGAAATGCTGATTTCCTTTTAAGTGTTCCAATTGTATATTATTTGTACCACATTCACCGAACTTATTAAGGATTTACATATTGGAAATCATGACCTATAGCACCATGAACGTTGGGTTTAAACTGGAGCACTAACACCCTAAATTCTGCACACAATCCCCTAAAATTATAGATGTAATTATTCACATTTGCATAGGGTTATTATTCAATTGCTCAATTGATTCTTGCTGCCAAATCTGAGTTATTCCTAGAACTGTTACCAAAGGTTTTAGGAGAGATACATGAATTCAACATCAAAATGATGGTAAGAGTGATGGAACACTAAACGAAATGAAGACGCTATGTCCTTTGGTTCACTGGCAATGAGTCACAACTCTGAAAGCTAAAAACTTGTTTCTTTCTTTTCAAATGGAGGTTGTGGTTTACAAGAATTCTGAACAACCAGATCCTAATTGACAGTTATAGCCAACCAACTTTTTAATCTCCAAGGCATCCCTACTCTAAAGAACTTTCTTAAGAATGTAAAATCTCATTGCGTTCAAATCCAAAGCTTCCATTTAGAACAAAGGAGCTGCAGGTCCTGCTCTCAGTAAGCAACGTGTTGCCGTGAATGGGGGCCAGGTGTTCGGTTCGGCCTTGCAGTGGTGAAATCCTCGGTGATTGTTGGGCTGTTTTCCAATCAGCTGGGCTATTTGGGAAGTGGCAAAAAACTCGCAAGGGGGAAAACCTAGAACAGAAGAAACCACTAGGCAAGACCGGGCCTAGTTTCACCAGGTGGTTGAGGTGCGTGTTGAGGGCTTCCTTCCTGCCCTTCAGCTGCAGCTGAATGAGCGGGGCAGCAGGGTGGGGTGTTCCAGCAGAGACTGTTTCTTTGCTGAATCACCTACCTCCAGTGCTTGGGAAGGGGTTGGCAAAAAGAGCTATTTGCAGTACCACCATAGAGTGTCTAGTGTGGGATGTACTGAGACCGCAGAACCTTTCCTCCCCCCTTATTTCCTCTCCTGCTTCCTCTCTCAGTGACTCTTGCTAGCATCTCCTCTTCCTGATCCTTATTCAAAGCAAGTGGAAACTGAAATGTGCAAGAGCAGCTTTGCATTCTGCATGGGAACTGCCACTGGCTTCTGATTCTGCCCTATCCTTTGTCCCTAGATCCCTCTGCCTTCACCTTCTGCACTTGCCTTTTGCCTCCCATGGCCCCTTACAAGCCACCCTCTCGTTGTTTCCGTCTCAGCCCCCTCCCACCCCGCTCCATGGCATGCTCTTAAATTGTCTGGAAAGAGTCCTTGCACACACATACACACACATATATAAATTTTTATTCTCTGGCTGGAATCTCAGAGAGGTTAAAGATGCAAAAGCTGCCACAGTGTTCTTTGCTCAATGATCAGAAGGGGGGGACATTAAATTTGAACTATAAAAAAAATAATACTAATATAGCTTGCATAACCTATTCTCCGCATGATCTATTTGCAGGATTTGGCTTTCCAACTTGCAGAATGTTGGCAAATTAATCAAGGTTCCTAAGCACAGACTCCATGACCTGGTTAGCATGATCAAAATAAGGTACTGTGGCTTATTTAAATCGCAGCACATGTCAAGCGCATGCTGGGCACCATTTTTATAATCACTGCTCAGGCGTAGTTTGTCTTGTCATTCAAACCTGGGTGGCATTACTTGTTGGAGTGGGGGGAAAACTTTGAATAATTCTACAACCGCCCACAAATTATTTTGGGTAATTTTGATCATGTGAATTGGCCCCTTGTGTATCAGTGACTTTACTGGAAAGCGAACAGAGATTATACAAGCAACAAGCTCTACATGGATACAACAAACTGAATGTTATTCTTTGGCAAATACCATGTACTTTTATGCATGTCTGAAGAGCCAAATATTAGTGTGATTTCTATGTCCTCTCACAAACGAAAGTCACAGATAGTCAAAGCGCTAACTAGGTTCACATTTCACCCCAGGTCAGTGAAACTGACAGTAAGACAATACTGTAGGAAACGACGGGGGAGTTGGGAGAGCAGAAAATAGCAGACTCAAGGCAGTGCTGTTATTTTATGTTATTATTTAAAATTATTTACAGTTATTTTTTAGGTTACCCTTAAGGGTAAAATGTCTCAAGGCAGCAAAACCCTCTTAAGTTTTCTACAAACTGGAAGTGTGTATGATGTGCAGGGCTACATTTAGTGTATAGTGCTGCAATTCCATCAAAGGGCTCAAGATTCAGTTAGCTAAGAAACTCAGCTTTTATGTGTAGAAAATAGGTTTTAGAAAAGAACAAAGCGAATAATTAATAGACCCTCAGAAATAAGAACGAACAGACACTTTGATATAATAAAACAAGAAAAACAAAAAATCAATGACCTAAACATATCATCTGGTCTGCCTCTATTCTGAAAGTCAGGATACACCGTGCATTAATGAACAAAGTGTCCCATGCCACAGGAACCAGCCTGATTCCGGGAATAGTGTAACAAAGCAATCACAGAATGTGCCAAGTTATGAAAAGCTTCCAAGAACACTAATCTTATCCAAAATGTTAAGAGTTTGGTTTTTTTCATTAAAAAAAATTAGGTTCAAACCTCAGAATACTGCTTCGGATTAAAAAAAAACCTATCATAGTATAAGAGAAATATATATTCTATTTCTTGTTGAAAGAACATTTAACCTGGATAAAGCAGCTTTAAAATCCACTTCCCAAATTGACATGCCAAATTCAGTCATGCTTAGAGCAGACCCACTGAAATCAATGACTTAAGTCATGACTAACATATTTCACATTTATTTCAACAGACCTGCTCTAAGTATGACTAAATCTGGATCCAGTGTAAGGAAAAAAGGAATGCAATTAGCTGTATACCTGCCCTATCGGATTTACGAAGTGGTGCAATACCCATGGGCCCAAGGAGACACAAAGTACAAGATTATATTTGGGGTACTGAATAAATGGAGAGGGGAAGCATGCCTTACTGCACATGAATTCAGGGTGGCTTCAGACATTAAAGTAAAAAGCAGGACAATTCACTCATACTTCCACTTTTCAGTGCTGAATTAGCACATCACCTCATGAGGAGATGTATGGGCTCCAGATGCATTCAGAAAATACACATGTGTCCATCAATAAGATGTAGATTCCATTTTTGTCTTTACAAGATGTGGCAAAAAGGTGAACGACAAGCAAATTAGAAAGGGCCATGCTCTGCGAGTGTCCAGAATGAAACAAAGCAAAACAGTCTAATATGAAGAGCCGAGTATTTAGCATTATATGGAGAGAAACCAACACAGGGGACTGGAACACCACAAAGTACAAACCACTTAGGGGATTGGTTCCAAGATATCACAAAGTGGGGGAGGGGGCTGGACAAATTATGTATTTTTGCACTTGACACACCCTCAGAAGACATCCAGCGTGGTGCAGTAGTTAGAATAATGGACTAGAGATGAAAAGACTGATATTCAAATCCCTCACTCAGACATGAAGATTATTGGGTAACCTTACAGTCGGTTCCTGGCCCGGTTCACACATAACGATAACCCATGGGTTGTTTAAACTATGGGTTGTCAGGGCCACAAGTAAGGGAACAAGCATGCTGACTTCTGAATGTTCATCACTTGTGTTTTGAATCAACTTTAATCAACAACCCAGGAATGCCCTGAAAGCAGAAGCAACAAACATGTGGGATTCAGCAAGCCCTGCTAGAGAAACCCTACCTCACAGGGTTATGAGAAAAAAGGGTTATTATGAAAGGGGGAGATCCATGAATACTAGCTCAAGCTCCTTGGAAGAAGAAGTGAGATTTTTCTTTTAAGGAAGGAAAAGCGCAGACTGCAAATGACAATAATTTATACAAGGGCCACAGTAATAGAGGGGGGTATGTGTATTTGGGCTTCAGATTAGGATGATTATCTGGCGCTAGGAAGCACTCTATATGATAGGGGTGGGGACATGGTGCCCTCCAGATATTGTTGGACTGCAACTCCCATTGGTCCTAGCCAGCATAGCCAACAGTGAGGGATGCTAGTAGTTGCAGTCCAAAACATCTGGAGGACCACACAGTCCCCATCCCCACTATTTGTAAACCAAGATAACATAAGCTCTATGTAAGGCAATTTATTTTGATGCAAGAAGAAAAGGAAAGGAACCTCTCATCCAAGCACAGAGTCATTACTGACTCTTGGAGGGACGGCAGTTTTCGCTGACATTTTCTTGGCAGGCCTTATAGTGGGGTGGTTTGCCGTTGCCTTCCCCAGCACCCTAAGTGAGCCAAATGTCACTCAGTCAATAGTTTATTTCCTGTAACTAAAGGTTATTGCATAAGCACCCCATGGAATACACTTGGACTAAACTCTATATAGTCAGAAACACAAAGCAGAACCCAGATCTTCCACTTCCCAGACCACATGGTGCAACTATTAGAGATGCCAAAGGATGGTAAATCGTTGTTTATATGTCTTTTCTGCCTAAGATGCAGAAACATCTTGAGCCAACCTTCTTCAGACATGGACACCCACACCACACACCTACAATGGCACTTTAAAAGTAATATATAATAAAAGCGCAACGTGGTTCAGGGTTGTACTGCACGTTTGCCCTTCCACTCAGGACACAGCGCTTAAAAGGCCGGCACTAAATAGTGGCTGCAAGGACAAGAGTGCCATAAAAACTGTGCACCAGTTTTCTTCCATGAGAGAACTGCGGCGAAGCGCGACTTCCTGAGGGTTTTTTTTTATCTTTTATATCCAAAAGGTAGAACTTACTACACAGGAAATTAAATTTTGAAGGGGGGGAGGGGAAAGGCTGTTGGTGTAAACTGCAGGTGCAAAAATAAACATATACACTTTGCCGCTACTCGTACAGGAACTATAAACGATGGAGGCACCCTCTGTCCCACCTGTACCTGAGGGCACTGGGGGGGCAGAATAAATGGGCATTCTCGTGGGAGGGGGAGGCAAATTTGGTCAACACGACACACTTGGGGGGTGAGGTGCGGGAGATGAGGGAGGCGAGGACTTTGAGGAGGCGCTGCCAGCCACGAAGGGGCCCGCAGTTCTAGGCGGCTACGCACCGTGTACTCCCGCACTTGGCTGTGGAAGTTCTGCTCGCGGATGGTCACCTCGTCCGCGTCCATCCTTTCATAGCCGCCGCCACCGCCCCGCAGCCCACTCCTCCTCCTCCTCCGGCAATGGCGGCCGCCCCAAATCCTCCTGCTTCCAAGGCGACGGGCGGGGGACCATGGCCGGGGGCGGCAGCGCCTTGATGCTCCCGACCCCTCCTCACACCAGAAAGCGGGAGAGGGGGCGGGGAAAGAGGCGCCTCAGACAGGGAGGATAATAACAACAACAGCTGCTGACGCTGCTCCTGCTGACGCCGCCTCTCCGCTTCCCTCGCGGTGGGTCTGTCACACCGCCTTGCGGCTGAGGGGGCGGATCCGCCAGGCCCAGCCTCTCCTAGGGGCCTTCCTCAGGAAGGCATTGCGTATGCGCAAGCGCGAACAAGAGGCAGGGCTCGCTCGCTGGAGGGACGGCGGCGGTGCGGGGGTGGGTGCGTGACCTCAGAGCTCGAGGACGCTCAACCAATCAGAGGTTGCCTGACGCTGCCACCCTCAGAAAAGCTGTGGAGGCCGCACGAGCCTCTGGGGGCGTGGCTGCAACTTGAGAACGGGGCCGCTTCTCGGGAGAAAAGGTGGGGCTAAGGATGCAAAATAGGTGCGCTGGGGCGGGGCTTAGGTGGGAACGGAGGAGGGGCTAGGGGTGGGGCTCGAAAAAGAGCGCGCCTGCAATTTTGCGCAGGGAAATCTGCAAATTGATTTCCGTACGAAGTAAAAATTGCAGGGAACCCCAGTGGGCTCTTAACGGGGGGGGGGGGGGGGGGGAATCCGAATGTAATAGCAATGTATTATTATCAATCTTTATTAAACGGCCACAGACCATTTAGAACACAGGTTAATCCACAAAGCATTATTATTCATGTTAATATTATTTAAATAACTCTTTGTTGTTATGCAGGCTATTGCAAGCCCAAAAGTGTTTCTTGTCTTGTCAGTAGTGACCTTTTGAACTGCAACCTGATGTGATAAAAGAGAGAGTTCTCTGACGCGAAAGAAATTAGGATGTGTGGAAAATGTGCTTGCTAGTTCAGTGGCGGGGGACTTGCTTTGCATACAAAAAAAAAGCCCAGGTTCAGTCCCTGATATCTCCCGATAGGACGGGGAAAGTCTCCTGCGCAGAAAGCTGCTGGTGGACGTGTAAGCAACACTGAACTATAGAGATTGGTGGTCTGATACAGTGTTCCCCGCCAGATGTATTGGACTACAACCCCCAGCATGCCCCAGCCAGCTGGGAGTTGTGGTCCAACTCATCTGGAGGGCACCAAGTTAGGGAACGCTGACCTAAGAGCTTCCTGTGTTTCTTTGGTAGGAACAGACTGTTAGGGATGGGAACTTTTAGTGCTGCTTAGATTTCACACATTTTTACTATATTTCCCCCTGAGAACTTTTCATTTTTAACTAGCACTTCTCATTGGTAGATAGGTCTGCTTTTCAAGTAGATGTAGCTATAAGCCATCAGGCCCGTCTTGACTTTTCTGCCAGGGTTTTCTGCTTGATTAAAAAAAAAAAAAGTACTAGCAAAAGCATCATGTGCTTTGCTACTGGTGGTGCATGTGGAAGTTTGCACATTGCCCCACATTTCAAACAAACAAAAACAACCCATTCCATGGGGATAAAGTTCTAGGTTAGACTCCTCCCTGGTGTTCTAGTTTTGCATGTGGAGGGAGGCTAATTTATATGAAAGGGCTCTCAAAGGCCCCCCCACCTCTGATCATGCAAACAAAAATTGTAGAAATGGGGTTCTCTTTTGGGTCGGCCACTGAACCAAAACCCAGAAAGCTGTTCCTCTTCTAAGGAATCAGAATGTCATCGACATCTTCATGACTAACTAAGTAGGTAGTCCATAGTGAGAAAAACAGCAAAAGAAACTGTTTAATGCAGTATTTTTATTCTCATTCTTTGAAGGCAATCTTGAGATTAAACAGATGTGTTTTGTGCAACTTGATAAAATTCAAATAACTTGACGTTTGAAATTATCATGGTGGTTAAGAAGGAGAGTCCTGGTTACCATAGGAAAGTGAGGCTGATCACCTAAATAAAGCTGCACCCACTTCCTCAAAGTGCGCCTATTTGCTTTGGCTTTCATTTTCAAGAACTAGATAACAATCCCCCAAGAATTATTAATTATGGATCCCACAATTGGTCTGTGATCATTTTTACATTTAGCAGATGGACGATGCGGATTGCTATTTAGCTGTACATTTGTAACATCATTACTTACTTAAAGAGACTGTAAGTACTGACATCATTTCCATTACACATCACCAGTATTTTGATAGATTTAATAGTCATTGCTGAGAGCTCTATAACATATTAACTGAAACAGTTCATTTAGCTTATATTTGTTACAACACTTCTCCTGCCATGCGTGTGTCAATGAAACATCATGGTAAAACTCTTAAAACTTGGTATTTGATGTAGTAGTAATGATTAGAATAGGAACTTAAGGCACAATACTATGCTGACTGGGGAATGCTAGGAGTTATAGGTCTTTTAATTCTAAACATGCATAGGATTACGCCCTTAGAAAGCTCCCTTATACTGACTCAGACCACTGTTCCATTGAGCCCAGTATTGTTCCAGAGTGCAGGACACGGAATAATGGGCTCAAGTTACAGGAAGCCAGATTCCGGCTGGACATCAGGAAAAACTTCCTGACTGTTAGAGCAGTACAACAATGGAACCAATAACCTAGGGAGGTTGTGGGCTCTCCCTCATTAGAGGCATTCAAGACGCCGCTGGACAGCCATCTGTCAGAGATTCTTTAAGGTGGATTCCTACATCGAGCAAGGGGTTGGACTCGATGGCCTTATAGGCTCCTTCCAACTCTACTATTATATGATTCTATGTTGACACTGACTGGCAGCGTCTGTCCAGTTTTCAGAGAGGAGCCTTTCCCAGACCTACATGGAGATGCATGCCGGGGATCAAGCCAAAATTGGAACAAATTGGGAAATATTCTTATTTGGAACAGCCTGATTTTGTGTAGAATTCATTGTGTTCCCACACTGGACTAGGACATCCCCTGCTATCTACCAATCTGCATGTATGTTGTACAAAGACACTTGTGCAGATGTGGGATTCTTCACCTCTGCAAATGTATGTGTTTATATGAGTTAGGGGGAAAGTATATGAACTGGCACTGTGGCAGATATTCCAGCTGTTTGGAATTGTAAGGTCAGTTTAAAGGGCTTTGAGGGAGGCAGGGGATTTCTGCAGCACAGGGGCTTTGCAAACCCTGGCCAGCCCATTGGTCATTCGTGCTGGGCCTACAGGGATAGGAAAATCACCTCAAATGGCCGGAAGATTATTGTTTTAACTGTGGAGATAGCCATTATGTCTTTCTCCCTTTTCCTCCCTGCCATGCAATTCTCAGACTAGAGGTGCCCATTGCCAGGTAGGGTAGGGTCAGGCAGTTGGAGAGGTACAGACGTGGGGGCTGCTGAGGACCTTTTGCCTAGTTGCCCACAAAAAGCTAGAGCCCATTTTGCACTGATCTTACTGGAAGATCTAATGTGGTACTATCTTCTCCGGCCCTCTCCCTCCACACACACAAACACACATATCCCTATGCAGTGCTACTAGTGCAGGGAGACTTACAGCAGCCAATCCAGATGCTCCCCTGATACTGCAAATATGACAATGGATACATCACATTAGGCAACTGCAGCGCCGCAGAGCCAGGTGACATTACCTGGTTAATGACTCTCATTCCGGCTGACAGAACAGGCAGCTCTTGGCAAGCAACGACTCTCCCAACCTGTTTGACCAACTTGCCAGATGAAACGCAAATGGATTTTCCTGAACATCACATGGATCCAGGAGTTGGAAAGGTGAGTTTGTTTCTGGAAGCTGAAGAAAAGGCTTGAGAAAGAAGCCTTGTGCGCACCATCACAAATACTACAGCACATGCAGGACACATGTCATGATGTCAATATGCCCAATTTTGAACAAGAAAAGCCACTTTGGGAGCAGAGAAGCTGAGGAGGGAAGAGGCACAGACCCCATGGGAACATAGGAAGCTGCTTTATACTGATTCAGACCATTGGTCCATCTACCCAGTATTGTCAACACTGACTGGCAACAGCCTTCCAGGGTTTCAGGCAGTATTCTTTCCTAGCCATACCTGGAAATGCAGAGAATTCAACTGGGACCTTCTGCATGCAAAGGGGGGCTCTACCACTGAGCAATGGCTCCTCCCAGCTTCAAAATCCCTCCCTCTCATTCTCAACATGCAGTGCCCAGTATCTTCACCTCCAGAATAATTTGACTTTGGGCTGCCACTTATTTTTTTCATTGCCAGATCCTGTATTATTCCCTTAACTGCAGCTTGAGGGCAGCAACTGGCAGGAGGCGTTTTTATGGTGTGGAGATAAACATTATTACCTGTTGATTACTGCACATCAGCTTGCTGCTAAAGAGTGGGCAATTTGTGGCTTTCCAAATGTTTTGACATACAGACATGCCAGCCAGCATAGCCAATGGTGACCGATGATGGGAGTTGTAGGCTGAAACATCTGGAGGGCCACAAGAGGAAGAAAAATGCAACCTCAAACTGACCAGGCAAACTCTACCCTGAACTTTCTACTATTTGGGGAAGGAGACGTGATGCATATATATTTAAGCCTTGCTGTGAAAAATGCAATGAACTAATTTATCAGACTCCAATAACAATCTTTTTTTTAAAAAGTCCATGTCTCCTCTGAAATAGATTCCGTTTGCTCTCCTTAAGTGCAATTCATATAAGTTTGCTATATGAATTCAAAACTGTGTTGACATTTATAGTTGCAGGTCCTTGAAACAGATTGCAGGACCTTGAAACAGATCTGTCTTGTTGTTTTCATCCCTGCATCCAAAAGTGAAGAATTGGAAATCTTTGCATTTGCTCTGTCCCTTGGGTGCAGTATGTGTTTCACATGCTACTTTCCAAATCAAACTCTGATTCCCCATTACCCATAGTCACCATGGCAGGCACAGGATGGAAGTACCATAAAAAAGATGAGATTTATAGTATGTTTCATGGGAAAGAATGGCATTTTATGTGGCTTTTCTGGATTTCCATTGGCATGGCATGATTTTTCTGATTTCCATCAATAACAGTCACAATAGAAATCTATTATGATATAAATCTAAGATGACATCCTTTTGAAAGTGCAAAGGGGAGTGATCTTAGGAAATGTAGTCACTGTGAATTACTGGGCAGATTGGTTGAAAACATTTGATCAATAATATATATGCTTGGGGTATTTCATGACATGTTTTTAATGTAAGAATATGGATTTTTTTTCAGAATGAGCAATTCTGGGAAGTGTTCATTTTGAATCACTCTAATTTCCAAGTTATTGGGTGTATTCCATCATAATAGTTTGAAGTTCGTGGAAAGCTAAACTTGTGTACAGCCTTTATTTCATAGTTAATCAATGCTCTTTAATCTCAGTCTAGGGAGTGAACAGAATGAGGGGGTGGGGCGAGGCAGTGAGCCTTGCTGGGATGCTACCCAGCAGAGCCAGCCTATCAGGAAACACAGAGGAGAGATTGTTTCTGTAGATTGCCCCTGAAAGCGCTGGTTGGCCCTTGCAGGGCTGGGCATTTGGTGCATGCAGCAGCCTTCTTGATTAGTTCAGTTGTGTCTGGATGCATCGTCAGCAGCACAGTCCTGATCGGTTGCCACTGATGGTGTTTCCAGAGATGCTGGGTGCATGTCTTCCATTTTATGCTATTTTTGTATTTTCTAGTTGTGTCCTTTGTCCATCTACCCCAGTACTGCTGATACTGACTAGCAGTGACTTTCCAGGGTTTTCTAGCTCTCCCTGGAGATACCAGGGATTGAATTTGGGACCTTCTGCATGCAAAGCATATGATCTACCACTAAGCTATGGCCACTTTTCATGACTAAAACCTCCACCTGAAGTTATAGTTCCTCAGAGCATAATCTACAAAATATGTCAAGTAGACCATCCTTCTCCAACTGCTTGGACTGATGGGAGCTGAAGTCCAAAACACTAGATTTAGAATGCCTGGAGAAGACACGTCATTGAGATAAGGTATCTTTAGAATCAGAAAACCCATCATGATCAATGGGTTACATTTCTCAGTTGAATTGCCCTATTGGTAATGAAGAATTGTGTTAGTGAAGACACAAGAGATCGTTACCTTGTTGTGGTGCTGGAGCTGGAGCGCCTCAAGGATGCCATGAGCTAAACCATGAAGGGACACCCAAGACGGGAAGGTCATGGTAGAGAGGTCAGTCTAAATACGATCCCTAGGGAAGGTAATGGCAACCCACCCCAGTATTCTTGCCATGAAAACTAAATGGATTAGTACAACCAGAGATATGTCGGTATACCATCGGAAGATGGGACCCCCAGGTCGGAAGATGGTCAAAATGCTACTGGGGAGGAACAGAGGATAAGTTCAACTAGCCCCAGATGTGATGACGCAGCTAGCTCAAAGCCGAAAGGACGGCTAGCGGCCGACGGTGCTGGTGGTGAACGACGAATCCGATGTTCTAAAGATCAACACACCATAGGAACCTGGAATGTAAGATCTATGAGCCAGGGCAAATTGGATGCGGTTATTGGTGAGATGTCAAGATTAAATAAAGATATATTGGGTGTCAGTGAACTGAAATGGACTAGAATGGGCCACTTCACATCAGATCACCACCAGATCTACTACTGTGGACAAGAGGACCACAGAAGAAATGGAGTAGTCTTAATAATTAATAATAAAGTGGCTAAAGCAGTGCTTGGATACAATCCAAAAAATGATAGAATGATCTCAATTCGAATTCAGGGTAAGCCATTTAACATCACAGTGATCCAAATATATGCCCCAACCACAGATGCTGAAGAAGTAGAAGTAAATCAGTTCTATGAGGATCTGCAGCACCTACTGGATAACACACCAAAAAGAGATGTTATTTTCATTACAGGAGACTGGAACGCTAAGGTGGGCAGTCAAATGACATCTGGAATTACAGGTAAGCATGGTCTAGGAGAACAGACTTCAATTCTGTGTATAAAACCTATTGCTGTTGTCTGAAACGTGTTAAGTTCTAGCAGCATGAGAGGCATTGTGAAAGATACTGAAGTCATGTGGAACTCCTGTAGAGTTGCCAACTTTTCATGAAGTACCTTTTAATCGCCCTTTGATCTGCATGAATTTTACAGCATAGAGATAAACGCAAATCTGCTGATTGGGATAACTGGCCTACAGTTTGGGTGGAAGGTGGACTGGAACCTCAAAACCCAACCTTGATATCCCCAACATCCATATTTAATTTAAGTACAGAGCAGTATTTTTATGTACGTTACCATACTCACTGACTCCGTCCCTTAGGAAGAATTATCTCCTGATTATACATAAAGATGACCAAATAGGAAACATCTTAAATTTATATCAAATTATAATTGAGTTATTCTCCACTATCGTAATTATGTACATTAAATATTTTTTATGGGGCAATAATTTCAAAATCTCATATTTTGTGGGCAGCTGCTATAGAGGTAATTGCATTTTAAGTTGAGAAAGACAGATTAATCAATCTCTGGTCTTGATTCAAAAAAGAATGTTTGTATCTGTCATTTAAGTGCCCATCATTCACCCTTCTGCTTTTGTGACATGTTAAAGGGAATCTTCCCGTTAACATACCAAAACTACTTATTTCTAGTGGGTGTGTTCACATTTTCTCCCTCAGGTGGCAAAATAACTTGGTCATCCTTGGATACTATGTGCTTTGACTTCAGGCAGGGGCAGAGTGGGAGTGCCAGTTGCTATTCCATGTAAGGCAGCAAAATGTTTTGGGCAGACCCTGCATGTTAGCTTGTTACTGGAGAGATTTTGAAACTGGAGAACAGTGAATCATGCAATTGTGCAATGTGCATCTTGAAATGGTAGTGTCCTTGGAGAATTATACCACCATTTATTTTCCTCTAACCATTTAGATGAGCCCTTAAAGGTTTAGCATCAAGAAGATATAACCATTTAGATCAGCCCTTAAAGGTTGAATTGCTGTTTAAATTCAACATTTGAGTTTGCAATCCTATATGCACCTACCTGCGAGTAAGTCCTATTGAACGCTTTGTGACTTATTTCTGAGTGTTTAGGATTGCACTGTGAATCACTAGTAACTTCATGCTGGTTCTAAGGACAATCAAGTTATTCATTTCTGCAAATAACTGCTCATGTGCAACAGCAAAACAACAAACCTTTGTGAGATCTCCCTTTTCCCTCCATAAACTGGAAAATGTAACATTTCCCCCTCAGCTTATGGAAGGAAGAGGAGATTCTCTTTTGAGTTTGATTTCTGAGGGCCAAAACAGATGCAACAGATAAAGTACTTAACGGTGTTTACGTTATACAAACACCTTCTCATCTTTTAAATGTGTTTACCATAAGCCCATTTATATGTAACAATAGCATATCAGTGATGCATTTATTTACTTATTTATGTATTATATACAGCTGTATTTGCTTTTTTTTAAAAAACCCATCAAGGCAGCATACAATTATTTAAAACAAAAAAACTTAAAACAAGAAAATAAAAATCAGTAAAAGCATTATAACGATGCTTTCTAAAAGCTTAATTTGAAAAGATGCGTCTTTGCATCCTTTCTAAAGGCCAAGAGAACAGGGGGACAATCATAGTTCAGAATTCCATAGTTTGGGGGCAACACAGGAAAGAGCTACCTGGGCCAGTAACTGGTGGCAAATGGTCCAATACTGCAGAACATGCAGCAAGTGTTCTGTGTGCACCCCATCATGTTTAAGCACACTTACAGCATGATTAAGTGCTTTACTTGTGGCCCATGTAACAATTCTTGGACTTCAAACATTTACATACTGCTCACACAAGTAGATTGCTCAATGACAGTCCACATAGAAATCTAACATTTAACTAAAACATAACTTTTCCCAATGGGTTTGCATAATCCCTTTTTGCCATTTTCTCTTTGACAATATGCCATGTACTTTTTATTAAAGGCTTCCCTCCCCACCCCCAAAATCGCTAGCAATCTTAAGGGCCATAAATCACTTTAATTCTTACAATTAATAGAGGCAAGATTTATTCTTAAATCATGAATGCTCCTTTCTAATTAAATTCAAATGAGTTTAATACCTCTCCAAAGTGTTCAGATAATAAGTAGTTCCCTTTTTTGGACCTTAACATCCTTGATCCCTGTCAATAATTAGATTGGGTGGCTTATAAAGCACAATGGTTGGCATTTTTAAAAACCTTTATCTTCCTCTTCTGTCTCATTAACAAAAACGAATAGGTTCACTTTTCTGGCAGAGCAAACCTTAACAATTCAAAGTTGCTCAAGGACATGACAAATAAATTCTAGTGATAGTGAATTAGTCCTTCTGTCCTCCTTGGAATAGTCACAAAGGAGCAGAAGATCTAGATTTCTGAGCCTGTCATTATTTCTTTGCCAGAAAACCCAAATTCTCTGAAGAGAAATGATGAAAAGTATAAATTGATGTCATTTTCAGAATATGTTCCAGTGTTTTGAATTTCTTGGCAAAATGTTGAGAGTGAGGCAGAATCTGCTTAAGACATTTTTCTGTCCCAAGCGCCTGTACTGCACTCTTGGATCTCTTGTGATATCTGGGAGAATGCTGGGACATCACGATAGGATCGAACTGTACTTTATATACAAAACAGTGCATGCTTCCCAGTGTCCATCATTGCCATCACTTTGCTTGTGTTGAGTAGCATCCTATCTATCCTGCATGTTCTCACAAGTTTGTGCTATTGTTGCGCTGCTATTAGCTTGCTGGATTCCCCAAAAGACCATGGACTAAGCATTGCATTGAATGTCCTGAAGCATCATCTTGTTACAAGTGTTTCTACATTAAGGAAAACCCTGGACCCTTACCATTTCTTCTTCTTCTGCGGTCTTTCCGCGTTAACTACAGCTTCTTTAGACGAAGACAAATGGCAATCACATGATTTGTAATTGAAAAGTCTCCCTCTCTATAAAGCCAACCTGTGATAATTTTAAATAGTGCATTATCTCTGATTTTTTTAGAAGCAAGATTACCGGGGGAAGGCGCAGGAGGGATCCTGGAGGTCGACATGTCATATAAAGGACCTGCAAACTTCTGTGAGTGGCCAATCATGAGCATGTAATAAATCAATCATGTAGAGAAGCTCATAGTGAGAACATTGGCATTGTACCTACTAAATAGGTCTATTACATGCCACATATAGACCACCACCTTGCCACCATTTTTTCAGCCTCCACTGTTTTCCTGGCTGCTGCCACCAAAAACACACTGCCAAACCACACTGCAAATAGAAAGCAGCATCATTAGCAAAAAAAAAAAAAAAAAACAGTGATTCTGCACTGAAACATGATGCCTTGTTCCAAGCACAATTACACTCTTGGAAGCCTCCAGTAATGAGATTCTGCTAGGAAACAAGGCATGCACTCCCCACGCAATGTATTTTCATGCAAAATCACTGCAGTGTTTTGCCATCAATGCTGCCTTCCCTTCGAATGGTGGTTTTGGCTTCATGATTGTGGCAGGGGTGGAGGGTGCCCCCCCTGATGAGTTCTGAGGAAGGCAATTTGCCCCCCTTGACCCCAGGGGTTGTCCACCCCTGGTCTGGTGGGAGGGCAAAATATGATAGGTTGGATCCAGGCTGACTTAGTTGCACTTCTCATTGAAATCAATGAGACTTAAGTCATTACCATTGATTTTTGTGGGACCTAAGTGCAGCTAATGTAGTCTGGATCCATCCCAATAAATTAACCACCAGGAGTTTACAAGGAATATCGTGTGCGTGTGTGGTGTGTTTTCTTTTAGCTGTATGTCTGGAAGAAGACAGCTTTGACTATTGGGTAATATAGAAATGTAGCAAATAAATAACCCTGTTCATAGTGTGAAGGCTTTTTCTGCTGTGGCCAAGGGAGAGAGATCTGCATTAGTTTTGAAATCCAGCTGTGCTGGGAGTGGGGACTCAACACGACTTAACCACCGAGCACAGTGCAAAATGTTTTAAAGCTGATGCAGTTTAACACATTTGCATTCCCAACATCGCAAGCTCTGCATTTATCGCTTCTTCTGGAAGGTACAACCTTCTGTCAGGACACATTTGTGACTTTGCCAAAGGCAAAGGACGGGCTTGTGTGCCTCTTGTCAGATCGCTCTAAAAGTAGATCTGAATTAGATTCTGACTCATTCCAATACATTCAAAGAGATACTGAAGGAGAAGGAGAAACCATTTAATTGCAGGCCTCCTAGAATTGGCTCAACAGGCTGCCTGTCTTCAGTACACCCACAAGCAGTGAAGGAAACTGTATGTGTCATTTTATGTAAATAGTATTTTAGCATTTCTATAGTCTGCAAAGCATTTTAAAGTGTTCATTACCATGTGAGGTAGATAAATGTATCCATACCAACTCCGCTGTAATATGCTGCATGGATGACCTGTAGAATGCAATGAGATCATCACATCTGATTGCTCTAACCTTGGTCTTAAGTCAAGAGAAGCTGATCTGAATTGAGCTCAGAATTAAGACTACCCAAATATTGGTAGGGCTGGATTCATACTTAGAGTAGACCCATTGAAATCAGTGGAACATAAGTTAATCATGACAAAGTCTGGACCCAACCCATGATGGAATTGTTGTCCGATATGTCTGCATTGTGCCAGTTTGGGAAAGGCTGGCTTAGGTTATGCACTCCAGCCCATCTCATCATAGTGATGCCAGAGTTGTGCAATGCATTCCTAGGCTTGTTTACTTGGAAATACATCCCAAGGGGTTCAATGGGGCTTCTTCCAACGTTAGTATCCGCAGGATGGCAATCTTTCCGGCTGTGATGAATCCACAGAAGACATACCTCCAAGCCCTGTGAGCTGCCATGTTCTCCTAGAATTGTAGGTTCTGCATCCTCAGCAGAGCATCCATCACAGAGTTCAGAAAGATTTCTTTACATGATCTCAGTTTAATATGCATATGTTTATTGAGAGATGAAATTTAATGGGTGAGTCTAACCTTGCTGCCTATTTATGTTATTGCTGCTTTCATATTTCTCTTTCGACAGACTTTTGAAAGGAATTGGGCATCTCCCCAGAAGGGAAAAAAGGTTGTCTTAACCCACAGGAAACATTTATACTGATGTCTGGAAGAATTATGTCTATGGGTAAGGTAAATTCAGTCATCATAACTGAAAAATTATGTCTCTATGTAAATATGTAAGCCACATTAACCAAAACATTAACAGTGCTAGCCAACCCAGAGTGCAGGCTGAGGGGTGGGTGAGTTCCCTGCCCCCGGGCAACCAGCAAGAGCCACAAAATGGCAACAGCCACTCATGACCTTGAGCAGCCACCAGAAATTTGTTGCTGAGGGGAAGGAACCAGATGTATCAGGAACAGCAGTGGCACAAGCTTCACAGAGCCATAAAACCTGAGCCAGGGTCTGTCAGCCCCTTGAACTAAGGAACCTAAAACTGCGGCCCTCAGAGATCACCCTTCCTGAGCCACCAGCCCCCCTTGAGGAACTAGCCCCGTTTACCATGGGAACCTCCTGTTCCCCCTAGTGCCGGCTTGTCAGGGCAGGCAACGCTCTTAGCAGGAGCTGACTAAGGGCAGAACTATACACTATATTAAATACATATAATGTGCAGCTGATCCTCACCATTTTGTTTACTTAGTATAAACACATAGGGGCTGGTCTGGATTGGGAACACTGCATTTCGGTATGGGAGGTTTAAACTTTCCCACCCGGCCATTTTATTTTTTCCAAATACCTCCCCTGCCCTCACCAAGACGAGGAGGGAAACATCATTAGCACCAATAGAGGGTTCCTTCCTCCCACCTTTATTTTTAGTCCACACAGTAGCAATGATGAATTTTAGAGGGGGTGACTGGGTGGGGAGCTTTAAACCTCCCCTACCTGTGCATAGTAGCCCCAATCTGGATTGGACCTCACACACTTACACTAAGGTAAACAAAATGGTGAGAACTACTCCTTTGAAACGCTACACTTTTAAGGCTCTTTCTTCAGGAAGGCGGTTGGAAGGAGTGATATGGCCCAAAAGGAGTAAAAGATTGAGTCTTGGTTGAGCTCCAAGTTTCCTTAAGGCAAGTTGTCTGCTAGGAGCTATCCAAGGTCCTGTGACTTCCACCTGATGCTATCTGCCTAGCTAAACCACATTCAGATGTCATTTGTGGGTGATTGCTTGTGGTCAGGACAGGACACAGCATCAGAGAATTAACAGATGTGTAAGGATGCCTACAAAAATCAAATAGGTGTTCACAGATCTAATACAGAGTCTTCACTTAGACTAATTCCAATTTGCATTTGAAAAATAAAACTCATTCAGAGACCATATCAGACAGATATTGGCCTTATTTTCACGCCTAATGATGGCATTTTTTCATGACTATTTCTGCTACTTTGATTTCCTCTTCTCCCTAGGATGAGCATGCATAATAGTTACTAAGTGCAAATTAAAGACGTGGTTGTGGCTTAATGGAAATAAGGACTGACATGGAGGGCTAAATAAGAAGGGATTAACAATTTTGGATGTAAAAGTAAAGCCATTAATTTAAGAAATAATGAAAAAGGACAGAGGGAAAAGGAAATGCCCCTGTCAAATATTTACCACTTGAGCTTTGATGAAAACCACACTATAAATGACAATATAATACAAGTAAGTGTTCCCAAGGTTAGGTCAACTTTCAGGTTGAAGTTAAGTCTCTTATAGAGGGAAGAATTACATTTCTTGGCATGGATGCATTAATTATATAAATTTCATAAAGGAAATGCAAAGTCCTATAATGTGTGACTTTGATTAATGATGCTCTTCTGATTTATAGTTGTGTATTTTTGAACTGTGATATTTTAACAAGCAGCTAATTTAAAAGCTAGGCTTCTGTCACAACTTTTATGATGCTTCCAGCAACCCCATCAGTAACATGAAAATTATGCTGTTAACACTTCTATGGCTAATCTCAAAACCCAACCTTTTTCCATCAAGAAAATAAAAATTGCACTGGATTAGCAAATCATGCTAAACTCCTCACAGAGAGGAAGTACCTCTCTTGGGTATAATCCTGGTAGAAGGAAGGGCTTGCTTAGGGTCAAAATAGATGTTATACTGAACACATAGCTGCCGCCTGAGGACAGCAGCTGTACATCATATGCCTTCCTCCCTCTCTATAAAGTCCATAAGAACTTACCCATATCCTAATATTAGGACACTCTACATTTCTCCTCCCTTTTTCACTTCACTGGATGCTGTTAGTAGGTGGAAGAAAATACAGAATGTTGTGGTATCGGACCACAGTACATTCTATTAGATGTTATGGAGAGAAAGGAGAGAAAGACACACAGCTACCATTTTCAGTGGCAGTTCTGTTTTAGCATAACAAGCTTTGTTGTTTTTATATCTACGGTATAAACATATTGGGTTGGATCCAGATTTAGTCATGCATAAATCCATGGGACCTGTAAGTCATGACTAACTTAAGTCTCATTTCATTCTGTGGGTCCATTCCAAACCTGACTAAGTCTGGATCCTACCCACTCATTTTATACCAGTACAAGTCATTGATCTGCCCCTGCAAAGGATCCTGGGATTTATTTTTTATTTTATTTTATTTTATTTTATTTTATTGTGTGTGTGAGGGTGTTGAGGGTTCTCTGTTGAAGATCCTCAGCCCCATTCACAGAACTACAGTTCCCTGGGTTTCTTTGGGTGAGGTAATGACTATTACAACTAATTTTAAATCTGTGAAATAAATACATCTTTATTTATTATTTATTAATAAATAAATATTATTTATGTATGTTTGGTGCTTCCAAATGAAAAGCCGCTTAGTGATTGCACTATAAAAGCCTAGTCTGGAACCACCCCCTGGCTTCCTTTATGCTTGATCCACCACAGCCTCATTTCATTGCTTGCCTCTTGTTTTCCATCCTTGAAATCTTATTAATAGGATTTCCTGCAATATTGTCTGCTTGTGGATGCTTGTTCTATCATTCCACATAGCTATTAGACATTATCTTTTCCCTCCCCACACAATTACAATATCTTCTTGCAAAAGCCTTAACGAAACCCAACTTGTTCTTGCAGAAAGCACACTGGCCAAAAGCCTCTAGTTCCCTTGACACTAGTATTCCAGAAATGGAATATCCTCAATAAAATACCAGTCAGGTACAGATTTCATAGGAGTTTTTCTCTGCACGAGTAAAGCACAGATTAACCTTGAAATCTTGCAGCAAAAAAAAAAAAAAGTTAGGAATATATATCCTCTAAATATTTTCACAGATCAGCAGGACCTCTTATGCCAATGAAGAAGAAATATTCATTAGGTGTAAAAGACTTTGTCTTGGAACGGGAAAGCTGTAGTTCCAATGCTCATGCCACTAAGATACATGATGTAATGACTGAAAAAGGAGAAATGCATAGAAGGTAACAAACCATCTTCTGAAAATTAATGAGTTATTAAAGTTTTCCAGCCAGAGCTGGATATAAATGTTCAGTACTTAGGAGGACAAGAAATGACAGTCATGGGACAGGAGCCCAGGGACACCGAGTCCACGCCGGGCACTGCAGCAGATACAAATAAGGCAAAGCTGGCAATGGGGTCTCTTCCTGGCAATTATCAGCAATACGGCTGAAGGTTGGCCAGACACAGACAGCTTCCTTTTCACCTTAGTGCCTTACCTCTGAGGACACAAACAGAGCAAGGAAATAGAGGGATATTGGCATATGCCTCTTTTGCTTGGCTGTATTTTTATCAGTCATTCTATCAAAACTTGTAGCAGGAAACAGCAGGTGCTTATGACTTGCTTCTCAAAACGCCTTCTCAACCATATACAGCTCCTAGGACAGGGGAATAGAACCAGTGTGGTATAGTGGCTTGAGCTGGACTGGGAGTCGGGAGATCTGGGTTCTACTCCCCACTTGGCCATGGAAGCTCACTGGGTGACTTTCGGCCAGTCATAGACTCTCAGCCCAACCTACCTCACAGGATTGTTGTTGTGAGGATAACATGGAGAGGAGGAGGATTATGTACGCTGCCTTGGGTTCCTTGGAGGAAAAAAGGTGGGATATAAATGTAATCAACCAATCAACTTCTTTCAGCCCAAGGGCCAGATTCCATTTCAGAGAAGCCTTCAGAGGCCATGTTTCAGCAGTGGGCAGGGCTAAAGACAAAAAGGGCAGGGCCAAAATACCAGCATATTTAAACTTAAAACCCTTACTGCAAGTAACTAAGCTTTAGGAGAGCCATTTCAAAGTTTTAGAATGGGGGGGGGGGGCTGCACAAAAGTCAGAAAACCACCAAGCAAACAGTGGTTGGCAAGAAAGTTGGCATTGCGATCTGGGGAACCCCAAAGGGCTGGATTGAGACTGAAGAAAGACCGAAGGAGTCTGATAGCTCCATCCGACGAGCATTTTATTGCACGTTCATTACTGGGCACTCACGGAGTTTGCTCAGGTACCTCACATGATGTCGTCTGCCTCTTGTGCCCCTTCTGGCCTTCCTTGTGTGACAAAAAAAACACCTCAGTAATTCCGATGTTTTTTTAAACTCTGAATCGCTGCTCTCTCCTGCTGTGTGCAGAAGCAGCTCCATTAGATTGGCGGACTCAATGGGCCTTGTTTTTGTTCTGTACTTCCTCTTCTTGAAAGAGGAAGATGGCACTTTGAATCTCTGTCCTAGGAGGAAGCATGATGGTACAAGGATGAAGGATATAGAGGTGGTTACAAATGTTTGTTAGCCATCTCAAATGGACATGGTAGATATGTTTTCAATAAATCCATCCCTACTTTTTCTGTCCAACTATGAAAGTACGTACAAATGAAACATCTATCCATTCAAGGTTTGCTATATGCCAACATTCTTAACTTTTAAGTGCCAGGGAAAGTCCTTGTTATCCATGAAGGCATTTAGTGTTTAGTATTGCTTCAATTGTTTTATCTGCTGCTTTTATTGTTGTTTGTATTGATTTGTTATGGGGTCTTTATATCCTTATGAGCTGTCCTAGAATTCAGATAATGAAAGGCAGTATATAAAAATGTGACATGATCATCATCAATAGTCTTTACTATGAAATCCTAAGAGAACACAGTTCATATGAATTTAACCAGTGTAGCACCATAACCAGGGCTTTGAGATTGTGGCCACTAAAATCTGAACTCTAGAATATTTTTCAATTCTTCAAAACATTTGTAAAGATTATACAACCAACTTCCTTGTGAATAAGGTGCATTGAGCTCAATGGGACATGTGAGTACGTGTATATATAGGATTGGACTGGGTAGTTATGCTCTCATTCCCCACATATCTGAATATAAGCTTGCCATCGATCTCCCTCTCTTTTTCCTCCTGTAAGTTCTCAGGGCTCTTACCAACTTTTAATAGGTGTATGACAGGAAGGCATGAAGCATTTCTTAGCTTGTAGAAGCTAAGGTGACCGTATGGAAAGGAGGACAGGGCATCTGTATCTTTAACAAGTCGTAGAGAAAAGGGAATTTCAGCAGGTGTCATCTGCATGCATGCAGCACCTGGAGAAATTCCCTCTTCATCACAACAGTGAAAGTTGCAGGAGCCCTGCCCTCTTTTGTATCTGGTCCCTCTAGTATAGTTACAGTTCCAATTCTGGGAACTGTAGGTTTCCGATAAAGGAACCTGAGCATTCCCACCCTAAGCCCTTCACGGAAGAAACTACAGCGTTCATTGAGAGGACGCGGCGCCTTGACCAGGTCGAGTCTCAATAGTTGTCCTTCTACAACTGTTGCTGTAACGTTGTGCCGGTTGTCCAGCAGATGACGCTGCTGCTGCTGCTGCTGTTCCAGCTTCTTCCGCCACTACTAGGCTGGTGAAACGCGACCTCGCTACGAGGCCTCTCCAAGATGGCGGCGCCCATGAGGACAAGGGCTTGAGGTTCGTGCAGTAGGCAATTGCTATGAAGCGGGCGGCGTCCTCCGCCTCAGCGCCTGGGAATGGCCGGGTCCAGAGTAGGAAACGAGGGCGGCGTCAACAGCAGCAAGCAGGGAACTTACAGAAACTCGGGTTGGCAGTACGGGAGTTTGTGGAGGGAGCGGCGGGACCCGAAGACCGTGGCGGCTCCTTGGCTCCTTCTGGGGTCCCGCGGCAGCCTCAGCCGGCGTTGAGCAGCCGGAGGAACCGCCGGGAGCTGAGGCGAGAGAAGCGCAAGTTGAAGCGGGGTCGGCGGCGACGGCTTCTGAACGGCAAGGAGGCGGCGACGGCGGCAGTGGAGGTGAAAACTCCTGGACCCGCCCGCCCGTCTTTGGCAGCCGCCGCTGGAAAGAAGAAGAAGCCGCCGCCAGTACTACTATCGCAGGCCCCTGAGCAAGGGAAGCGTCTCCCCACCGCCGAAGTTCGGAGAGAGCGACCTGGAGGCCCGGCGCCCTCAGCTGCAGCCCTGGCGCGCAAAAAAGCCCTGCTGGCGGCCAACGAGGCGGAGGAGCGGGAGATCCGGCGGCTGGAAAGGCAGCTGGGGTTCAACAAGCGTCGAAAGAAGAAGCAGCAAGGAACGGGGGAGGCCGCGGCCCTGCCTCAAAGCTTTGCCAAGGACGGGCTGGGATACGTGTTGGGAGCTTTGGAGTCAGGGGTTTCCTTCGCCGGCCTGTACGAGAGCAGCGAGGAAGAGGAGGGAAGAGGAGGAAGGGGGTCGGAGGAGGAAGAAGAACAGGGATCAGGCCTGACAGATGAGGGAGAGGAGATGAATGTAGAGAAAGAGGAAGAAGAGGACTTGTCTACAGGAGAAGAGATGGATATGGAGGAAGAGGAGGAAGAGGATTTGGCTATGGGAGAAGAGGCAAGAAGCTCAGAAGACTCCAGTGTGGAAGGAGAAGGTGAAAATGAAGAGGGAGAAGACACATCCCATGGCATCAGAAGCACAGAGGCTGGTGCAAAAGAACCCGCACCTCCCAGAGACAAGGAAGAGGTTTGTATGAAGGCTTCCAAGGTCTTGTTAAGGCAGTCTTTCCTACCATGGCCAATGGTCAGGTAGTCCCAAAGCTGGAGTCTAAAGGACTCCAGCTTGGGGAAGGCTGGCCAGAGTAAACAAGTTTTCAGGGCCTTCCTAAAAACCTGCAAACATGGGGCTAGGTGGACCCTTGATGGCAAAGCATTCCAGAAATGTTGGCCCACTGCAGAGAAATGCCTCTTCTTGTACTCACCCACCTAATTGCTCACATTACACAACAAAGAACCCTGGGGGAGCGTAAGAGCCATACTGGATCAGGCCAAGGGACTATCTAGTCCAGTGTTGTATTAACATAGTGGTCAGCTATCTTCCTGTAGGAAAGTCTCAGTGGCCAACCATCTCCCTGTGGGAAAGCAATAGCACCTTCCCAGTCAAGTTACTGGTGTACATAGACATACCACCTCTGAAACTGCATTAGCATTGATGGCCTTATACTCCGTAAATTTAAGCCCCTTTTAAAGCCATCCAAATTGGTGGCTATCGCTACATCTTGTGGTAGCAAACTGCACAGACTTAACTTTGTGCTGTGTTAACTATCCTGAATCTCTCACCAATCAGCTTCATGGGATGACGAGAAAGGAGAAAAATGTCTCTCTTGCCACACCATATAATTTTGTCGAACTCTATAACATTGCCCCTTATTCGTGTTTTTTCTAAGCTAAACATTCCCAGATCCTGTAACCTTTCATCCTAGGGGAGTTGCTCCAGCCTCTCATTTTGGTTGTGTTTTTCCAGGTCAACAATATCCTTTTTAAAACTGTGATAATTAGGACTGTACACAGTATTCCAAGTGTGGTTGTATAAGGTCAGCATGATATCTGCAGTTTTATTTTTTATTTCTTTTATAATTATCCATAACATGGAATGTGCCTTTTTTTTTTACAGTAGTCGCACACTGGGTTGACATTTTTACTGAGCTGTCCGCTATAACCCCAAGATCTCTTTCTTGGTCAGTCATCACCGGCTCAGATCCTATCAGCATAGATGTAAAGTTAGGGAGAGTTGCCCCAGTGTGCGTAATTTTCTGCTTGCTTACATTGAATTGTATTTGCCATTTTGATGCCCATACTCCCAGTTTGGAGATATCCTATTGGAGCCCTTCATAATTACTTTTTGTTTTAAACACCCTAAATAATTGGGTGTCATCGATAAACTTGGCCACCTCACTCTTACTCCTAATTTCAGATCATTTATGAGCAAGTTAAAAAGCACTTGTCCCAATACAGAACCTTGTGGGACCCCACACTTTACATTCCTCCATTGCAAGCATCAGCAGCAAATCTCTGCTCCCTAATCAGTGTGCCTGTCAAATGTACATACATTTTCAAATTTGCATGTGTCACATTCACCATTTATAGTTTTTTATGCACCTAACAGGATAAATATATGTTATAGAATTAGCGATTACATAATATATATCACTTGTTGCCCATATGATGATTTTTAAAGTGTATGTGCAAAAGCTTGCATGGCTGATACTGTAGTACAATATGCACAATAGGAGCTTTCCCATTTACAATTACTTAAGATTGGAATATTCAATAAGTTATGAACTTATTTAATAAAACTTATTTGCTTTTTTGTCTTTGTTTAGAATCATTACCAAGGTGCTACAAAGTATGTTCCCCCTCAGATGCGAAAGTCTGAAGAGACTCTAGATGCCAAAAAAAGGGAAGAATTAGAAAGATTGAAGAAAACAGTGAAAGGTCTAATTAACAGGTAGTACTGAAATTGTATTAACTATTTTTTTCTCATCCAAGGAAGTACTTCTAATTTCCATGCTGCATTTTGATTTGTGGCTCCTTCATTGACTTTTCAAGTTAAATTGGATGGCTTGTCAATTTTTCCCAAGCTGTTGTATAGGTTGTGCTAGATTTTGGTTTAAAACATGGTGGTTTCAGTTACAGTGTGGTAGCTTACCTTCTGGTATGCTGGATCATCAATCTTGAGAAAAACTGCCGTTATCTCCAGAACATTTCTATTAGAATTGATCCCGAGAGGGTAGCCATGTTAGTGTATTGCAGTAAAAACAACAAAGAATCTTGTGGCACTTTAAAGACTGATGTATTTATTCTACCATAAGCTTTTATGAACTATAATCCACTTCATCAGAGGCATGAAATATTATGGAGAGTTTCAGGTTTATATTGAAACTCCATAGTTGTAAATAGTGAGGTAAGTAGGCAATTCAGTGCAGAAAGTGACAATTGGTTACTAACAGTGTTCATTCACAGTTGTTGCTGATAATACAAACATCCTGGCACTATGTAACATGTAGTGTTAATTCTTCTACCACATCCCCTAACACCCTATATACTGTATATAAACCTGAAACTCCATAATATGACATAAATCTGATGAAGTGAGCTATAGTCTATAAGCTTATGCCAGGATAGGTTCGTTAGTCTTTAAGGGGCCACAAGACTCTTTGGCCATAGCTAGACCTAAGGTTTATCCCTGGATCGTCCAGGGGTCAAACCTGTTCATCTAGGTGGCACACAGGGGATCCGGCGCTCAGGCAGGGGTGAACCCTGGATGATCCCAGGATAAACCTTAGGTCTAGCTGTGGCCTTTGTTGTTTTTATTAAAAGTGATGGAGGTTCTCTAAAGTTTGGAATTAGAAACTTCTGTGTTAGCTGCATGCAGCATAAGGTTGTTTATTCTAAATGTTTCATAGATACAGGTTTCATCTCTTGCGACCAGTGTTAAAAAATTATGGATTACAATAGGGAAGGTCCAAAGATGCTCCCTACCATAACGTTATTACATTCATGAACATACATTTTACAGTGGAGGTGTTGTTTAATATAATGAAGCAAAACGTTAAAGCAAACCTTTTAACTTGATTTCTCTATGATTTGTTTCTCACTAGGTTGAGTGAACCAAACTTAGCCTCTATAAGTGGGCAGCTGGAGGAGCTGTACATGACAAACAGCAGGAAAGATATGAATGAAACATTAACGAATATTCTTATCAGTGCTTGCGTTACAGCATCAGCAATGCCTTCCAGACTGGTGATGGAGCACGTCCTTCTGGTTAGCGTCCTTCATCGGACAGTGGGAATTGAGGTAATTTTACTTTTCTGGTTCTTTTACTTCCTAAGTGTTGACTGGCACAGCAGTGTAGCTGACTTTCAAGTACAGGGATGCCAAGCCTGTGGACTCCAGACACTGTTGGACAGTAACTCCTATCATCCCTGAGCATTGGCCATGCTGGCTGGGACTGATGGGAGTTGGAGTTCAAAAACATCTGAACGGCCATAAATTCCCAACACAGCAGCTAATCTGATGCCTCTTGAAAGCCCGAAAGCAGTGTATGAAGGCAATAGCCATCCTGTGCTCTTGCTCCGCTGTATCAAATCCAGTAACTGGTATTCCATGGCATACTGCTGCTGAAGCTGGTGGTTCCATTTGGCTGTTATGCCTAAAACACTCTGATAGACCTATCCTCCATACTTTGGCCTATTCCTCTTCATCTAATCCAACGGTGGGCAATTTGTGGACCCCTGGATTTTGGAGGCCTACAATCCCATCATAAGAACATAAGAAGAGCCATACTGATGGGAGTTGTAAAACAAAACATCTCGAAAGCCACAAATTGCCCATCCAATCTAATCTAAGTCAGAGGCCATTCCTTTTGGTTTACAGGTAAATAGCCTGGTTTGTCCAACTGCTTTCCAAATTGGACCAGAGGGAAAATATACCTGATTTTCTAGTACAAGGCTAAGGAACCTGTGGTCCTCCAGTTGTTGCTGTACTCCAAATCTCATTATCCCTGGCCATTGGCCATATTTGCTAGGGCTGATGGGGTGTGAAGTCTAACAACATCTAGAGGACCCCAGGTTCACCACCCCTATTTTAGTAAGTCTTTCATTTTTAGGTGCCAATTAGGTACTAATGGTAGTTCTACAACATTTTGGTAATTATGGGGTTTATGGTACTTTTAGTCTTATTTAAGCAGCAACATCCTGGGTGCTGTTTAGCAGAATGGTGGGATGTAAATGTAAATATTATTTTAAAATATTCATTAATTAGGGTCACAAGGTTTTAAAAAGCCAAGGATCTTGGCATGTTGTCTGGAGAGAAAAGGCGCTTTCTCCTTCAAATTGTACTGTAAAGCGCAACTCTGGCCAATTTATTCAATCACGGCTTAATTTTATAAACTGTCCTGCCTGTGCCCTGTATACATGAGTACCGCCAACCATAATATTCTAAAACTGTTTTCATAAATGATGTTTAAGTGGGTTTTTGTGCTTCGTCACCCCTATGTGTGAATCATATTAAAAAGCTACATTTGTCGTAAAGGGGATGGCTCCGTTTTGATTAACGTTTGCAAGTGAAGCATTCCAGACTAAAAGCCATTCGAATAATGCTTGTGAAATACTCTTGACTTGACTGAAAACTGTCTGTGCAAAGCTAGCCTAATGCAGTGGTTAGTAATATGCTAGCACAGCAGCCAATATGCTCCATATTATACCTTCAAAATTGCTGGTCAGCACGTTTTAGGACCACAACATTAGTTATGAATTGTGTGATTTCTTTTTTAAAGCGCTAAACTGTCAGCAGCTCATTGATCATTTTGTGTGTGTGTATGTGTGTTAACTATTCTAGGTTGGTGCTCACTTTTTGGAAACTGTGGTGAGGAAATTTGATGAAGTCTACAAAAGCGAAGCTGAAGGGAAAGAATGTGAGAACCTGCTTACCTTAATTGCTCATTTGTATAACTTTTATGTAGTGCATTCATTGCTGATCTTTGACATCTTGAAGAAGCTTGTTAGCACTTTTTCTGAAAAGGATATTGAACTCATTCTGATGCTGCTGAAAAATGTGGGCTTTTCCTTGAGGAAAGATGATGCTCTGGCGCTGAAGGAACTTATCACTGAGGCCCAGAAAAAAGCGAATGCCGTAGGGAAGCAATTCCAGGACCAGTCAAGGGTATGGATGCATTTTTTAAAATATCTTTTTTGGACAACTTTCTTAACAAAAGTAGGATTTGACAGGAGCTTCTATAGAGCTGCATTTTCCTAATAAAACTTGCATTATGATATGATAGGAGGGGTGCAGTTCCCTGAGGGCTGATTGGACCTTACAATTGTGCCTTTGAGCTGTCACATGGTTGGTGTATGGGGAACAGTAGCATAATAGAGTATTACTGTTTAAACAAGAAGAATGGAGTGTTGGGACCACAGTTCTGGCCCCTCCCAGAGCGTAGATGATGTAAAGATACCACACATGATGCGTGCTACTGACTGGAAGTATGGAACACAATAGACATCTGATTATAAATACTCGGCTCTTAAAATATGTAGCTCACATTATCTCAGTAATCCTTAAAACAGTCCTATAAGGTAGATCAGCATTATTATTTTCATCCTTCAGGTAAAGGGCTAAAGCTAAGGACTTGCTTAAGCTACCTAGGGAGTTCATGGCAGAGGTGCGATTTGAATTCAGGTCTTCCTCATTCACAGATCTTAGCCTCTGTCCCTGCCTTTCCCAATGCAATGCATGCTGGCATTGCAGCAACCGCGGAGAGCATCCACGGGGCCCTGCTTCTTTCCAGCAACGTGATGTGGAGGTCAGGAGATAGAGAGGACACATGGAGGCACATAGAGAGAATGGAGTGCTAGGGAGAGGAGGGCACAGAGAGAAGGCGTGTACATGCATGCACGCACACACACACAAGACTAATCCGTTTGAATTTGCATATTTTTTACAAAACTACCCTCAAATCATAGATCACATCTGAACTGCAAAAATAATTGTTCTGGCACTTTCCATTGCCGCCATGGTACAAAAACAACGAGCCGAGGAAAAGATACTTACATGTTCTCATGATTTTAAGAAGGGATCCCCCAAAGCCACCTTCAAATCATAGGTCACTTCTGTGTCCACAGATGGGATCTGTGATTTGATAGTAGTTTGGATCAGTGTTTGTGATCCAAGAAAGCAGTACTGGCAAGCAGCAGATCTATAACGTTTACTGTGCTGTCTCGAGGCAGCACTTAGTTTGATGGTGGGTTGTGAGGCCAAGGGGACCCAATGCAAAATTCATGTAGATTCATGCTGACCCAATTTATGTATTTGATCTGGCTGGCTATTCTCCTAAGCAGCCATTTCATGACTGGCCATGCCCCTCAAAGCAGTCATTTTGTAGTTGTGCCCACTACTGTTTTCCAAAGTTCCAGTCCAAAATGGTTGCAGACCCCTACATTGTACTCTTGGTGATGACACTGTCATATATTGCATCAAAATAAGATTTAGACACATGTTAAGGTAATATAGGTAACCTGTCCATCCAGATCTGTGCCACAATATTTGGATTTTACCTACAGACTTAATCATTCCCTGGAAAACCTATAAAATGAAGCTTTTTAAATATGTCTGAAGAAGAAACATGACTTCCATAAATCAGTCAAAATGTGATTTTGTTTGGCAGGTTTTAATACCAATCTTAGAGATTAGTATAAAATAGTATTTTGGCTGTAGTCCAATTTTCATCTTTGTGCTGGAGATCTTTGCTGTTTTGGATATTGGGGCAATAATACGGACTTGTCTTTTTCAAAAGGTTTGCTTCATGTTGGAAACTATGCTGGCACTAAAAAATAATGACATGAGGAAAATCCCTGGTTATGATCCTGAGCCTGTTGAGAAATTACGAAAGCTGCTGAGGACACTGGTAATGTACATGGGGGGAAAACATACCTTGCTATATTTCTTTCTGACTGCTACATTCTGAATCAAATCTGAGCATTAGTAAATACTGCTATTAACATAATGGACTTTTGGGAGCTTCCTACATAGCATAATTGACTTCCCTCATGAAGCAAGATTTGGTTTGTAGAAAGAGAATTGGCTACTGCATTTGCCATGTGTTCAAAATGAGGTCCCCAAGAGCACCTTGAGTTCAAGTAAACCATAATTTAGGTTTTCTAGTTATTATTATTATTATTTATTTATTTATTTATTTATTTATTTATTTATATAGCACCATCAATGTACATGGTGCTGTACAGATAACACAGTAAATAGCAAGACCCTGCCGCATAGGCTTACAATCTAATAAGTTGTAGTAAACAATAAAGAGGGAAGGAGAATGCAAACAGGCACAGGGAAGTGTAAACAGGCGCCGGGTAGGGTGAAGCTAACAGTATAGAGTCAGAACAAACTCAATATTTGAAGGCTATAGGGAAAAGAAAAGTTTTTAGCTGAGTTTTAAAAGCAGTGATTGAGTTTGTCGTTCTCAAGTGTTCTGGAAGAGCGTTCCAGGCGTAAGGGGCAGCAGAAGAAAAAGGACGAAGCCGAGTAAGGGAAGTGGAGGTCCTTGGGCAGGCGAGAAGCATGGCATCAGAGGAGCGGAGAGCACGAGCGGGGCAATAGTGTGAGATGAGAGAGGAGAGATAGGCAGGAGCTAGACCGTGAAGAGCTTTGAAGGTCAGCAGGAGAAGTTTATATTGGATTCTGGAGTGAATTGGAAGCCAATGAAGAGATTTCAGAAGTGGAGTGACCTTGATGGTAGAGAGTCCAATGATGTTGACCCATACTAGGGTATAAAACCTTTATTAAAAATCACCTACCGGAATACACTTCTTTTCTATTAGATTCACAGCAGCAGTTCTGGAAAAGAAGTTCAGCTTCGTGTGTCATTGGAATCTCTCCTCAGTGCTGATCAGGTCGGCCGTTGGTGGATTGTTGGATCATCTTGGAGTGGAGCTCCAATGATTGACAGCACGAGCAACAAGATTCAAGAAATACTACCTGTAGGAAAGGTAACTGCGAGAAGCATTATTGATCCCAGCCTGGTGCCTTTCTAGCACTGTGATTTTAATGTTCCCCCAAAGAGCACTCTTACCACTGGAATTTCTCCCTTATCAACATAAATGAGGGTTGTTTTAGTTTTCCTTTTCTTAAGAGTGTGTATTCCTTTCAGAATCTGTTCAAGGATGAAATTGAGCCAACCACCCCTATAATCTAATACTGGCAGAAGGGGGAATGGTAGTGCCCCCAAATCTCTTTGCCTTCCCTACAGGTATGAATATTTATCTACAAACTGCTGGGTTCCTGTCCCAGCCTTCACAGTAGTCACCAACAAATCTGATGTCTGAACACACCATTAGTGATGTACTTGAGGGGCCAAATGATATGTTGTGTTGCTCATAACTGGTCACTTTTATTCTGAAGAAAAAGTCTCAGAGCCAATCTGAATGCAGGGGCATGTCAGTTCTTTGCTAAAGATCACACACATCTAATTACTTACTTGCACCTGAAGGTACTGCTTATTGCAAACAGACTCTCAGCAGACTAACCTACCTCACAGGGTTGTTGTGAGGATAAAAAACAGAGATGAGGAGGACCAAGTAAGCTACCTTAGATTCCTTGTAAGAGGACAAAAGGTGGGATATAAATGCAACAATAAATAATACAATTTGTATTTATGTAGCTTATCCATCACAGACATATTTTATGACTATTAATAGCTAGTAAAGTGTTTAATACGTAATCTTGTTCTCCCTTTCAGGTGAGTTCAAAGATTCTGGAGCTTGCTCGTAAGCAGAGAATGAACACAGACATCAGGAGGAATATATTTTGCATCTTGATGACTAGTGAAGATTTTTTGGATGCCTTCGAAAAACTTTTAAAGTAAGTAGGAACAAAACCACTCTTTGGATGCAAAATAACTTGCCCCTGAATAAACTTATACAATTTTTTGTGAACCGCCCAGAGAGCTTCGGCTATTGGGCAGTATAAAAATGTAATAAATAAATAAAGTATGTCCAGAAGTTTATGTCTTAGCAATAGCAAATCTACACTCTGCTTGGTGCAAAGGAATTGTGAAACAGAAACAGGTGGAAATACTCTAAAAGATGCAGTCCTTTGAATGTTTACTCTGAAGTAAAATATCCAGTGGACCTTACTTCCAGGTTAAGTGTGTTATGGATTGCAACCTAAAATAAAATCCCATTTTAAGAGAGGAGCATGCTGTATGGAAAGAGGAAATAATTTTTGGCGAATTTAGCCATGTAATTACAGTGCATAGGTCTGTCACTATGGTTTGCTTATAGTTTTGCTTGATGGAAGTAAAAAAACAAACACCTTAATGTTCCTATAATGGCTGTGGATGTTCTCCTGAATGGACAATCTATTTGTCAGGAGTGTGATTTGAGACTAGGGCTCTGCAGGAAGGAGAGAGAAAGAGAAAGAGTTTGGATTTGGAGAACTGAGCTTTATCTGGTGTTAACTACGCTGAGGCTGCCCCAACTCCTCACTGGGTATTTGATGGAGCAGCAACAGACTTGCTGCCTGCCAAAGTAGTTACTGCTTGCTTCCGGGAAGCTTTGCTTGTAGACATGAAAATCAGGGAGGGGGAGAAGAAAGTAGGTCTGGAACTACTGGTAGATCTCTGGGTGATTTACAGTATATCGGCAAGGGTTCTGATTCAGAATAGTTTAACAATAGCAAGGAAGAATGCAAGGAAAATCTAAAAGGAAAAACACCCTGCCATGGTTGGCCTTGAGTCATTATGTATCTCCCAGCTTCAGTGTTCCTTGCCTGTGAAGTCATTGCCTTTGATCAGCTCTTTATGCAGCTTGGCTACCCAATGTTAGAATCCCTGTCCTATAGAAACTCTGCAGATTTGTGTATGCAGTTCATCCCAGTCTATGGCTCAGAAGACAACTGATTCCACTCTCTTGAACATCTGTCTCCTCCCTACTCCCTACCCTCTATTTTGCACCTGGTTCTGGTTGGTGGACCTTGGAATTTGGATAAGAAAAGAAAAAGCGGGCAGGGAGTGCATAACACTACTGGACGGAATTATGGGCAGCTGTTTCCTTTGAAACAAACTGGGAGTAATGGAAATTGAGCTGGGCCTAATCTACACCAAGCAGGATATAGCACTATGAAAGCAGTATACAATATGTGTCAATGGGCCCGAACAGTTGGCAATGCACTTGAATACCGCTATAAAGCAGTAGTGTGGCTCCTTCATATACCGCTTTATATACCGCTTTCATAGTGCAGTATCCTGCTTGGTGTAGATTAGACCCTGAAAAGGACAGTACTCCTAAAGGAAATGTAAGGCAATCCGGAAAGCATAGAGCAGCCTTCCCGAACTCACGCTAAGTGGAGGAGATGGGAACTGTAGTCCAACAGACCTAGAGGCACCAAGTTAGGGAACATAGGCTAGACCGTGTCTGTGTAACCCCAATCAAAGAAAACCCCAAAAGGGAAGCATTAAAAGTGAATACCCGGGGTCATTTCTGTATTCACTTGTTATTTGGACTTGGTAAATGGATATCATGCTTGAGAGGGTATTCAGGAGCAGGCCTTCTGATTTATTGTAAAATTTTGTTACCAACCAGCCCCCAACCATAGTATCTTAAATTAGCCACTTACTTGTATGAAAGTATGCTTAACGTAAATAACCCTGCATGCACAAATGTAACAGGAGGTCCCATAGTGTTAGATGCGAAACTCTATTAAAATGCATTGTTACATACAAATTCAAAATAATGGAAAGTTGGGCCTTAACAGTACAACATAAGGTTACAGGCCATGGCCATACAGGTCTGATCAAAAGTCCATCCACCCCAGTATTTTGTTTAACAAATACTTCATAAGGAATGTAAGCAGAAATAAGTGTTTTGACATATCCACTCATCCACCTCTGTTCATTCCCAGCACCTAAATCTAGAAATTAGTTGCATTACTTTGACCTTCCTTGCTAATAACTTTTTCAGGCGCCATCAGTGGCATTCTTTGTTACAAATAGCACATTGTTGTTCCATTGACTTCACTGAAATGTGGCTCACGTTTCACACTTAAGTTAAAGTGAAACATTTATCTGCATTTTAGCAAAATCAGGCCATCATAGGCAGGCTATCCGTCTCGGACTTAGAATCCATAGATGAAAGCCTCATCTTGAAAGGATGCAAATTTTGTGCTTGACACTCTCTGCATTATAATATTAAGCATTTTTCATTTTAATTGGCTTTAGTGCTGCCAAGTGTTTGACAGACCTGGAAGCTAAATCAGACTTATTTGACATATCAGGTACAGCATAAGTTAAGTCTGTTCTCTGCCAGCATGTCTTAATCTTCCTCTATCTGGTCCAGCTCTATGAGCAAGAAGTAGTCCTGCCAGACTTTCTGCTGAGACAGCCAGTGGGGAACTCATTAATGCTGATTATATTTTTGTAATTAGGTTGGTTGAGATTCCCAACACTCTCAATTAGGAGTTAGACAAACTTAGAGGATTGTTCTTTTTAGTCATCCTAACTTCTTGATTATAGAGTACAGATGATAGAGTCAATTTAGTAACCTGGAGACCAAAAGGATTCCCCGCTGCCCAATGCTTTTGAATGCCACAGCATTTGAAGGCACCTGGATTTCCCTCCCTACCCATTTTAATACTCTTTATCAAATTAGTAATTATTTCACAACTATATACTGAGCAAAGAACACAGTTCCAAACACTTTGTTTTCCAGAAGTGCATAATAGGTCTCGCACCCATACATTTTTATTAACAAAAATGCGCTATATTTAAGCCTAAAAACATTTTGGCCTAAAGAAAATTACTTGATGCCTAATGGATTGAGCTCAGGTCAAGAGGGAATTAACTATGGGTGGTACTTGGGTTGGCAGTGAATCTTTATTTTATGGTCATTCAGCCTAAAAATTCAAGAAATGGGTTTTACATACTGGCTATTGATGTTTTAGGCTTAGGCTTAAAGATCAGCAGGAGAGAGAGATTGTCCATGTCCTCATAGATTGTTGCCTGCAAGAGAAGACTTATAACCCCTTCTACGCACATTTGTCTGCCAAGTTCTGTGAATATGAAAGGCGATTCCAGGTAAGCAAACAACTTTTCCTTCTTTTCACTGGTTGTACCATTTGAATCAAGAGATTTCTGGGAATAAAAGTGGTATTATCAAATACAAATAAAATGTAAATATGTTGTTGTTAAGTACAGCGCTTATGTGGAGAACGTGTTTCAGAAGGAAAAAAGCCTTTAATTCTTTCATATTAGGTGGGTGATCACACGTGAGAGGGCTTTCTCTGCAGTGGCCCCACACCTTTGAAACAATCTGCCATCGGAAGTCCGCCATGCACTGTCCTTGCAGGCTTTTAAGAAGGCCTTGAAAACATACTATTTTGTACCGTTGTTGCTGGTTTTATTGTTGGCTTTTAATTGCTATTTTATTGTGTCCATGTGTTTATTGCTTTTAATATTTTAACTGTTTTTATGTATTTTCTTGTTGTAAGCCACCTTGCAAGGGCTTCTGCCCTTGAAAGGTGGCCAATAAATATTTTAAATAAATAAAGCCAAAAAAGCATGAGAGGAACTACATAGGACAGTGGGAGAGCACATACTTTGTATTGGGAAGGTTCCGGATTCAGTCCCCAGCATCTCCTAGATAATCTCTCTCTCTCCCCCCTCTCTCCTTTTACACACAGTTTCTTGAAGCTACTCAGAGGAAGGGAGAGACTGAAGGATGCCAGTAGGAGGAATCATTATTTTGCTGGTGCACTTTGGTCTGATTCTGCCTTTCCCTTCTGAGAAATGGAATGGAATTCTAAACTAGGCACTACTATGGAATGGATTTTTCCTCTTTGGTGCCTTCTAATCACTCTTATTTTCTTGTCAGGAATCTGGATGAGAATATAACTGGTGATGGACTTGTATCAGAGTGAGAACAAGTCCTCTAACTGGGAAAGCTTGGTCTGTCTGTTCTCTCCTTCCTTCTGGGGAGACCAAGCAGGAAGGGAAAACAAAACTCCACTGGTAGATAAAGAGAGATCTCTCTGCTGCACTCTCCAATCTTCCATTCCAGGCTACGGTGGATCTTGGTTGTAGGTTTCTTGAGATTGGGGGGGGGGGGATTTGACCTTCCTCTCAAGTGGCTTGCTTCTAGTAGTTTCCAACCAGAGCCGTAAGACATCATTTGACATCTGTATGATAAATAAATAAAAAAAATAAAAAAAAATCTCTTAGCATGTCATAATGTGCTGCATCTCACTTGTAATGGTGGAACAAGTCTGTAACAGCTTCATAAAGATTATAGTTCCTGAGAACATGCTTTAATATTTAATAACAGCTTTTTCTGTTTTTCTTTTTTGTTGTTGTTGTTTAGATGACATTCCAGTTCAGTATGTGGGACAAAATCAGAGATCTGGGAAATCTATCCTCTACTGCATTCTCTAATGTAGTTAATCTCTTGGCTCATCTGTTAAAGACTAAATCGCTCTCTCTTACTGTTTTCAAGGTAAGCAGAACTCATTTTAATGTATTTTTACATCTCTTGTTAACCTTATGCATAATAGATTTGTGCTTTGCTGTGTAACTTCACATAACAAACAAGGCAAAAGTAAATGGTTATTCATATATAGAGGGGGGAAACATGATTTTCCCATTTTTGCATCAATATCCATTAGGGTATTACATAGACTTTTACAGTATAATGGCTTTTAAACAAGTCACTGCTGAATATTTCATGTTTCATCATTCCTCCCCCACCCCCCATTTTGTTAATTGGCATGTTTGTGAGACAGGTGTCTTTTTGTGTTAGAGCCACTATTAAGCTTTAGTTCTCATTGGATATTCAGAAAGATGATGTTAGTTTTTGGAATTACTACTAACTTTTCTTTTAGGAGCAGTATACAGGTGATTTATGTAGTATTAATAACATTATTCTTTTAGAAACAGCATATAAGTTTGACAGTATCTTAAGTGTTTTTCTCTAAGCCTTGGCATTTCATTGCTCTTTAACTAGGTAATTGAATTCAGTGAATTAGACAAGCCAAAAGTCCACTTCTTACGACAAGTGTTATCTGCACTGCTTCTAAAAACAGACTCAGAAGAACTCAACCACATCTTTGGAAAGTAAGTCCTCCCAGGGGTTCATAATTGATTGATTTACAACATTTTGTATACCACTTCACATCTGGAGCAGTGAACAATGAGAGCCAATTAAACTGTGGCTGTTCAACCAAGGAAAGCTTTCTAGAGTCTAATGGCTTAACCAGCCTACTATGCAATGCTCCAGAACCTTTTGTAAACCTCTGTCCTGTTCACCCGATCATACTTTTTCAATAACGCTGTAAGATTGCCCTAAACAAAATGTTGCATTGTTTGAATTCTCAGCTCAGTGTATTTTTTTCCCCCAGATTGGCTGACAACCCCAAGCTGGGAATGCTACATGAAGGCTTGAAGCTTTTCCTCACCCACTTCATGCTGAAGAATATTCAATCTCACAAAAGTGTTGAAGAAGCCAGTTTGCTAAAAGAGAGAGTTGAACAAATAACTAGGACTTTGAAAGCAAAAGAATCAAGATTAAAGCTATAGAGTCAAGTTATCAGACCTACTTGCGTGGAAAACGCAGACAGTTCAAAGCACCAGTGTTGAATTTGGTGGTCCTTAATAAACTGGGGGGGAAATCATGTTCTGAACAATTCCTTCACAAGCAGATGGACTTGGATTAGGTTTGAAACTCAAACCCACTTGTATTTATTTTAAAAAGTTATGCACAAATGAATAGTGATACTTTTACATAATAATTCTTTTATATTCTGTTAAACAAAACAAAATCACCAGTGAAACCTGCATAATCTGTGCAGTGTATTTTTTTAAAATAAACTTTTGTGATATTGGTACCCTGAGACTTTAATGTAGTGTTGAACCTCTGTCAAAACCACTTTCAAAGTTATAACTGTATGAGTGAAGGGTTTGACGCATCCGTATACAGCATTAATGTAATTTCTTTATTTCTCACTCCTTTCTATTTCTTCAACTCTAATATCTCCTTATATCTTTATTTTTCTTAATTCATTCTGCTAAAGTTTTGATAGTTAATGTAAACAGTGCTTAGGATGTCTCTCTTGTACTTTCCCCCAGTGGTAACTTCTTTTACAGTTAATTCAGTATTAATCACGCTACAGGACTATGACAGAATATTGAAATCCAGTGCAGAAATGTATAACCCACTCCCAAATTCTTCAGACGTTTTTTCTTGAAAGACCCATTCCACGTGATCATATGCTTTTTGTGTATCCAGGAAGACTACTGCTTCCTCCATTTATTGATTTTCATTTTCAGTTTTCTTCCTGGTTTAATTTAGCTTCCAGATTCTTTCTTCTTTCCAACTTTTCTTCATACTTGTGTAATCTCTTCCTAATATTCTGTCCTCAAATCCTTTTTCTTTCCCTAATCTTTTGAGCATTTCTATCCCCAAATGTCAACTCTTTAGCAAAAAAATCTTCTTCTGGAGTTATTTACCAGGCCCTTCCACTTGAATTCAACTACGTAGAATCTTTCCTTAGAACCATATTGGAAAAGTAGTCACTCCCATACATCTATAGGTAAAGATATTCTAATGCAGACTTCCCCAACATGGTATCCCAACTCCCATCAGGCCCAGGCAGCATGGTCAATGGTCAAGAGTTGTAGTCCAAAACATCTGAAAGGCACCCTTTTGGGGAAGTCTACATTGGTTTACAAATATATATTAGATAAAAATACACATCCATTAAGATTAACAACCAATAAAAAAAGTACTTCTGTGGCACATTCCACTGTATGTCCCTTTAAACCTACAGCATCCTCAACCCACATAGCTAGCCTCACTTGCAGAATTCCTGGCAGTTTTAAATACACAATCTAAGAGCTGTCGCTAGCATATTCTCTTTTTTAATTAATATCTTTCTAGCCTCATCTAGCTCCAAAAGGTGATAAGAATGCCTTCCTGCCTATGACTGGACCGGTTTTTCTTGTGTTGCCTGGGTACCATAGCTAAATATACTAAAATTGCAATCCCCCGCCCCGTTCCAGGAGCACGGAGCTGTATTGCAGTGGGGGTCTGGATGATCCCACCCACCCATCCAGCTTTCTGCAGGCCAAGTGCTGTCAAGGGATAGGGCTAAATGCCCTGATGTTATTTGCTTCCCTGCATTTGCCTGATGCATCTTCAAGAAAATTCACTGTTTGCCAGCTTCACCCATTGAGGGAGAGTGGCATGCAGTGAAGCTGCCCCAATTGAGCTGCCAACTGGGGAAGGGGGCTCCAGCTGCTGGCTCAACTGGGCCTGTACGGCATCATCCCCAGTGGGGAAGGTGCATGCAAGCAAGTCCATGTGGCTTCGTGCACCAAACAGACTCAGCCTGCAGTGGGAGGAACAGCTTCTGCCAGTGCCAACCTAATCCGCCACTGCCTGCATCCCCTGTTACCTGTGATGTGATGAAACCGGGGCTTTCCCTGTGCAAAGTTCGCAGGGGAATCCTTGCTGCTGTCTCCAATCAGAGATAACAGTGGAGATTCCTCAAGGCCAAGACCGGCCCCTGGAGGAATCTCTGAAGGCTCTACGGGCCAGATGGGGAGATTTCGCAGGCTGCAGGTTCCCTTCCCCTGCTTTGACTCTCTTGCCACTTACAATGATCTGATGCTGCCGTACAAATAGTCTACCTGGATGACTCCTACACATGTGAGCATAAGATACTTGCAGCTGTTTAGTGTGAGTTTGTTTTTAAAGTACCTTTCTACTTTCCCCTTGTCCCTTATTCCTAATCAAATTATTTGGAATTGAAGTTTGGAGTGAGTTTGTGGACTACCCCACCCTCCCAGTTATCTATGGCTGCCTAGAGGGAGATAAGAGGAAAGGAAGTTGCCTCTGCCCACAATGATAGGATAGTTCTAGCTGGTTACTACCTTTCCCAGGCTTGGAGCTCTGGACTACCTCCCTGGCCAGAGTCAGTAATCAACAGAAGAGGGGTGGCAGAATCTTACCAGATATATTTGTTTGCAACTGGCCTATGTCATAAAGCATTGTAGGCATAGTCTTGCCACAAATTCTACAGATAAATTACTGACTTAAATTCAAATAATGACTCCTATTTTTAACATAACCGGATAATTCAATCCATTAGTTTTCCAAACTTAAACCAGTCTATCAGTTTGCTGTCCATTTATCAAAATTTCTGATTGAATCGGTCTGAAAATCAGTCATGATCTGAAAGATAGCCTTGTTTTTGAGTCGTCCTAATTGAAGGGTAGGATTAATGCATTAATAATGGTAGATGCAGTTGAACAGTTCTTAGGTTTTCTATGATAAGATTTAGAAAAGATTTGTGTAGTAAGTTACTGCACAAATGGGTCAGGGAAGGGGCTGGTGTATTCTGAAGCTATGAAAAGAGGATCTTATCGAAGATCCTCTTTCACGAACCTGAAAGGCCCTATATTACTTTCCCAATATAACATCTCATTTCTTGTAGTCTAGCTGTCCGATATCTTACACCGTTAAGTCCGTATACCATGCTTTTCATTTGCAGTACAAAATAGTTCCCTTTATTTGCCAAAGGGGGATGACAAGCTTAATACCATCTGGCAGGTGTGAAAAAATTTTGAACGATCTAAACTGGCCTGAAATAGACCCCATGGAATCACCGGTACAAATCCCCAGATACCCGCTCTTGGTAGATGAGGAACCTCAGCAGGGTTAACTCAACACTTACCCGTAGCAAGTGAGTGTCGTCTCCCACCACATGTTTCAGTCCACCATTGAAGTAAGGGGATGATGGTCCTGGGAAGAACTCCTTTCCATATGTTTTTAATTTTTGTGAACCGCCCAGAGAGCTCCGGCTATTGGGCGGTATAGAAATGTAATTAATAAATAAATAAATAAATGGCAAGACAAAACCAGAGAACTAGGGGAAAGGATTTTTAAAAGAAATGAAATGCAACAGATTATTGGTGGCCTCCAGATGTTTTGGACTTCAATTCCTATCAGCCCCAGCCAGGATGACTAATGGTCAGATATGATGGGAGTTGTAGTCCACAACACCTGCAATTTACTAGCTTGAGGGAGATTGCGGAAGGCTGTTGTTGATTGCAATCAGGAATGTTATCGCTCCAAGCTACTGAGAAACAGGATGGAGGCAAGTAGAGACAACACTGCACCAGTTTGCTTAACAGAAGTGTCGTGCCTGCACTGGAAGTTGCACACACAACCAATCACATCTTAGCTTATTAGTGCTGCCAAAGTTGTCAGGCACAGGAACTGACCTTAATTTCTGGCTGTAAGTGCTGTGCCTGGATGGAGATCCTGCCTCCATCTTTGGGGGCTGGAGGCAAGTTCACTTCTTTCTCACCCCCAATGAGGAGAAGATCTGTGATCAGAAACCTGCCTAAGCTTACATATCCCTCTTGCTGGATGTGGACAAATTGATTTATTATTACATTTATACCCCGCCTTTTTCCTCTTGCAAGGAACCCAAGGCGGCTTACGCAGTCCTCCTATCCATTTTATCCTCACAACAACCCTGTGAGGTAGGTTAGGCTGAGAGTCAGTGACTCGCCCAAAGTCACTCGGGGGGGGGGGGGGGAAGGGAGGCACACGGCAATCAGACTAGCTGCTTTTTCTTTAGCCTGCACTTGCACAGAAGCTTACTGAGAATAGCTTGACATCAATAAAGGGTGGCTATGTTTTTGTAGCAAAGCAATAAAACCTTGTGGTTCCATAAAAATTAACGAATCCAAACTGACCTCAGAGCCACCAGCCTCTGCTGGCATTACTACTAGGGATGTGCTCCGCTTCTAATCGGACTGGCGAATTAGAAGCGGAGCGGGGGGCTTCGCCTGCCCTTAAGGCGGAGGCGAAGAGGATTGGGGGGCTGGCAGAGCGTGGCGAAGAGGATCGAGGTGAAGGCGGATCCTTCGCCTCGATCCGGAGCTCCGCCGGAAAGGTAAGTGGGGTTTACCGGGCCCTGCCGCTGTCGCCCATGCGGCGACAGCGGCAGGGCCCGGTAACCCCCCCGGCCCTCCTCTCCCTTACCTGCCTCCGTCCGTGGTCCGTCGGCATCTTCAATTGAGCCCGCGGTTCAACCAGGAAGTCTGGGCCGCTTGCGGCCCAGACTTCCTGGTTGAACCGCGGGCTCAATTGAAGACGCCGACGGACCGCGGATGGAGGCAGGTAAGGCCCCCCTCTCCCTTGGTCCCTTACTGGGCTCTGCCGCCATCGCCACACGGGCGGCGATGGCGGCAGGGCCCGGTAAACCTCCCGCCCTCCTCTCCCGGCCTTACCTGGCGCCACTCCCCTCCACTGCGGAGCTCCGATTCAGAGCCAGAGCTCCGTGGCAAAGAGGAGCGGAGTATGGGCGGATCGGCCCGCGGGGCGGAGTGGGGGGTCCGTGCACAGCCCTAATTACTACCTGTGGGCCCAGAATGCTCCCCAGAGGAGGGTACCACTGCATCTCTGTCTTACGTCTCACCTCCTTCCATTCAGCCTCTACTGACTGCACATCCCAGAATCAGATGTGACCAAATCATTCATTTGCTCCTGATGCAGCAGAAGCCCCAGTCATTCATCCCTCACCACTCCCACACACGTTATTCTGTGGAGGGGGAAGCGGTACCTGCCTACTGATCCCGCCTCAGCGGTCAGTGCGCACACCAGCCCCACCACTCACCACTCTCTCCATACTTACACATTTGGCACAGCGTCTGAAAGAGACGCTCCATGGATGCACCTCTGCACTCCCCGTGGTTGCACCTTTGTGCATCTGCACATGGGACTTTTGAGACTGGCCTCCAGAGGATGCACCCCAGAACAGTGACTCATGCAGAAGCACAAGAGTTGGGCTCCTCTGTTATAGACTGGTCTCAAAGCAAAGTTGGGGTGTGCGTGTGAGGGAGGGGAATGTGTTTTAATTTTCTCAGATTTTGGGGAAACATTGGTCCAGCCTGAAAGCATAATGTTTGACGAAAGACAGAGTGCACAACTACTCAGTCTCAGCTGTATATTCTGCACAGAGCTATTATTGTGGATTTTAGCTTTATAAACAGCCGGGCAATGAGAAGTTAAACCCTCATTCTGGTTTTTGGATCAGCGTCAACAGGACAGGGAACACAAAGAAGTCTGTTTTGTAGCTTGGGGCGAAAGTGTTATAGGGATAAATCACACACGATCCCCTTTGGCAGGGCTTTTACACTGCAGCACCTGAAAGAGCCGAGTTTCTGCAGGCTCCTTGTGCATTACATCTTTTTCCATTGTGCTGCATGATGAGTTTGTGGGGGGGGGGGATGAGTTTGCTATCAGCACTTCTCCTTCAAGTGCAAGGGTGCTGGCTTGGCTGTCCCCCTTTGCTTTGGCAGCTTGAGATTGTCCTTAAAACATCTGGAATAGTTTGGTGTGTATTGTTCAAGAGAACTCGATACCTTAAGCTGTGCTGGGCGGCCAAACTGTGGCAGGTACATTTCTTCTGCAATTATGTGTGTGTAAAGTTTAAGGCTGAGGTCCCAATACTTCAGTCCCATGCTGCATTCCAGGATGATGTTTGCACAAGCCCTCATTCGTAGGGTGACCTTATGAAAAGGAGGACAGGGCTCCTGTATCTTTAACAGTTGCATAGAAAAGGGAATTACAGCAGGTGTCATTTGTAAATATGGAAAAACTGGTGAAATTCCCTCTTCATCACAACAGTTAAAGTGCAGGAGATATACTAGAGTGACCAGATTTAAAAGAGGGCGGGGCACCTGCAGCTTTAACTGTTGTGATGAAAAGGAAATTTCACCGGGTTCCCCATATATACAAATGACACCTGTTGAAATGTCCTTTTCAATACAACTGTAAAAGATACAGGAGCCCAGTCCTCCTTTTCATATGGTCACCCTACTCATTTGTGATATAGTATATTTAATTGATCGGGTCACAATTCTGAAACTGCTTTTTAAAGGTGAATGTGGAAAGGATTGTTGTTGTTGTTGTTGTTTGCAAATAGTACCAGAAATGCTTATTAACCTGTAGCTGCAATTAGAAAACTCACTCACCAGGACATTTTTTTCCCCCTGGAAAGTCTGGAAAGAGGTCAGACAACCCCAGCTATTTCCCTGCACATCAGAAGCAATGGTCTCCTGCTTAAATTAGATCACCCTTCCAGGTAGCCATGTTGTCTGGGAATGATGGGAGTTGGAGTCCAACACATCTGGATGATACCAGGCTAGGGAAGGCTGCAGTGATGTGTATTACTCTAAATACTGCAAATGGTTTTATGAGGACTCTTCTCTTCAAATGGTCTTGTGTCGTAGATCCTTTCTATCAAGGCTTTTGTTGTGCGTTTGTTACTCCTCAATCCCAGTAGTTTGCAGGTCCTTTACACAATGTCACCCTGTTCCAGAGCTTGTCCTGTGCTTTGCAACCATTATCTCAGGTATATTTTAACAAACAAACAGAAAAGTCTGGTATTTTGCTCAGTGGTGTTTATAGAAGCCTGGTGTATTTGCACAATTCTGCTATTGCACAGCGCCACCTAGAGCCTTGTGACTGTGTAACAGAACATATAGAAGGTAAAGGAGTCGGAAGCAGAAGCTGCTGTAAATGTGCAGGTTAAACGCCTCATGCACAAAAGCCCCTTACTCACTCACTCCAAAAATGTGTTCAGATGTTTGGGACCTCTCCTGCTCATTCTACTAAGTGGGGCTCTGGACTTCTGTCCCAAAATCCTGTCCTAAGTAAACCTCTCAAAGGGACTCTGCTCTGTCGTTTTTAAGGCTATGGACAACGGAACCTGTTCTATTGGTGGTGGTGGGAGATTCCTGTTGAATTCCCTCTCTGTTCATTTTCCTTACTTTTAAAAAATGACCTGGAGGCTTTTCCACGGAGCAGGTTACTTTGGACAACCTACGAATTGTGTCCCCATTTGTGTTTTCCTCTCTCAGACTATTTTCACACCTTCTAAAAGATGTCTTTGAAATGTCTTTCACATGATTTCATTTCATTGTGTTATGTATTCTTTTTAAAGGCTGGGCATCATTTGGCAAGGAGGAGTGCACTATCTAAATTTGCCTTTCCCAACCCGCTACCCTCCAGATGTGTTGGACTAGATTGCTGTGGATTATGTGAGTTGTAGTCCAGAACATCTGGAGGGTGCCACAGGTTAGAGAAGGCTATCCTAAATCAATGTATTATTATTTACCATTTTGATATCAAATAAGTTTGTGAAGATTTCAAATATAGGTCTAATCCTGTTTTGCCCTGATCAATAGCAGTATCTGGCTGACTCTTTTACCAGCTGTACTTCTCATGATTTCAGATCAACTAAAACCAGGGGCCCTTCTTTCTAATAAAGCTTAATTTACCTCTAGTTCCAGAGCCATATGAATCACACCTGCTCCAATAAAACAGTTCCTCTGCCACGAAAACCTGCTAAAATCTGCATTTTCACTTAAGTTAAAAGCCAAGTGAGCTACAGTAGCTTTCCATGAGCATAGATCTGTGCGCCTGCCCAAAGGTTGCCAACTTTTTAACCAGCCGTTGCTCCTATGCTTTTAACACCAAACTGGCAGGGGATCACGTTAATATTAATTATGCAAAACGCTTCAGCAGCTCATTCCTGCAGATCAAACACTGCTAAAGGCAGAGTAGCAAGGGCTGGTTGAAAAAGTTAGGACTCCTAACCTATGCATGGAATAGAGAATGTGGATAGGGAGACATTTTTCTCCCTCTCTCAAAATAGTAGAACCTGCGGTCATCCCATGAATCTGACTGGTGGGAGATTCCGGACAAATAAGAGGAAGTCCTTCTTCACACAGCACATAGTTAAATTATGGAACTCACTACCACAAGATGTAGTGATGGCCAGCAATTTGGATTGCTTTAAAAGGGGGTTGGATAAATTCCTGGAGGTGAAGGCTATCAATGGCTACTAGCCCTGATGGTTGTGTGCTATCTCCAGTATTCCAGGCAGTAAGCCTGTGTGCACCAGTTGCTGGGGAACATGGGTGGGAGGGTGCTGTTGCACCATGTCCTGCTTGTTCATCCCTGGCCGCTGGCTGGTTGGCCACTGTGTGACCAGAATGCTAAACTAGATGGATCCTTGGTCTGATCCAGCATGGCACTTCTTATTATTTATTATTTATTTATATAGCACCATCAATGTACATGGTGCTGTACAGAGTAAAACAATAAATAGCAAGACCCTGCAGCATAGGCTTACAATCTAATAAAATCATAATAAAACAATAAGGAGGGGAAGAGAATGCACCAAACAGGCAGTATAAAAGTCAGAACAAAATCAAGTTTTAAAAGCTTTATGTTCTTATGTCTGCAGCTAGTATGTTTTTAATCCTACTGGGAAATGTAATAAACAACTAAAAGCAAGAACTGTAAGTATAATATACATTGTTCTGGTCAAAGCTGTCGCTGGAGCTGGGTTGCTTTGTCAGCAAAGAAACTGTTAGGATCAAAAGATATATAACGATTGCTCCTCCAATGCAAAATCACAGGGTAATGTTCTGGAATAGCATTCTGGGTCAGTTACAGCTGTCCTTGCTGTCTTGACTCAGCTTTCACCCTGGGCATGTGTAAGCCCCTGTGACCTCTTTCCATGACCCAGCTGTTTTCCCTGTGCCCGGAAAGGCCTTGTTTGCAGCGGTATTGACTCTGTGCCATCAGCCTGTAGAATGTAGCCTTTAGGGCTCAGCTGGGGCTGTTCCAAGATAAGGAGCTTTGTTCCTCTCCAGCTGAGTAAACCCAAATAAACTGTGCCCCGGGGCTAAATCTCATATAAACCAAGGCCTGCACCTTTGACTGGGTGGCCACTAACCAATAACCCATCCAAGAGGGGGATGCCATTTAGTTTGGCTGCTGGGGGGTTAAATGTAGCGTAAGCCAATGTGAAAGGGACATGAATGGGTGCAGGTGGTCCAGGCCCCTGAGAAGGTGTATGATGTCATGCATTAACCTTCAATTAGACCTGAGGTTCGAAACAATGAACGTTTAATGACTGCAACAGAAAGTGCTGACATGCCTGCGTGAATAGGCTTGGTTTAAAGGTATGGGGCTGCTCATTCCCCCATATATCAGATGGAGTCAATCTAGGGTGGCCATATGGAAAGGAGGACAAGGCTCCTGTATCTTTAACAGTTGCATAGAAAAGGGAATTTCAGCAGGTGTCATTTGTATGCATGCAGCACCTGGTGAAATTCCCTCTTCATCACAATAGTGAAAGCTTCTGGAGCCCTCCCCTTTTGAACAGTTACAAAAGAGGGCAGGGCTCCTGCAGCTTTAACTGTTGATGAAGAGGGAATTTCACCAGGTGCTGCATGCATATAAATGACACCTGCTGAAATTCCCCTTTCTATGCAACTGTTAAAGATAGAGGAGCCCTGTCTGGTCACCCTAACAGTCCTCACACATTTAGCCACCACAGTCATCAAAGGTATAGTGATAATGTGTACCGCAGCCTTTCCCAACCTGAGGCCTCCAATTGTGTTGGACTGTAACTCCCATAATTCCTAGCCAGCATCACCATAGCTGGCAGGAGAATGTTGGGACTTTTTTCTGTCTAAGCACTCATAGGATTGTATCTTTAATATAATTTATTATTACAAAGAACTATTATATTATTAATTACATTTCTATACCACCCCTAAACTGAATCTCTCTGGGTGGTTTACATGAGATTAAAACAATTAAAAAGATATACAAAATTTAAAACCATAAAAACATACTGTATACACAAAAATATACATCTAAAAACAATTATAAACTACTCCAAGCTGTCAGCTGAACCTAAAAACAGATCCAGGATTGGTTAAGCTCGTCACATGTTGCTAAACGCCTGGGGAAAATCATAACGAAAACCTCCAAGCAGCCAAAAGATTCCACCTACATTTTTGTGTGTCAAGTAAAGGGGAAGGCACTACCGTATGCCAACAACTGGATTTAAATTTGATGCGTTTGCATGTTTGTCATTGTAAAGTAAAACAACATTAAAGCACAGAACCAGAACCACACACGTGTGTGGTGCACACACAGAGGCTACCACCAGCTGTCATCCGTGTGCATGTGTCTAATCCTACAAGCTATGGCTCCTTTGAATATCGTGATGCAGGCCTCTCTTCCACCAGTGAGGCCTCTTCAAGCCTTCCTTGGTTAATATGATCCCTTGTAATTACTCCCACCCTTTAATTTCAAGTCTTGGGAGTCGGAGCCTCCTTTTTTACAGAACAAAACAAACACACAAATGGGTGGAAATATTCACTAAAAAGTGACAGTCTCCTTCTATCAGCAAGCCCCCCTGGTGACCTCCTCTCCCCCACCCCACCATAGTTCACACACCCACAAACCAAATAAACCTCTTTTTATATCTTTCTCAACCAGGTCCAGCATTTCTGGGCGTTTGTTTACTTCCCACTTTCTGGAAACACCTGGCCAGCCTTGCAATGATTTACGAAGTGAAAGTGTGAAGTGAGGCTGCCAGCTGCTGAGACGGACAGCGCTTTATGCGTTTTTATTAGGTGCCCTATTATGGAAAATAAACTTTAATCCGCCCATAAAAAGGGGGATCTGAAAACCATATTTACCTTAGTAGTCTGGCAGGCTGAAAGCATTCTTGGGACACGTTGGGGGGCTTTAAAAGGATCAGGGCTATTCAAAAAAGCACAATACACCACCAGGCTTTGGCCATTGCTGCCTGTAGCCTGCAAAACTTCTCCTTTACAACCCGGAATCACAACTGAACATGCCGCCTCGTAGATATGCAGAAAGATAGTGACTTCACCAAATTGATGTTCCAGTTCCTTGGAGCTTTATTCAAACATTTATATATTTATGTGATACTGCTATGCTTGCAGTCCTCAGGTCACTTACCCCCAGGGTTGCCAACTGACCAGAACAGCCCAACCTCCTTTGCTCCTCTGCCTTTAACAGCAAATGGCTTTGCAGATGACATTTGTCACCTGCTAATGGATTGGGTCTGGGAAACGTCATACTGAGAATAGACCCATTAAAATCAATGGGTATTAATTTAGTCACAAACTTAAGTCCCAATGATTTCAACAGGACTCCTCAAAGTAGGACATAACCTGAATCCAATCCAACTTCTACAGATCATGCTGCTATTAAAGGCACAGGATTGGGGGCAACTCAAAAAAGTGACAAGGACCTATTGCAACCTAAGAGCCCCTTTGATGTCCGGCTGCCGGCCTCTTAACTTGCTGTGCCCCTTGTACAGAAGTTTAAACTGTGGATGCTTTCCCACGTCTCCTTTTGCTCTATGGCAGAAAAGTTTTTGATTGCTTGGTGTTGTTCTTTAATGCTTGGAAGCGGCTGTTAAAGAAGCAGAAACTTTGGCAACTCAGACTTTTTACAGCAGCCTTCCTTATCCAATCCGGCACCGTCCAGATCTATTGGACCTCAACCAGGGCCTTCTCATGAAGCAGGGTGAACCCCCCTCCTCAGGCAGCAGATTAGGAGGGGTGGTGGGTTGCATCCTGCCCTCATACCCAAACAGCCACTGTGGAGACCACTGCAAATGCCACAGCAGGTGAATGGCAAGCTGGGCTTCTTGGAGGAGCACCCACACACACGCCCCATCTCTCGCTCTGAGCCCTCTTCCAAAGCAAGAGATCGGGCATGTGGGTACTCCAGAGAGGTTGCCCACCAGTTCTCTCATTCAAGGAATTCTCTCAGAGCAAAAGATCAGAGAGGACACCTGCCTGATCTCTCGCTCTAAGAGAGTCCCCAGACAGGAGATCGGGCAGACAACTTCTCCATAGAGGTGCCCAATGCCATGCTTCTGAGGGGTCCTTCCCCAAAGTGCAGCACTCTGAGTTGGCCCTGGAGACTACCTGTAGAGGTCACCCACACAGGCAGTCTCCAGGGTCACCTCTCAATGCTGCACTTTGAGGAAGGACCCCAACTAGCCCGGCATCTAGGCCTGGGTGCCTTTGCAGAGAGCCCGCCTGCCCAATCTCTTGTCAGGTGGGGGAGATGGGAGGTGCCCACAGCATCAGCCCTCCTTCCTCAGGTGGCAAGACATCTTGCACCACTACTGACTTTAACTCTTATTCTCAGCCTGTGAATGATGGGAATTGCAGTCCAACACATCTGAAGGGCACCAGGTTGGAGAAGGCTAATTTAGAACAAACAGCATTGCCCTCCCCGACAAAAAAAATTTTTTTTTGAAGGTTTGTGACTGGGGCTGGAGAGGGAGAGTTCTTACAGGCCCTGCTGGAGAGGAGAGAGGTCAAAGTTAAACAAACAGCAGGACCCAGAGTGGTGTAGTGGTTAGAGAGTTGGACTGGCACTCTGGAGTCCTGTGTTCTAGTCCCCACTCAGCTTTGAAGCTGACTGGGTGACTTTGGGCTAGTGACTGACCCTCAGTTTAACCTACCTCACAGGGTTGTTGCAAAGATGCAATGAAGAGGACTACGTAAGACAAAGGGGTTTCTTGCAAGAGAAAAAAGGAAAGGACTGATGCCACATATTTATTTACTGTACTTTTAAATCACCCAATAACCTTAGTTCTCTCGGTGTACAATACATTATTAAAAACATACAGTACAAACTTTAAAGTAAAAAAATAAAAAATGAACTTCCTAGAATAAGATAAACCCAGCAGCACAGAATAAAACCATTACATCATAAAACAAAATTAAAACTCTACCCACCCACCCCCAAACCTAAACCTCACTGCATTCAATTGCATATTTATAAACTGATCTGTGCGTATTTACTCAAAAGTAAGCCCCGCCCAGGCATTTTTTCAAGTAAATGCGTGTAGGGCTGCAGCCTGAATAAGGCCTGTGCATGCTTTGTTAGTTACAACAACCCTGCAAGGAAGTCCATGGTGCCTCTCTTTTACCACTCTTGTGATTATCCGTTTCGAAGTGGGGCTGAGGGGTGGTGGCCGCATTCTTGGGTAACGGCAAACCCGGTGAGAGCGCGCCCTTTATTTCTGCACCCGGAGTCGATCCGGAGTCACTCTGCCGCCAGCTACACAAAGCGGGTAGATGGCCCGGAGAGGTCGTCATTTCCCGTCTGGTCTTGGTCAGCTTCATTTGCAGAGCACAGCCACGTGGTGGTGAAGGATAGCTGGGCGCCGAGGCCAGATCTGTGTCCGGCAGTAATTCATGGCGCCGCCGGGGATGAATGGCGCGCTGCGGCCTCCAGTTAGCGCGGATGAGCCGGTGATTATATTTAAATTTGTGATAATTGATTTGGGGAAGCGCTGCACTGACAGGAATGAATTGATCATTCAATTTATTAGCCAGATAAATCCCACTGCTATTAAGGGGCCAGAGTGGAGAGGTTTCTGCTGAGTAAGACTTAAAAAATAAAACAATAAAAAAACCTCGGGTGGCATCAGCGGCATCTGGACTGTACCTGGGAAGGCAGTGGGGCCCCGATTCAAGCCAGGAGGCTTGTTTTTTGCTTGTGTCAAATTAAACTTAACCCGATTTTGTAGTCCAAGATGCTGGTGTAGACAGTTACACTTTTACCGACTTTACTTGGAGAAAGTCATATATCCCAAGCCTAACCCTGTTTGCTCGGAAGCAAGTTGCGCTTTCCAGTAGATTCCTATGACACTTATTTTTGGATTTGGATTTAGACTTAGAGTAGATGTATTGAAATCAATGGGACACGACTAACTTAAGTCCCATTGTTGTCAGTGGTCTCCTCTAGGTTTGACTAAATCTGCATCCAACCCTTAGGACGCAACACTTAAGTTGTTTAGACAGAAAAGAAGTCCTATAACTCCCAGCATGCCTCAGCCAGACTGCTGGCAATTGTAGGACTTTTTTCTGTCTAAACATGTTTGGGATGGCACCTTAAGTGTGTTTGGACTGTAGGATCCAATATTGTTTTCCCTTTCTGGTTCCCAGCATCCCTAGGGGCAGCACCAGGTCCCACCCTGTAACCATCACATGACCTGCAGAGCCTAATTTGAATGTCTGCAGACCCCCTCCTCTCCCACTTCATCGTGGGACTTTGAACACTGTGATTTCACCATCAAGTTATTATTTTTTTCCTTCCCATCCCCGCCAAATCTTCTTTTGTAACATTTTGTCTGATGAAAAGACCTGGAGATATCCAAAGCTTGCGCATTGTTTGTAATCTTTTGGATGGCTTAAGAAAGCTACTATGCTGCTTGAGACCAAGGGCTCCCTCCTCCCTCTTCTACCTACAAAAGCTGACCACGCTATCTTTCTTCAACACTGATGATGGGACCCTGATGTCCATCACACCTGTATGCAGCAAGCTAGCTTTCGGGGCACAGGGCACAGAGCTCTCTCCTCTAACACCTGCCGACTCTGCCTAATGGTAGGGCTGGCCCAAGCCCAACACATAGCCCAATCCTGGCCCAGTCAGCTTCCAAATTAATATGTTTGGGACATCAAACTTATTTTCAAATGTTATATACTGTCATAAGAACATAAGAGGAGCCATGCTGGAGCAGACCAACTGTCAATCTAATCCAGCACTCTGTACACACAGTGGAGAACCAGCTGTCAATCAGGGACCCACAAGCAGGACATGGTGCAATAGCACCCTCCCACCCATGTTCCCCAGCAAGTGGTGTATATAGGCTTACTGCCTTGGATACTGGAGGTAGCACATTGCCATCAGGACTGATAGCCTTCTCCAGGAATTTATCCAACCCTCCTTTTAAAGCCATCCAAAGTGGTAGTCATCACTACATCTTGTGGTGGTGAATTCCAGAGTTTAACTGTCCATCTATGTAGGGAACAGGTGGTGGGCAGGGCCAAACCCTCACCCCGCAAATACCAGTATATTTTAGCTTAAAGTTCTCCCTGCTAGTAACTACGCCTTAGCATTGTAGACTGGGGAAAAGACCATGCAAAAGGTGGGAAAGGAAAGGAAAGGAACCTCTCGTGCAAGCACTGAGTCATTACTGACTCTTGGAGGGATGCCAGTTTTCGCTGATGTTTTCTTGGCAGGTCTTATAGCGGGGTGGTTTGCCATTGCCTTCCCCGGCCATTATTACCTTTCCCCCAGCTAACTGGGTACTAGCTGGCTTCCTGAAAGAACTCAGGCCATGGGGAGAGTTTCAGCTGCAGAAACTGCTGCTTTACCGCTCTGCGCCCCACAAGGCTCTATAAGGTGGGAAACACACCCACCTGAAGGTTGGGAAGTGCTGCTTCTGGGGGAGAAATGCTGGACCATCAAGGGTGAGCTATTCCACCTGCTGCCCCCACCCCACCTGGAGACTTTAAAAGCAACGCTGGAGCTGAACATTGGGAAGTGCTGCTTCTGGGGGGAGAAATGCTGTTCTAACGAAGTTTTTTTAAAAAATCTTACCTGGTTTGTTTTGCTGTACACTTGCCTTTAGTATATTTTTGAATATTATTGTGATGTTGTAGTTTGATATTGTTAAATATTGTATATTGTTAAATATTGTAGTTTTAATTTTTGTAAACCGCCCAGAGAGCTTCGGCTATTGGGTGGTATAAAAATGCAATAAAAGAAAATGAAATGAAATGAAAACTAGTTGTTGGGTGTGGGGAAGGGGTGTAACAATGTGGGGAGCCCCAGAATGTCAGATCAGAATCTCACGAGGGCTGGATTTGATCTCTAGACCTGAAATTCTGCACCCCTGTCCTGGGTGGTGTTTCTCTCCCCCCTCGGTGCCCCCAAATAATATTAACAATTTGAACCCAAAGAATAAGCAAGGCCTGCTGCTTTCCCGGTGGAACCTAAGTCATTTTCCAAGTGTAGATTTGGGATCTTCCTGTGTGCTTATCTAGGTTTGGGATCTTTATGCTCATTTATTTGGGCATAACCTCCGTGGATCTCAGTGGAACTTGCTTCTGAATAAACACACACAGGATCAGCTGGAATTACTCTGAGGAGCAGCACTACCGACTTACGCAGTGCGCTTTGCCATGTGTTATAACAGGGATGCATTTTAACAAAGGTCTGCTAGGAGCCCCCAAGGCTCCAGCTAGTTCACCTCTCAGCAAGCCCTGACGTCTCATTTCCTGCTGGCTGCCGTTCAAAGCACTGCCTTTTAATTTCTCCCTCTTGCCCACTAATAGCTCGATTGCTTCCTTTGAACAAGTGCAGTTCAGTTTTCCTTCTGCGAGGGACATTTTAAAAAGCTAAGGCAGGAATGCAGCAGACTACGAATCCATCTCATCCCATAATTCACGGTAAGGATGGCTCAGCCCCAGGATGTACTTCTAGTACAAAGGGCAGAATCCTGTGTGACCTTTGAGCATGTGCAAAGTACATTTCTGCAACCATTTAGTAACCAGAATTAGGACTGGAGAGCATTGCCTTATGGCAAACTTCCTGGACCTAGTGCCCTCCAGAGGTTTTGGACTACAACTCCCAACATTCACGACCACTGACTATGCTGACTGGGGCTGATGGGAGTTGAAGTCGAAAACCTCCGGGCATGAGGTTGCCTTACAGCTATCTGGAGCCCTTGCATTGTAACCTCATCTCCTGGCAAGAATGCTCCTATACAGGGTTCCAACCAGTTGGCTGCGTTCTCCATTATAGTTTAATTAGGGTGACCCTATGGAAAGGAGGACAGGGCTCCTGTATCTTTAACAGTTGTATAGAAAATGGAATTTCAGCAGGCGTCATTTGTATGCATGCAGCACCTGGTGAGATTGCCTCTTCATCCCAACAGTTAAGGCTGCAGGAGCGCTGTCCTCCTTTTCATATGGTCACCCTATCATTAGGCTATTTGGTGTGTGGGGTTGCTAACCTACTGTATGTATTTACGGTCTTGTTGCAGAATTAAGATCAGAGCACTCTATGAGGAGCTTTTCTTTTCCTGCTTTTCCATTACATAACCTCTAGAGGCATTTCTACACGAGGCATTTATCATGTACTCGTTATGCCCTACTCACGGTTGTTTACAAGTTCCTTAAATTATGTTTGTGACCCTCCAGTTTCCCTGTTTTCTTTAGAACAGGGAAAGTGTGACATTTAATTGTGAAAGTGAAAGAAAGCGTGATTTCCTCTTGTTATTTGTGCTATACCACAGCGCCACTTAGAGGTTGTGTAGTGGAAAAGAAAAGCTGCTTGGGTATTGCTCAGATCTCAGTTCTGCAACAAAACCAATAGTAGATACAGCGGATTTATCGCCAGTTAATAGAAAAGCTCTAGGTAGCACTGTGGTATAGCAGAATAGCAGCAATACTCAAGAGGAAATCACATTTTCTTTCACTTTCATAATTAAATTGCACATTTCCCCTTCACTAAAAAAAAAAAAACCTGCTGAAAGTGCTGGTTAGACACAGAAGCAAAGCTGGAGGGGCACAATACTGTCTAAGGAACCCATAAATAACCATGAGTAGGGAATGACAAACACACAATAAATGCCTCATATAGAAAAGCCCCAGGGTGTTTGTACTTGTGAGCATAGGCTTACAAGCATCCTGTGCTCTGCATTTATTATTATTATTACATTTATTTGTATTCCGCCTTTTGCCCAATACTGGACCTCAAGGTGGCCAGATGGGATTTCATTTAAGCTAGATGGGCAATTTTGCTCATCTAGTGGAGGCTTTGGGGAGGGGGAGGAATGGAGGCTGGTACAGCCATGGGATTTCTTGTTTTGCAAACACAGAGAGGTAGTTGGCGTAGTTTTCTCCGTGACGACTACAAGGGGAGATGGGGAGGAGATCACGGTTTCCTGGCTCTGAGCTTGGAACCCTGTCTACAAGCAAAGAGCCAGAAAACTAAACAATCCTGTGTTCTCCCAGATGCTGTCTGGGGGTCATAGAATTGCTCCCTAAAGGGGGTTTGTTATTGTTGGCAATGGTATTTCCAAAAACCCTCAGGGTTCCCCCAAACATAGTCTTGATTCCCAGAGGCCCCAGTTTGGCTACAAAGCCAAAAGGTTGGCACTCACCACCTGAGTTTGGTATTAGAGGGAGTGACATTTACTTTCTCATCGGGCATAAATATTTTCCTTTAACGAAATGAGATGTGCCTTGTATAACGTGGCACATAAAATAACACTGCTTCATATATTATAAAATGTAAAACAAAGCCTTTGTTCTATTAAAAACTTTTTTCTTCTTCATTTTTTTTCTTTTGCAAATATGCCTAGCGTTAGAGAGGGTATTGCAAAGGTCTCCCTCAAGGTACTTCAATATTTCTTTATTTTTGACGTTTGGGAATACACATTTAAAATAGGACAAAAACAAACTCTGTGGTAAACAAAAGGACGGATTTATGATCTGGCCTCAGAAATAGAATTTGGATGGGGAAGCAGATTTGAATATGCATCCTATTGTAAATGATGCAGTGCGGATACACGACATCTGCATTGGGACATGCATTTGATGTAGGTCTGCAGATCGTGATCCAGCAAATTATATGCACAGAGACAAATTCTCTCCTCTGTCCACTTTATTTATAGAGTGAAATAGAAATGCAGTCTGCTGCCAGTTAAGTAGTTCAATAGCCACTCATTGAAAAGAGTGAGTAAAATAGAATGGCTCTCTTCAGTTGTATAGGTATGAAATAAGTAACAGAGTTAAATACAGTTATGCAGTTTAGGCATAGGGAACAGCAGGGACTGCACCAGTTGGACTGCCGTCACCTTTGGCAGATGAGAGGGAAAGCAGGGCCATTCCACCAGCCCTGCTGACCGTGGAATTAGTTTTTCCTCTTCCCTCCCCATCTCCTTTTCTGGTGTATCATGTCTTTCTAGATTTTAAGCCTATGGGCTGGAAGTGTCTTTTTTGCTGAATGATTGTAAGCTACACAGGGCACCTTTTTTTGGCTAGTGTGGGGAGGTAAAAATATCTTCAATAAATAAATAAAATCGTAGTAATATAAAGCCTATATACATGCATGTTTTGTATCTTCAGTTTTTTAATGTTGTAAAACTGAGGTGGTTTTTTTTGAGATCTAGTCAAATGGCCTATGAATTGATTGAAGAAATAAATACCATTGGCATTCTAAGCGAACATGGGCTTTATGTTGTTCAGGGGAAATGGGTGTTGAATGTATAAATCTACAAATGCTACTTTATTTATCTGAGACGTTTATAAACAGTCCTTCATAATATTTAGCCAGGGTTGATTTTACAATATCTAAAAGCCTCAGAAAGCTAGAAGACAAGGTAAATGGAATGTGTGGAACTAGAGCCCTGTACCCAAATACCTAGATGGCTTAATTGAGACAATATAGGAAAATATTCTTGGTCTTGTAGGCAGGGAATTTAAGTCAGAACAATCCTTTACTTGCATTTCCACGATTTCCTGTCCAGTAGTACACTCTTGACATGCTCGTTTTCTGTGCACAGGCAGGGGTGGGTGGGTTTCTGGGTTTTTTTTTTGTTTTCATAGAGAGCATTCAAACATGCAGCCCTATAACTGCACTTTCAAGTGATAACAGTACGGGGACAGTTTCAGACCAAATCTACACGTTGTGTCAAATCGTTACGATTCCATCATAACTCTATTATCCCTCTTGCGCTTTTATACCTCATAAGACACACAGTGACATTTGTTGCAGTGTTTTGGATAACGGGGAATATAAAAAAGCAGGAAATAACACTATGAAAGAGGTATGTGAAATGTGTGATGTGCCCCAACAATTATCCGTACACTTCAATACTACTATAAAAGAGTAGCGTAGATCTAACCTCAGCACTTGACTGCTGATAGGGTAGACTGGACCTGAGAAATTCAAAGGCACTTTTAAGGATCGCATGTGAAAATGAGCCTTAAGGTGGGCTTCACCATTATTATCAACTTGGCAATACTTTGTGGAGGAAGTCGTCTGCAGGGACAGCTAGGATTCCCAAGTTTTCACCTGGGCTGTTGGACTACATGCTGGCTGGGGGATACTAGGAGTTGTAGTCCAACACATCTGGAAGGCTGATCTAGGCAAACTCCACATTCTGGATCCATCCATCACCAGCTGCACACAAACCCAGCCCATTGACTTTTGCTACGGGTCATGGCCCTTCCTAGGAAAAAAAACTTCCTCGGCCCCGCTTTAGAGAGGATGACGGTTACAGCAGATTTAACTCTCTCATCATGCTTGCTTGGCTGCCCATTTCCACAGATCTGAGAGGGCAATTAGGCACTAATTTTAGAGCCAGGGCAAATAAGGAAGGAGAGGGGGAGAGACAGAGGAAAGCAAGGAAATTATGTTTGATCAAGCCAACCAGGCACGAAGTAGTACATTTCCTTTACAACCCCCAGGTGCCGGAGTTGTTACTGTCTAATAAGCTCTTTCCTAAGCATGAACTATATTTACAAGTGCCTTTGGAAGCAATGGAAACCATTTCCAAGAAAATGTTTAGGACGGGCTATTTCCAAACGGGCTATATCCAAGCACAACGCTGTCTCGAAGTCTCGCCATCAGCACTGAAATGTATGCCCAACTCTTTTATTTCTGTATATGGCAGCTGTAGTTAACTAAAGGGTGCTTTACGTTTTGCACATGCTCAGAGGCAACCCATTGCTCCTTGCCATTTTCTCACCCTAAGGCTGACTTTGACAATATTGGTGGGCCAGTTGCATTTCTAACCTTTTTCAAAGAGAACAGAGCAGCATTTGACGGCAGAAATTATTTTAGGAGGTAGATACGGAAGCTCTGGTTTTAGCCCCTAGCCCTATTGCCCAGCTGCATCAGTACTCTTACTAAAGCAGACTGGTACTCTCAATTACCACTGGAAGCACCACTGTTCATTCAAATCAAAGTACATGAGTATAAACTCATTTAGTGGTTACTATGTTTTTGTGGCTAGCCTCCTGTTTCTAATAGGTGTGTTAGAAATTTTTAAAAAGCGATTTACACACAGAGATGAAGTGAAATGCTTCACCTGTTGCCTATAATGCAACTATTAGACACACAGGAGCTTTGGCCTAACTGCACAAGAATTAGGATCGCTATCCTTCCTACCTGAAACTCGTATGGTAAAATCAAGTGTAAGGAAGTCCTACTCAGAGTAGACCCATCGAAATGAAGGGGGCTTTTTAGTGATGACTAACTTGTCCCATTCATTTCGATGGGTCTACTCTGACTAAGACGTAATGAATTTTACCCAGGAGTGGGCAGAAAATAGAACTCCAGATGTTTTTGGGCTGCAACTCCCAGCATTCCTGATCATTGGTCATGTTGGCAGGGGCTTTTGGGAACTGAAGTCCAAAACATCTGGAGATCCACCTTCTGCCCTCTTCTGCTTTAAACAGTTGTATGGCTTTTTAAAGCAATTCACCAATTTGATTTTTATGTAGAGTTTTATGGTTCTTAATTCTGCCTGCCCGTTCAATTCAGCAACATGAAATATATATCAATACCCATTTTCTAAACATAATATGGAAGTAAATACTAGTAGGATCTATGGCCCTGATCCATAAAACCCAAAGCAACATGCCTTAATCATGACTAACTTTAACTGGATCAGGCCTATATTTAAGTCATTGCTTATAATGGGTGGGTGCTTATTTAAGATTACAAACCTTATTGTGGTAGAGCTGCTGTTCCTTTGACAGTTATAAAGCAGACATGCAGCAACTTAAGCTTTCCCCGCTATTTCACCTCCAGACTAGAAAACATCACCTATTGAATTTCTACCTGGCCCACAGTTCTTAAAGGCACCGAACCGAACACCAAACAAGTTAGAAATCCCCATCTCATCAGCATTTGAATTGAGTTGCATATAGGACGACTGGATGCAAAAGGACTCCAGAATAAACCTTACCGTACAGAAAAGGGATTTTTTTGTTCAGAATAATTTCTCTGTGCTCTGCAACACTGACATGAGAAGCTGCATTCTCAAAGTTTTGTCCCTTCTGTTCAGTTGCAGAGCTCTTCAAGGAACAGGAGCTAGTCAGCCTAGCAGAGGATCCGGCATGAAATCTGGGGAAATGCCGACACAGCCTCGTTGGTTCAATAAGTCCACACGGTTCTCACGTACAAAACTGTTTATTTTACATTGGGAGAAGCTGATTAATAACTTAGCATGCATAAGTAGAGGTACTTTTTTCTCTTTTTATAAATACAATGTACAAAAATAAAGACAATACAGTCTTCCCAAGAGTCTCAGCAGTTCCAGCCTCCATGGTGTAAGTTTACCAAATTGCTTGCCATAGAATAAGCACAAAAATTCTCAATAGTGTTGAAGTAAAAGGGCAACACATCCAAGAGGGGGAAGTGGAAGTTTCCAGTCTTTTGATGTCATTTTGTGGGTATGTAAAGATGATCCTCTATGCTTCCACTTACCGAACGGAATTGTTAGGCAGTAAAAAAAAAAGTCAGGGAATGCAATAACTCTGGCTTTTAATATTACCTGTATTTAAAAAAGAAAATAAAAAAGAAAACATGTGTCCATCACAGTTGTGACGTGAGAACCGAAATGTTGCCCCATTACCAGGTGTGTGGTTGCCTTTTTCTTTTGGTGAAAGCAAAAGGAGCCAGCATCTGCCGCAGGACCATGTGGCTTTAGTTACCTTTCCATCGAAGGGTTGCCAAAAGGGGGTTGAAGGGAGGACAGATGGCAGGGATGGATTTGAAGGTGGGGAGCGTAGAAGCCACAAGCCAGCGAAGCAGAAGTCCTTGAACGTCCAAGCCTGTTTGACTTAGGGAGTCAGGTCAAGTGCCGCCACACCACTCCAATTCCTGCAATCCGTGATAACTGACCTCTTGTGTGACAGGCTGAGCCGGGAGCAGTATTGGGTAAGAGGCGGAGACTGGAGGCTGGCGTTGTAAGCGGGGGCATCTGGGGGCTCAGGTAGCCTGGAGCTGTGATGTGTCGTGGGGCAGTGGGCCAGTAGAGGGGGGGGAGGGGGCTAGTGGACAGCACATGACTTTACTTTTTTTAACACGTTTTTTAAAAATTGATTTTAAAAATTACATTTCCCAAGTACAGTAAGGAGCAAACGCAGGGCCGGTGCCCAAGGGCCCTGGGAAACCCGGGGTCCAACACTGAACAAATATGGGCAGAAGGTTCCTCTTGCAGACCAGGGCAAGGGAAGGAGGCACTGGCTGCCTGGGACCTGGGCCTTCAAGGGGCTGGAGCAGGAGGCAGTTGGGGGTGGGCTCCCCCATGCCTGCCGTGGGGCTGCCTCCCATCCTCCTCCCCGTCAGAGCAGTCAGGAGAGCCATAAGGGCAGCAGTGTCCAGAACGGTCTTCCTCTTCGTCGTCATCCTCTTCTTCCTCCTCCTCCTCCTCCTCTTCCTCCTCTCGGTCACTGTCCCTGTGCTCCCGTAAGCGTCGCCCCCCATTGCTCTTCTCCGAGCCCCCGACGGGCAGCGGCACCTCGTCTCCCACTTTGTCCTCCCCAGCACTTCCTCCCTTCTGCTTCTCAGCCTCCTGCGCCGCCTGCTCCTTGGCCTTCTTGCTCCGTTTCCACTTCATGCGCCGGTTCTGGAACCAGATCTTCACCTGGGAAAAGAAGCAAGAGGGAAATGGCACACTTAGGAATGTGGTACATGTGTTCAAAACCGTGCCATGAAAAGCCCTTTGTAAACAAAACCAAAAAAAACCAAACCTAACTTAAGTCCCATTCATTCCAATGGCTGAAATGTTAGTCATGGCTAACCTAAGTCCCATTCATTTCGATGGTTGAAAAGTTAGCCATGGCTAACCTAAACTCCATTCATTCCAATGGCTGAAATGTTAGTCATGACTAATCTAAGCTCCATTCATCCCAATGGCTGAAAAGTTAGTCATGACTAACCTAAGTCCCATTCATTTCAGTGGATCCACTCTACATAGGACTATCATTGAATGCCACCCAAGGCTTTATTGGGCCCAGGACTCATCCCCAGATCCTCTTCTCAGAGCCAAAGCTAAGCCCGGGGCCTGTGCAAGTTGCCATTTCAACACGGCTGGGAATCCACCGCTAGCCCACACACAGCTGGGACAGTGAGCTTGCTCCTTTAGCAGCCCTGCTCCAGAGTCTCCTGTCTTTGCAGGGAGGAACCTGTGCTGCTCCAGATGTTGTTAGACTACAGCTCCCATCTCCCTTGATTATTGGTCAAGCATGCTCAGGTTGATAGGATATGGAATCCAACATCATCTGGACGGCCACAAGTTTGCTGCCCTAGAGGTTAAATGGATCACAACCAAAGACTGCCAATTGTCCAATGCCTTCCCCAGAAATATCCATTTGCTGCCAAGCTTGTCTAACTTTGGGGTGCCAAATTAAAACTGTTCTATTTCCAGCACTTCTGCTTAGTTTTGTTCGCTAGTTTATTACATTTATATCCCACCTTTCTTCCCAGGAGCTCAAAGCAGCATACATGGCGGGTGTCTGCCCCCATCTTATCCTCATCACAACACCGTGAGGTAGGGTAGACCAAGAGTTGGTTCTGTTTGCTTAGCTTCTCTTACAGCTGTTGTTTTTCTGGATGCTTGTTGTTGTTTTAATAGAGCATCGTTTGGATTTCCTCCCAGCCTGCTATGGCCTCGATTGCTGAAAGTTGGCACATGGAAAGCTGGATGGAAGTATTTTAATAAATCAATTGGGGAAAGACATCCAAGTCGGAGGGTGTCATCCAAAGTGCTAGGAGTTTGGGCACATTTTACTAAGAGTAGGAGCAGTATTTTTACAGTACTTGTGAGCCCCAAGATAAGCACATGCATTATGTCAGTTATCCTTACTTCAGTCCTTTATTAAATAATGAAGCTGAGCCAACATCATCCCCATCATCCCCATTTTACAGATTGGGCAAATAGTGGCCTAATGAAGACCATGTATATTCATGGCAGAAATTATCTTTTAACTGGTTTGCAGCAGCCAAGTCGCTTAAAGATGGAGGTGAGTTAAGGAGGGATAAAGATCACCCACCCCAAATGGGTGCTGTGGCCGCACTATTTCGGAAGGAGGGCAGTGAAAAGTTTGCAAACGGAAAAGGAGGCACTGGAACTAGGCAAGCCAAGTTCCCCGTCTTGGGCCCTTGTGCGTTTCACAATGACTGCCAAACAGGGTGTGTGGGGGGAATCACCCAGTGAAGGGCAAGTATTAATCTCAACTAGATCTGGAAAGGAGAGTTATAGGCCCTGGTCCTAATTCCACTTTATTTTATTTTAGTTGATTCCCCGTTTTTCCACTAAAAGTAGCGTTCAAGACCATTAACAATAATAAAATGCAGACAAACATAACATAATTGGAACATAACCGAATCCATTAAAACGTATCAATTAAAAAGAAATCCATCCACTATGGGTGAGTGGAGGCTGGTGGCTCCGATGCCAGGGGGTCTGGTGTGAATCCGCTCTGGGTTTCAGTCAGAACTCCAAAGAAACTCTCTCTCCCCTCTGCATCCCCTAGACCTTCCCCTTCCCCTCCACAAGATACTCACCTGTGTCTCGGTGAGCATGAGAGAGGTGGCCACCTCGAAGCGCTTCGGCCGGGACAGGTATTTGTTAAGCTTGAACTGATGCTCCAGTTCCAGTAACTGCTGGCTGGTGAAGGCAGTTCGGGGCCTCCGACACTTGCCCAGCAAGTTGGATTGTGCCTGGGCTGTGGGGAGAAGAGGAGAGGGAGAGAGAGAGAAAGAGAGAGGTTCATTGCACCACTGGGCGTAAATGCTGCAAGGTCATGCATAACCTGTACCTCCAAGTCTCCAAAGCAACCAATTAAAGGGCAATGAGTTGATAAAATTTGGGAGACTATGACTATGTATAAACATTATTATTATTATTATTTATTTATTTATTTATTTATTTATTTATTTATATAGCACCATCAATGTACATGGTGCTGTACAGAGTAAAACAGTAAATAGCAAGACCCTGCCGCATAGGCTTACATTCTACTAAAATCATAGTAAAGCAATAAGGAGGGGAAGGGAATGCAAACAGGCACAGGGTAGGGTAAACAGGCACTGGGTAGGGTAAAACTAACAGTATAAGGACCGAGCAACATCAAGTTTTAAAAGCTTTAGGAAAAAGAAAAGTTTTTAGCTGAGCTTTAAAAGTTGTGATTGAGCTTGTAGATCTCAAATGTTCTGGAAGAGCGTTCCAGGCGTAAGGGGCAGCAGAAGAGAAGGGACGAAGCCGAGCAAGTCAGCAACATCAGCAAGCAAGGAACCCTAACTTTTATTTTATTTATGCATTTATTTATTACATTTCTACACCACCCAATAGCCAGAGTGGCACAGGGGGTTTCCATTTGTTTCCTGTGTTGAAGCTCTGCAAACTTTTGATCGCATTCCAGTCAAGTACAGTTACCTATGTTTTTTCAGACTGCTACACACAAAATAGCACACACTCTTTTTATACACTGTATAAAAATTGCACTTTTACTCTTTCGTTAGGTATTGACCTCCTACTTAGGTCATTTTGCAGCAGATGTTCCATCCGCAAATGGATTATAGACTAAGAATTACAGTTTGTGAATTCCTTTGTTCCTTTAGTGATCTTGATTTTTTTGTTATTATGTATGTTCTCCTTTTTGTTGCCTTTAGTTTGTGAACTTTATTTCATCATAAAATAAAATTCCATGAAGGAAAAAGAAGAAGAACAGGGTAACTCAGGAGGGAAGAGAACTTGGGGGCCCACAAACACACAAGAAATAGCAAAGAGAGAAAAAGAAAGCAAGAAGTGAAAGAAAGCAAGAAGCGGACATTCTGGACCATGTTTCCATGTAAAACACCCTGGGAATTGTTAATAAAATACCTAACAACAACAACAACAGTAACAGTATCCAGTTGTGCACAACTGAAATAAGTGCAGCATTCTTTCTCTCTTCAACCCACCTCTACTTCCTCTGTTGTTTCACCAGGATCAAATTTTAGATTGCAGCCCCCTCCGGGCAGGGCCCTGTCTTTTCAAGGGGCATACACACTGAAGTCACTATAGATGGATGGATTCATTATTTAAACAAACAGCAGCTAGCCTCTAAGGAGTTCCCAGACAGGGCTTTCCCTTGCTAGGTGCCTAGAAAACCTTGCTGTCTAAGGTATATTCATAACTCTCTGTACATGGGGAGGTTCCATTTAGGCATCACAGCTCATAGCTGCCCTATCCTCCATTAATTTGTTTTAAATCCCCCCTTTTTAAAAAGAGGCCATCTCACTGTGGGCCATCACTGAAGCTTATAATTCCATAAGCCAATGGTGCACAATATGCCATGTTCTTTTCCAGAGATATACATAAATCCCTGGATATTTGTTCTGTCCTGAATTTGCTGCCTTTAACTTCTTTGGATGATCCTGCTTTGTTAGCATTGTAAGGAAAGGGTGTGTGTGGAATCTCTCCATCCGTCCATGTATAAACCTCTATTATATCCACCACCACGTCATCTTTTCTTTTCTCTCTCTGTCAAATCTTTGCAATTAAATGCAAAGATCTGCAACTATAAACAGGTACTGGTAGGGAGCAAATGCTTTACCATACAGAGAGATTTACCTCTGCGTAAAGATGCCTGAGACGGCCCTGCACAGGTAAATGAATTGTGGGGGAGAATATGAACAGCGGAAACTGAACAAAATGTATTTGTTAAAATCCATCGGTCATAATACATAAGTCCCATAATGACATTTAATGCCTAGCCAATTGATGGGAAAGAAAATAATATAGTGCAACTTTTCCCAATCTGTTGGACTACAACCCCTATTATCTCCTAGCCAGTGTGGGAGTTGCAGTCCAACACATTTGCAGAGCACCAGGTTGGGGAAGGGTGATCTAGTGGTATGGATTTGGACACAGTGAATAAGGGTGCAATCTTATGCATGTTTAGACAGAAAAAAAGTCCTACAATTCCCAGCATGCCCCAGCCAGACACAAACAAACATTAGATCCCATTGATTTCAATGAGAGAGATTTAAAACACCTGTGTAGTTCTACCCAAAATGGAAGAGGTGCTTATCTTTGGCGTGGATCTTGTTTCAAAGTGTACAGATAAATGAGTCATCGCATTCGGCTGGGGATGGGGGGTCTGTGTGGCAGATACGGATCTTGTCCAGGTACTGCCCCTATCACAGGGATCACTGACTTCTCCATGCTGCCACAGAGCAGCCATAGCGCCCTGCAACTTTGTTTGCAGAAGGTCCCAGCTTTGAATCCGTTATCCCCAGGTAGGCTGGGGAAAAATCCTGCCCCAAACCCTGGAGAGTCACTAGCAGTCAGTGTCCACAATACTAGGCTAAATCATCCAATGCTCTCAACAGAAGGCAGCTTCCTATGTTCCTGTGCCCACAAGCCAACATTCACCAGCAAGAGCTGAAGAAAGTGGCCCATTTTTGCCTGCATCTGGAGGCCACATCCAATCACCCTGTCTGGGGGAGAGCATGAACATTTTAAAAATCCAACTTGCTTCTCAGGTTCTTCCTACCACCACCTGGCTGCGAGAGTTGGCCAGCCTGGATGCAGCCAGTGAGGGAAGGCATAGATGTGCCGTCCATCACTGGCAAACAGCCACATCAGAGGAAGAGCAGAGAGGCCTCACTGGCTGGATCAAACCGACTTGAGCATCCTTGCCCAACCTGGGGCCCTCAGGACAAGTTAACTATCTCATAGCATCTGCCATTCAGCACATCTAGAGAGTCCCCGTTCCAGATGAGAGAAGCCCGACCCAGTTTTGGGAAGTGGAATTATTCCACCGTTGTGCCTTGATTTTCCCAGATTTGAATGATCGAATTGGGGCAAGAGCCAGCCAGCCCTCAGGGAAGTGGCAAATGGCATGGTTTCAATTGGAAATACTAAAACGTGACTCCTTGGAAAGAAGATTAACTGGGTTCCCTCAACTGGATCTTTTCTGGACTTCCCTTAAATAAAACAAAAGCATGCCATACGAAAATAATAATAAAAGAATATTTGGAAGGCAATGGAGTAAGAAAGCAGGTTGGAAGTGGACTGAGAGTGGAATAAAAAATGGAATGGGTGGAGAAGGCCGAGCAATTTATTTATTACATTTATTACCGTATCTGCCACACATGGCTTTTTTTCTGTTTTCTTTTTGTTTCTGGAAATTATTAGGAACGTATTTCCTGCTCTCTTCTGCTTGGATCCCTTTAAAGCTTTGAATCGCAGCAGGGAGCGGCTAAATCAGAACGATTTTGAAGGGAGAGAATTCATGAGCAATGCGAATTCTTGTCCAGGAGAATCTGTCTAGGAGGATCTATTTGAGTTTGGAATAAATTAGGACTGTCAGCTGGATCGACAGCCGATTGAAAACAAATTCCTTAAGATTTTGGCCAGCTAATTCTTTTCGTGGATATAAATTTCAATATCATCAGTGTCCTCCTAAACACGTTTCTACATTGACACATTTCTATGAAATCCCCTGGCTTCTGTTCGACCAGCCAGCGGGTGAGATGGTTAAATCTTCTGTGACTTTTGTGGGTTTTTTTTAAAAAAAAAAATGGTCAACAATATAAAAGAAAATTCTAAAAGTCATATATCTTAAAGCCATATTCTTGAAAAAAATAAGTGTCACTTCGTCAACCTAAGAGACATCAAATAACTGGATCCTATCTCATGTTTACTCTAAATTTACTCTTAAAATTCCCGTTTATCTAAGTGGAATAAACTTGAGCAAAATCCAGTCAGAGTTGAGCAGTTTAAGACTCGTTGATTTCAATGTCAATGACAGAATTACAACTGGAACCCTTTATTGATCCAAATTTTGAACCTTTTGAACCTTTTGAACATTTTAAGAAGTTTGCTTTCAATAACACTATGAACTTTATTTGGAGGAAACCTCTTAAAATATCAGAATAGGGGGGGGGGGGAGGTTTATATGCCCCTAGAGTTTTCCACATGCAAACATCACCACAGAGGCGGGTTTTCACACCGGCATGCGATTTTCAAAGCCTCTCTTATAGTCTCTCTTTTCGGCTATTTATTCACAAGTACATCTTGTTTGTGCGAGCAGGAATTCTGACAGTTTTCTTAATTATTATTTTTCCCTGTTGGGAGGATCTCATCTTTAAGACAAAGATGGGGAAAGAGAAGGAACAATGAACGATTTGTCTCTGTGAATGGGGAAAATAACCCCTTAACTACTCTGTTTTAACAGTGGATTGTGTTGGATGCTAGTCTAACTTTAGTCCCATTTATTTCAATGGCTCTAGGACAAACTTTAGCTATAACCCTCAGGTTACATCTCGTAAAATAAAATTATTATTATTATTATTTTACAAGAAACAACCTGACCCCTAGTTGCCCTATGCACGGTATCATGGTATCAAGGGCGGTTAGTCATTTGAATGATTTTTCTTTTTAGCCTGTGTAAGAATAATTTCTTATAGTTATTCAACTTCCTTAGTCTATTGGTAGTCATACTATTCGAAGTTGCCTAGAATGTAGCATTGGAAAAATGTCAACACATCTGAGGAACTATATGACCAGGAATACTGGGTGCAAATCCAACCAGATAAACACCTTTCCGTGCAAATGCTGCCTCTCACCTACCTAATGAAGAAGGCATCTCTTGCGCCCAACTTTGAAAATGAAACAAAATCACGCAACCCCCGACTGCAACAGCAGCAGTAATGCCCCAGGAACACCAACATTGTGTCTTTTTTGCGTAAACCTGATGGGTACTGGGAGAAGATGGTTTAGTCTCCGAATTTATTTGTAATCACTTTTCTTCTTTGTTTGTGATGGCTTGGGAGAGATTTCCAAACGAACAAACAAACAAGCCCCTTCCCCGCCCCCAGACCTTTCTTGCTATGTCAGTTGCCTTTACACATTAAAAGACATATGTCGTTGTGAAATACAAAAGCTGCCTTTTTCCGTTCCCTGGTAAGGAACCATTCCTAACTAGCCCATCTCTGGTATCTCCGTGGCTTGCCGTACTTTTTTGATGCTTTGGTGGCTATAATTCCGTCTCTTCCATCCAAATTCACCCTCCTCGACCAAATCAAGAAAAAAACCCTCATCGCCTCGGTTCATACCGGGGATTTAAACGCTGCGCTCTTGCAAAAGAGGAAGAAATAAAGCCACGGAGGGGAACAGGGGCAAAGGCGTTTAGGCCGCAGCTAATGCCTGGCTGTGACAAAGGAAAGATCGTGGCTGTGTTGCTATTGTACACGTACACACACACACACACACACACACACACACTATATATATATATATATATATATATATATATATATATATATATACATACACACACACACACACACACATACACACACACACACACGGCTTCAGTACTAGTTCTCCTGCACAAGATGCAAAGGGAGGGCGCGCTGCCTTCCGCCCGGCGCCTCCGCTGCTCTCGGCCCCGCGTCTACTCACAGTTGAAGTCGGGCATTTTGGGCAGGATCATGCCGGCGGTGGAGGCGCGGAGCCACTGGTCAAGCTGGAAGGTGCCGGCGCTGAGCTTGATGGGGTCGGCGGCGGGGTGGGACGGCGGCACCTGCGCGTACGAGTAGGAGAGGGCCGGGTGCTGCGAGGCCAGCGCCGCCGCCGCCGCCGGGTAGCCGTACACGGGGTGCCCGTAGAGGGCGGCCTGCGGGTGGAGGCCGGCGCCGCCCTGCGCCGCCGGGTGCAGCCCCAGCGCCGAGTGCGGGTGGGCGTGCGGGTGCGCGTGCGGGGGGTGGTGGCCGCCGCCGGCGCCGCCCGCCAGGAAGGCCGGCTTGGGCAGCAGCCCGCAGTGCGCGCTCAGGAGGCGAGGCGGGGACGGGCTCTCCGTGCGCAGGCAGTCCGAGGAGCCGCCCGTGTGCGCCTCGGCCGAGGACGGCGGGCTGCAGCCCGAGCTGGGGCTGGAACTCGAGCTGCTGCCGCCGCCGCCGCCGGAGAGCGAGGTGACCAAGGCCAGCGGCGAAGTCTGAGCCGCCGACGCCGCCTTGGGAGGGTCCACCGCCAGCAGCGCGTCGATGCGGAAATTGTTGGATTTCTCCATGCCAGCCGGGCCCCAAGCCCCGCGCGTCCCCGCGGGCTACAGACCCCGGGCGCTCAGGGCATCGCCGACGCCGACGCCGCCGTCCTCAGCGCCGCCAGCCGCGCGCCACGCGGCTCCCAGGGCTGCGGCCCCCGCGCTCGGCCGCCCGGAGAGCATCCGCGCCCCCCGGGCGCTCCGGCCAGCCGCCTTCCTCGCCGAGCCCCGGTGTCCCCCGAGCCGGCGGCGGTGGCGGCAGCGGCGCGTCTCCCTCCGTCTCCCCTGCGAGGCACTAACGCGGCGGGCCTGCGAACTCGGCTCACTTCAAGACTCACACGCGGCTCCCATTGGCCCTCCGGGAAGACAAGGCGCCATTGGTGGCCGGAGCGGGGCTGTGGCGCAGCCGATTGGCCGCTGCGCACACCTGTCAAGGCACTTGGCGTGTTGGCCCTGCCCACCCTGGGGAGTTTCCCGGGGGGGGGGGCGGCTCGTAGGCAAAATCAGGAAGGGGAGAAATCGCCAGCCCCGAGGGGGGAGGATGTAAGCTTGCGGGTTACGCAGGACGCTTCGTCGGGCGGATTTCCTACAGAAACGCTTCTCTGGGTTCAACAACGCCCAGCGAACTGCACCTCTAACTTGCGCTTCGCTCCGTAACTGGGGAAGGTCCAGCCAGCCAGGAGACGGACGAATTGTAATGATAATAAATTGTCGAAGGGGAAGAAAGAAAAACGACCCACGTTTTTCTTCACCTATTGAAACGAAGGAAGTATTTCGGGGCCATTACCATTAATTAATAGTGCTGGGACGGACGGCGCAAAGAAAGCGGTAGCTACATAATTTAACAGAAAGCTACTGTCTTTCTAGAGGCTGTCCCGGGTGCTGAGTTTGTAAACGTTCCCTTTGCTCAAAGATAGCATCGCTTCCACTGAAGGGAATTCCCTGTTTGGGCTTAGCTCTCTTTTGCAGCTCGCATAATACTAGATTTGGTGTCATGATAAATTGATAAATGGAGCAGGATTCCTTTTGGGGGCGGGGTAAAGATTTCTTTACTTTGATCTCCTTTTTTATAACCTTTCTTTCACAACAGCCAATGGCCTACATTTCGAGGATTCTCAGAGGTCAGCCCCTGAGTTCCACTTGTGATCAGAAGTCAAAAGGAGGCAAAGATGACAAATATATAAACCCATCTCTCTCTCGCTCTCCATCCCCCCCCCTTTTTTTTTTTTGCTTCAGAGACGTGCGCCTGAAGAAGATTTTGGAGAAAATCCCTCGCTCTTTTCTCTCTCCACGCCCCCACCCCTCCCGATCCCGACCTGAATATTGAACGGAGGTCCAATGGTGTGACTTATAGAAAGGGATTAATTCGGTGAATTTTGCGTTTCTGGAATGTTGGGAGTCTTCAACGTTCTACTCGCCTGGAATGTAATCTACTAGGAGTCTGATGAGTAAAATGTTACCAGAAGCACATCAAAGCTTTGCTAAATGATACGGGATTGGAGGTGCGAAAGAACGAAGACAGAACGAGAGAGTAAGGACTGCCCATTATTTTCCAAAGGTTGCATTTTGATCGCGGGTAGCTACAATTGAGTGGCCGTGAATTAGAAACATTTCCCCGGCTCACGGCGGTTTTCTTAGATTATCATTCTTCGATCCAGCCCGATCCAGCATGTGTGTTTTTTTTCCTTGGAAATAAGCCCCATTGAACTCAGTGAGGCTTATTTGCAAGGAAAATTCTTCTTCCACGTAAATAGGATTTCAGCCTCAACCCCGTCTCACCGACTCGTCTTGCATGTTGCCATACAGGCCAAATATCCCTTTTAAAAAAGGATATTGAGAGGTTTAATAAGAAAGCCCCTTTGATTTCAGTGGGATTTTACTTCTTCCAGAAAATTTTGAAGGACAAAATCTACACACACAAACACACACACACACACACACACACAGAGAGAGAGAGAGAGAGAGAGAGAGAGAGAGAGAGAGAGAGAGAGAGAGAGAGAGAGAGAGAGAGAGAGAGAGAGAGAGAGATTGATTCTTTCCAGCAGCTCCGTTTCAGACCCAACGAGGCACTTCGGTTTTCTTTCTCTACCCGCTACCATCTCCCTGTTCCTCGCCTGCCGCAAAAAAATAAAAAAATAAAAAATGCGGCTCTCGTTCTGCCCGGCCTATGCAGGGTCCTTTCCAAAGGCAGGCGCTGGCTTTAGGGAATCTCCTCCCGTTCCTGGAGGCCTGGAATTAACATCTCTTCCGCCTCGGCGGTGCCAACAGCTTTCTTTTTCCTTTTCCTTTGCCTTCCCTTTCTTTTTTAGCGAGATGGAAAGAATCCACACGCCGAGGTCAGGGAGTCAGCTGCGCCACCAACATAAAGTTTAGTCAGTGGTGTTATTAAAGCCCCTTATCCTGCGCAAACACGGCCAAGTCTAGGAGGAGAGTGAGAAAAGGGCCGGCGAGGGCGGCCGCGTCGAATTGCAACAAGCCACCAGCGGCGTTTCGGAGGCCGGAGGCGGAGAGCCGCACAATCGCCGCGGGGAATGTGAGCGGAAGGTCAGGTGGATACAAGGCGGGCGAAGGGAGCAAATAGCCCGGACTTTGCGCGCGGAGGGGGGGAGAGGGGGGCTTGGGGCCCCGCCCGCCTGCCTGCCTTTCCTCAAAAGCTCTTTGCCAAAGGGACCCACCTGGCTCCGTTGATACCTGTGCAGCGCCTAAATGCTCTGGGTACCGATCAAGACCGGCTGCCGCAGAAGCAACCCGGCCACTTTCTTCGCAGGGCAGGTCAAAGGGGGGCGGGGGCGGAGAGAGGTTAACGTGGGTTTCACCTTTTGGTGACTGGGGAGTGGGGGAGCCGGGATCGAGGCCAGGACAGCGAGCTGGCCACCCGGAGCGAGGTCTGATGGAAGCCCGGTGGCTCCGATTTCGGCGGGGCTGTGCGCCCATTCTGGGTTTCAGAAGAACCAGCCCGGACGCCGAAAGAGCTCTCCAAGGTGCCAAACCCTGGCCCTCGAAATGGGTTCAGCACCTTGGATATTTCCTTTAGAGTTCGGGCTGGTTCTGACTGAAACCCAGAATGGACTCACAGCCCCGCCGAATGGACTCACCAGCCTCCGGTGCGGAACGAAAGAAGAAGCGGACGGCAGCCTTTCGCCGCCCGGGAAGCGAAATCCAGGCACGCGGTCAGCAGGAGCAGAAGCCGATTTACAGTCGCGCCAAAGTGACGCCTTTTAACGGCCCAGGAGATTTAAAGTTTCTCCGCATGGGCTGGATCATGCCAAATTTTCATCATCATCATCATCATCATCATCATCATCATCAATAATAATAATAATAATAATATCAACATTATGTTTCTCGAGCAGGCAGAGCGCTTTAAAAGCATCGGGTTTCGCACATAGAGCACGTGGCAAATGATGGCCCTTGTCGATTTGTCTTATGCTGACCCTCGTCCAGGTATAGAAAAAAGAAGCCAGCGAGAGCCCCAGGACTTCAGAAGAGCTGCGACTCCGTGCTTGGCCTCGGGTGAGACCTCAGCTCCAGGACATGAGACTTAACCACCGTGCCCCGGAGCATGTGCAGAGGAGATTTCCTCCTCTCTTCTCACCAGATATCCCCCGCACACTCATGGGATTCGATGCAGGTTGGAGACACCCTGCCTGCCCTCTTTAAACCCGCCCCCACGCCCTCTTTCCAAGGGCCAAGAGTCCCCCGCCATCCGTTCAGGAGAGGCGTTCATTTCCTGCCTTCCCTTCCCTATCGCGTTTCTCCTGGAGGTAAAAGAATATAGGAAATTACTTTATACAGGGTATGCTCACCCAGACGATTTTTCCCCGGGGGCCGGTATTGTCTACTCCACGGTTCAGGCAACATGATGCCCCCCCCTCCAGATATTTGGCTCTGTCTCCTTCTGGCAGTGGAAGTTGGTGGCTCTAATGTCAGTGGGGCAGTGAATCTGCTCCGAGTTTCAGTCAGAACCAGTCAGAACTCTCTTGGAGCTATCCGCACCTTGGATAGCTCCTAGAGAGTTCTGACTGGTTCTGACTAAAACCCGGAGCGGATTCACCACCCTACTGGCATTGGAGCCATCAGCCTCCTTCTGGTCTCTAACTGGGAATAGTCCCAAGCAAGTCTCCCTCTCTCAAAATACTAGAACCCAATGGGATCATCCCATGAAGCTGATTGGTGGGAGATCCAGGACAAATAAAAGGAAGTACTTCTTCATACAGCACATAGTTGAACTATGGAACTCACTACCACAGGATGTAGAGATGGCCACCAATTTGGATGGCTTTAAAAGGGGGTTAGATAAATTTCTGGAGGCGAAGGCTATCAATGGCTACTAGCCCTGATAGTTGTGTGCTACCTCCAGTATCCCACGCAGTAAGCCTGTGTGCACCAGTTGCTGGGGAACATGGGTGGGAGGGTGCTGTTGCACCAAGTCCTGCTTTGTTGGACCCTCATCGATAGCTGGTTGGCCACTGTGTGAACAGAGTGCTGGACTAGATGGACCCTCGGTCTGATCCAGCAGGCCTCTTCTTACGCTCTTATGTTCATGTTCCCCATCTCCGACTACCTGGTGGGGCTTTTACTGGAGACAGCAGGGGATGAACCTGGGATCTTCTGCTTCTTGCAGGGCAAGTGCTTTACTAAGGGGCCCCTCCCGGGTTCCTCTTGGATCCTGCCCCTCCCCACTTCTCTCTGTCAGGGTTGCCAACGTTTCAACCGGCCTCTGTAGACGTGCCATTCATCAGGGCATCATCAGCAAGGAGTAGGCTGCGAAACCTTTGGCAAACACAGAGCTAAAGGGCATCATTTGCTCACTCCCCGCAGCCAAGCCAAAGGGCCGACTGAAAAGTTGGCAACCCTTCCCTCTGGCTTTGTTTAACGTAGTAGAGGACAAGGAAAGCGGGGTGGGCAAAGATGCAAAGTTGATTTCATTAAGTTTCATTTAATACTTTTTAAAAAAAATAACCGAGGGTAACAGCTTGTTTCTTTTTGAGAAATGATCCCATGCGATTCGAAACAAGGGAGACGGGTTGTTCCGTGTACATCGCTACACGATTCCAGCTGCACCCAAGCGATCAATCCGTTGCAAAAACACACACACCTTGAACAGTGCAATCCTATCCAAGCCTACTCCCACTGAGTTCAATGAGATTTACTCACAAGTAAAGTGTGTTCATATGGGATTGCAGACTAAATCTAACCTCGTTTCTCAGCTGCTCCCCCAAGGTCCTTGAAAGGAAACCATCGACTGGATTATCTATTTGCTAATTAAAGTCGGAGTGTTTGGGGGGGGGGGGGGCGGTTCCTTCCCTTGAGGAAATCCGCGGAGGAGGGATGGATCGCCAGCCACACAGGCTCGGTTTAGGGAGCGAAACGTTCCAGGTTTGTGATCTAATCACGGAGCCTCTTCTGGTGGGAGTCAATCAGAATTCTTCTCGGGTTTCCTCTCCCCCTCCCCACGTCCAACCCCCGGACCTATAAATTATGTCCCTGTAAAACACATCGCTTCATTTGTATAATGCACTGCTTCCCTTCCCCTTCCCCAACCCGTATTCTTAGAGGCCGTAATTTATCCGTGTTTTGTGTTTAATTTAAAGGTGGATGTGATAGAACTTTTGCAACGAACGAGCGTCTGATGGAGCCGGAGATGCAAGAAAACCCCGCAAATCCCATTCATAGTTTGGGCAAGGGATTTTTTTTAAAAAAAAGGTACCTGTGGGCCAGGACAGGGCTCCTGTACCTTTAACAGTTGTATAGAAAAGGGGATTTCAGCAGGTGTCATTCGTATGCATGCTGCACCTGGTGAAATTCCCTCTTCATCCCAACAGTGAAAGCTGCAGGAGCCCTGCCGTCTTTAGCTACAGATACAAAAGAGGTGTGTGCCTTCCTCCACCCCGGCCCCACATCTCGGTTTAGAAATGAAACACTGCTGCTCCGAACGATCTCTGATCTCCTAAACCCTTCCTTTAAGAATAGATGTAAAATTCCAGGTCACTTCGTCGGAGGTGCGACTCCGGATTTACAGCCTGTAGAATTGGAAGCTGTTAATGGGGGAAAGTAGGAAGTCCTCTAATAGGAAGTCGTATCTCTTCTCATTGCCTTCCCTTTAATCTGCTTCTCAGGCGGAGAGCCTGGGAGATTAACAGCCTGATCGGATCATAATCCTCTTAAAGTGGTAGTTCTGGGTTGTAACCCCATTCTGAAGATAGGGCGATAAAGGACGTTGGCAGTGAGGCCAATGGGAGGATCGGAGGAAACCCCCCCCCCCGCAGAGTTTTTCTTTTATCTTAATATCTTCACAATCGTGAGCAATTCCTGTAATATCGTTAAAGGGAAAGCGTTTGGGCTGTCACATCTCTCTCTCTCTCTCTCTCTCTCGCCCCTGCTCCTGTGCCTTTAGCAATAGCCTGGAGTGGATTTAGCTTGTAGGATTGCCAGGGTTCAAAGGCACAGCAGCAGGGGCCGGTTGGAAAGGTGGCAATCCTACCAGCTGAACGTTTCTGTGTGTCAGGCTGTTAAAGGAACAAGAGTGGGGCCAAGGAGGGAGGGAGGTGGCAATCCCTAGAAAAGCACTTCGACTCCCATCAGCCCCAGCCACACTGTCAAAGGTCAGGAACGCTGGGAGTTGCAGTCTGAAACATCTGGAGGGCACCAGGTTGGTGTAGAGGACAAAACGTGGGGCTTTCCACTTGATCTTATGCAAATTCTTTCATGACTTGGCTACATTTACAAGACGACTTACTCTCAAGTAATTGTGCATCAGTTTGCAGCCCTCAACCAGGAAGAGCTGAATTTAAATCCCTGCTCATCCATTAAGCTATTCCGTGGCCTTGGACAAATCCGTATTTCTCATCCTAGTCTACCTGACAGGGTTGCTCTGAGACTAAAAAGCTCATATATTTCCTTGTTCTGGAACCTATTTTCAGTGCTGTGAGCAGGCGTTGTACAAAGAGAGGTGTAACTCTGAGCATGTAGAGGAGCCCTACAGGTGCTTTTGCCCATCCGGAGCATGGAAGGGCTGCTTCAAGTAGATCTGAATGCCTTAAAGTCAGGGTTGCTATTGACTTTTCAATCGGCCTCTGCAGCTGCCCCCTTAAACTGTGGCATTATCTGTAGGAATTGGCAGGTGGAGCTTTTCACAGCACAGCAATAGGCGCCCTCACGAGCTGGTTGCTGCAGAGCAAGCTGCCCTTAAAAGCATAGCAGCAGACATTGTTTGAAAGTTGGCAATCTTACTTGGAGGAAAGTTGACATACATAAATCCTGTTCAAGTTAGTTGCAACGAAGGTATTGTGCACACCTATGGTTATGACCTATAAAGCCCTATAGGGCTTGGGGGGACCAGGCTACCTGAAAGACCACCTTCTCCCATAGGAGCCTGCCCTGGTGTTAAGCTCTTCAGGAGAGACGACCCTCTCCCTACCACTGCCTTCAAAGGCACACTTGGTGGCTATTGGGAAAGAAGGTCTTTTCGGTGGCTGCTCCCAGGTTGTGTCTCTCCCTGTTCAGAGAGGCTCCTGTCTACTGTCCTTTCACATGTAAGTGGGTCTGTTGGATGCTATTTTTATTCTATTATTGTTTTAATGCATTATTATTATTATTATTACCATCATCATCATCATCATCTATGATTGCAATCCGCCTTGAGTGCCATTTTCTTAGTAGAAAGGTGGAATACAAATCAAACCAATCAATGCACCCTACTGAAAGCGACAACACTTAATTAGCCCGGACTAATCTCTTGCATTGGCTGGAATGGGCGATAAAAGCCAAAACTGGGGAAAGTACATCCCACTGCCTGGAATGGGATTTACTACCAGGTAAGCGTGCTTTGGATCTCGGAATTTAAAAGGACGTCCTAACTACCCAGAAGGAGGAAGTCCCACTGAAGCAAAGTGACGTGGAGAATGATGCATAGGATTGCAGCTTCAGTCGCAACTACTTGGATCGGGTCCATATTCTGTTCTCCCTCGAAGGACCCTGCCTGGAGAGAAGAGCCTTTTCTCTCCCAATTTCAGACTGAATGAAAATGTGTTTTGCTGTCTGAATCAAACCTCTTACAGGAGGCACATCTTTTGCAATGGAATCTCCTAGCTATTGCTTTTAGATGGGTAAGTGGAGCATGATTAAGCTAAAAGGGTGGGGAATAGAAGAACAGCCCTGGTAGATTAGCATCCTGTTTCTCATGGGAAGCCCAGAAGCAAGGCTGGGACAACAACTCTTTTTCACCAACTGGTATGGCAGCATCCCGGAGGTAGCCGATAGCCATCATGGCTAGCAGTCAGGGCCTTGGACTTGTGGATTTCAGCACCACACCACTCCCAATTTTCCTCCTCCCAACCCAGCCTCCCCTAGCCTGCAGTGGAGGCTGGTAGCTCTGATGTCAGTGGGGCAGTCAATCTACTCTGGGGCTCAGCCAGAACTCTAAATGAGCTGAATGAGGTGCTCTAAATGAGGTGCTGAAATTGGCAGAGAAACCCAGCCACAAGCTAGGTTCAGCACCTTGGATAGCTCCTGACTGAACCACAGACCAGATTTACAGCCTCACTGACATCAGAGCCACCAGCCTCCATTGCCAACCTGGTGCCGTCCAGATGTGTTGGACTAGAACTCTCAGCATCCCCCAGCTAGCCACATCTGGAGGGGACCAGGGAAACTGCCCTAATCTTTCATTCTTGGTTGGAAGGAAGAAGCAGCAAACCGCTGGCAAATCCACTTCAGATCCCCGTCAGAAATGTGATTTTCTTTTACAGCTGTAAGCGGGTCACTGTCACATTGGCTTCCCAACTATGAGCTAACTAAATGGGCCCACCGCCTCTCCATCCATCTCCGGGTTGACCAGACTGCTGCAGCAGAGCCATAAAGAAAAGCACCCCATAAAGGATTATGGTAACTCCATCAATCAAGGATGTATCCATCAGGATATCTTTGGCTGATCAAAGATCCCACAGAGATCATTTTTGGGCTTAGCAGCTCTTAGCCCTGGAACTTAGCAGCTCCGTTAAGCGTGGCTTTGTGCATGTTTAGAGTGCACTCCTTTCCATGGAATAACTCCTTTCCATGGAATAACTCCTTTCCGGGTATAAATCATTTTTTAAAAATAAATAAAATACAACCCACATGGGTTTGTGGTGTAAGGCCACCGTCCTCTGCACACTTGCTTGGAGGAAAGTTACTTCTCAGTAAACATGCCGAGGATTGTGCTGTTAAGTTAGCCTTGATTCGACTGGCTTGCTCTGTTGATCAGTGGAGGCTGGTGGCTCCGATGTCAGTGGGGCTGTGAATCCGGTTTGGATTTCAATCAGAACCAGCCAGAAGTCTAAAGGAGCTATCCAGGCTGCTGAACCTATTTTTGGGATCGGGTTCAGCACCTTGGGTAGCTCCTTCGGAGTTCTGAGTGAAACCCAGAGCGGATTCACCACCCCACTGACATCGGAGCCACCAGCCTCCACTGCTGTTGATGTCAATGGGACCTCCAGTCCGAGCCTAAGTATCTGTATTTTCTCGAAAAGAAAGCTCACTGCGCTCCATAATGCTTACTCCGAAGTAAACGTGCACAGGAGGGCAGACTGCAGCCTTAACCATCATCAGCTCTCTCTGGCTTTTCTCTTTGCCGGCCGCCTGAGAATTGGAGGGATAATCTAGCTAATGAACTCGTTTAAACGCCCGCTCCTCCTCCTCGCAGCCGGACTGGCCTTTTGTGCGCAGGGAAGCCCCGCCACCCCACCCCCGTCTGCGAGGCTCCCGGGGCGCATGCGGCGTTCCCACCCCCCATTTAATCCGTCCTAGAGAGCGAAATTCTCCGCCTGTTTAGACGGGGTTCACCGTTCGCGTCGATCTTTTCCTCAAAAATCGCATCATTTTTATCCTAGGTCGTCTAAATTTCTCCTCGGCTTCCCTCTGAGAGATTTAGACGTTCTTCTGTTCAATTTTAATCCATATTAATTCGTGGGTGGAGGTGGCGGTTTGATAGATGACCCTTCCTATTTCGTGGTCATTTCCTTCTGCAGGTTAATGGAGGGGAGGGGTGGGGTCCCTGCTGTCGTGGGAAATATATATGATCTTCATGCTGGACGCACGGTTCTCTGACAGTCTGATCCTGAACCCATTACTGAAGGCCCATTCATTTACATGGAAATCAACCCGAAGGTGCATGGAACGGTCGTTTCCGGATAACTAGGGTTGCCAACTTGTCAGCGCCTTCCTGCTCCCGTGCCTTTGAACAGTGGCTCGACCTCCCGTAATTAGCAGAGGATCACGTTTGTTTTCGAACTATGAACCGCTTCCTTTCTGCTTTACCCCCAGCTCAAGCCTCTGCTAAAAACACAGCGACAGGGCCCTTTGAAAAGTTGGCAACCTAAGAGCAGCTAAGGAGCAGTAATAATTGGCATCCCGCTGAAGTCAAGGAGTCTACTGCGGAATGGAAACTCCGGAAGTGCAGCGAGAGACGCAGCTTCACTTGCCTTCTAAATAGGATTTTCAACCTATCGAATTTATTATTTTATTTACTGCATTTCTATACCGCTCAATAGCGGAAGCTCTCTGAGTGGTTCACAAAAATTGAAACCATAAAATTAATACAACTTAAGTATAAAATTTAAGCCACAATATAAAACCACAATATAAAAGTACAGCCAGAAGAAAACCGAGCAGCAATGGAGAGAGTTAAAATACAGATTCAAAACAGCAAGTTAAAAGGCTAGGACAGTAAAATGTTAAAATACTGGGGGAATAAAAAGGTCTTCACTTGGCATAGCAAAGAGTATAACCCAGGCGAACCTCTCTGGGGATCTCATTCCACAGCTAGGGTACCACAGCAAAAAAAGCCCTCCTCCTGGTAGCCCCACTATTGAAGTGGGATGGAAGTAAATCAGGCTGTAATTCTGTGTTCCCTTAACCTGGGAACAAATCCCATTGAATGCAATGGGATATACTTCTGAGTAAACATGGCTAGGATTGCACTGTTGGTCGCATCTCAATGGAAATCATAATATAGAATATTTAGGGTGCAATCCTATGCATGGTGGCAGTTGTAGGACTTTTTTCTGTCTAAACATGAAGAGGATTGCACCTTTAAAATCCTTTCGAGGATCAGGTTCGCTTCAACCTTCAGACCATCTAGAGCCAGTGTGGTATAATGGTTAGCATTCATTGGGTGATCTTGGGCCAGCCTCTTATCCTCAGCCTAACCTACCTCACAGGATTATGAGGATTAAATGGAGAGGAGGACTCTGTTAAGCTTCCTTTGCTTTCTTGCAAGTGGGGGAAAAGGCAGAATATAAGTGTAATATTTTTTTAAAAAATCAATTTATATTGGAGCAGTCCCTTCCCTCCCTCTGATTTCCACAGGACTACTTCGGAGACCAGGACCACTTTGAAGAAGGGCCATTGACACCTGTTGAGATCTGACTGATGCACCTGTGTTGATCCAGCCATTTGGGCCTGGTAATGGGGGAAAGGAAGGGTCAGGGGACGAACACAGAGGAAGCTGCCTGCTTGATCTTGCTGGAGATAGCTTTGTGTGCCCTAGGTGGTCCCTCCCATTCAGGAAAGTTCCCACGGCTATCCTTCAGTTCTCTGGGAAGCTTCCAATGTCAACAACACCCAGGGGTGCAATTAGGGTTGGATCTCAGGGCCAAAGCCCAGGGTCCCCGTGGCCCACACGACCTCCCAGAGAGCAGCAGGTGATGGGGGCAGTGCAGTGACCCACCGGGCTGACTTCAGCACCTAGGCCAGCATGAGCAGACCTGGGCCCACCAGGCTGACACTGGTCTCTTTTCATTTTTAAAATACATTTTATAGGGGATGGCTGGCCTGATGTGCATCGAACTGGAATCTGCTTTGCTAGAGCCGACCTGACACCTTTCTGTCTCCAACTGTTTTCGGGCGTATGTTGGGTTTTCATTTGTTTGCAGTCTTTCTTTTGGTTAGGTTTAAAAAAAAAAGAATTCAGGTATATGGTAACACTTGCTTACACATATATTTTCTGGGGAACCATCTACACTTTAGGGCAGACACAGCTTTTCCGTCCATTTAAACTTGGTTTTAATTTTTTTTTAATTAGATGAATTTATACCCTGCCTATATACAGAATACCCTAGGTGGCAGTAAGTATAGCTTACTATTTGCTAAAAATAAGCAGTTGGTAGGTACATCCCTGCCAATACGTTTCTTAAAAAATAAGAATAAAAATAGAGCTTTTCAATTTCATTTCCTTTTTTTTCTTCCAATTTTTTTGCTTTTCGTATCCTGCCAGATGAAAAATTGGATCTAACGCTTTGCCATAATTTCCACAGTTGGGAGACTGCCAGCCCTCCTCCACACCAAGAAACCTACCAGTCTTATGTGCTATGAGGTTGAAGGCTACCGAAGAAATCAAAGCAAATTTAACCCCTGCACTATTTTAAAAATAATAATAACAATAAAGCTGCTGCTGTACCTTCAGCACATAGCAGTGGGAGCTGGTTGAGAGTTGGCAACCCTATCTCCTCAGTCATCCCTTTAAAGCACTGTGGGCAACTGGTGGCCCACTGCAGCTCCCATAATCCCTCATTGTTGGGCATGATGCCCAGGGATGGTGGGAGTTCTAGGACGAAGCATCTGGAGGACAGCAAGTTGCCCAGCTCTGCTTTAAAGTAACAATTGATTGTTCCCAATTAAACTGCTGTCCAGTAAGAGATGAGAATTCAGTGGCAAAGAACCTGTTGAACGCAGAATCGCACCTGAGATCTTGGAGAGCCACCATCAATCAGAATTAAGGTTGCCAACTTTTGAGCCATCTCCTATAACAAAGGTTTGATCTGCAGCAATTATTTATTTCTTGCATTTATATCCTGCCTTTTTTCCTCCAAGGAACCCAAGGCGGAGTACATAGTCCTCCTCCTCTCCATTTTTATCCTCACAACAACCCTGTGAGGTAGGTTAGGCTGAGAGTCTGTGACTGGCCAAAATCACCCATTGGGTTTCAAGGCCAAGTGGGGACTAGAACCCGGATCTCCAGGCTCCCAGTGCAACACTTTAGCCACTACACCACACATTAGCAGCTGATCCTCCTATCTTGTGCCCTAAAAGGTTTCGCATGCTGATTTCTGCATGTCGTAAACCTCTGTTAATGAATGGCATAGACACAATTGTTTTTGTTTTGGCCAATTGGCAACCCTGATCAGAGTTGACAGTTCTGGACTAATTAGAGTTGAAGGAAGCCTAGTATAGAGTGGTCAGAGGGTCGGACCCATGGAGATTAGGTTAAAGATTATTTTTCAGTTTTGATTTTTAGAGGTCTGCTTTACATATGATCTACTATAGTTATAGTTTTATTTTTGTCCAATTATTATTTTATTATATTTTGTTATATTTTATGGTTAGATGATGACCATTTTGATAGTTCCCAGGAAAGCTTTATATACACCTTTGTAATAAATAAACAGTAAAATATAAAGTAAATAGCTGATCGTGTGCCATTCGCTCTCTCAGACTAAGCTACCTCACAGGGTTGTTGCTAACTCAAAACAGTGTGTGTTGGTGGGGGAGAGGATGTGGTCTGGTCTCTAGGTCAGGATTGCCTTTTTGTTTTTAAGGAACGTAATTTACGAAGGCAGCTTCTTCCTCTGCTCAGTGCGCAGCCCGAGAGGCCTGCTGCGTTTGAAGCCACGTTGATCCATCGGAGCCACGAGGGCGGGCGGCAGCCATCTTGCCCGCAACGCCATGGCATTTTGCAAAGGAGCTAATGAAGGCGGAGGATCGATGGGCCCCGAGATGCCTTCTCTAGATTAGCCACTCTCCCCGCGGCAGGTTTAGGGGAAGAAGCCATTTCCAGCGGCCGTGAGGCGGAGGCCCCTTTCTTCCTGCCTCGTTCCGGGGAAGGGAGGCCTCCCTTAATGGATGAGAAGGGTCAGGCAGAGAGTGAGCGACGCTCCGCTGCTGCCCTTAACCTGTTTCCCCATAAAGCTGATGAGTTTTGGCCGATTCATCATCCGCCGGCCGTGGTGGGCTCCGCCGGCCGGGCCTGCCTCAAAGGCCTCGTTCGGCTCTGGGGAAATCAACAAGGCCCCGCAGCGCGCCAGCCGCCCAAGCTGCGCGCCTCGCTCCCCGAGGAGGCTATGAAATGGGCTCTCGGCTCCCAGCGACGCAGCCTGCGAGAGGAATTCTTGGGGACGGGCAAACGCCCTCCGTGGCCTGGAGGGTTGCCAACAGTACAGCCGGTCTCTGTCGCTGTGCCTTTAATAGCAGCTTCACAGGACTAATTCGCAGCATCACAAATGAGCTCACTGGCTAATTCCACAGCAGCAGAGGCCGATTGAAGAGTTGGCACGGTTTTTTCTTTCTTTTTCATTCCACCACCACCCCTTTTCGTAGAGACAAAGCCCATTTGCCAAATCGTTGGAAGGAATTGTTTTGGGGCTGCGTGTTTAAACCCCCCCACCCCGAAAAATCCAACTGATAAACTGAAAAGCTTAATACACAACGTGGTGGTAGAAAAGCTGGCGAACTTTTTTTTATTCTTCTTCTCAACCGTCTTCTTATTTTATCAGCAACCATATGTGTACTTATTGGGAATAAATCCCTACTGTCGAATGAACCTGCATAAGATTACAATGGACTTTTCTCTATTCTTCCAAACACACTTGCATCCAGTTATCCCTAGTTGTCACTAATAGTCGTTTGTTGTATAGTTCTATAGTATATTTAATCAATGGTTATTAATCGCCTTGGAGTCCTCTGTATGCCAAAAAGCGAGGTAGAAACGCTTTTTAAAATACAAATAAAAACAGATAAATAGAAGTTCATCAGGTGATCCTTAATTTATTATTGGAACTCCACAGGAAGTAAGATCCTATTTGATAAAGGTTCTATAAAAAAAATGGAAAGGGAATGCTATTCGAAGTGTGATGTTAACATGTGTTCCAGATCGAAACTTTTTCTTGGAAGTAAGTCCCTTATTTCAGTTGAATTTTGGTGTGGTTTATACAAGACAGGTGTTTGTTCCTTCATTCATCATGCTAGAAGAGGCGGATTTGCAGCAAACAAATCACTAGAATACTATTAACACCATATCAAGTTAGAATAGAAAAACCAACAAAAACAGCATTTGTAAATCTCACTACCAAATCAATCAAACAAATAGGGGAGGAAAGTGCCATTTTCAGAGGGCTGGCCTGTAAATTGTTGCCTTAAAAACAGCAAGTATTACAGAGTGATCATCTTATCCTCAGTTGATGGATTATTTGTACATAATCTAAACATTGTATATATCATACTAACATGAATATATAAAAAATGCAAACAGTAGATCCAGATAGCTATGAAATGTAAGACTTACATTCTATAACAATCCTGAGGGAAAGTTAAATATATACAAAATAAGCACAGGTAGTGGGTTTCAGATTTAATATTTCTTATTCTTTGAGCTGGGAAATCTTCATTTGCATTTCTCTGTGCTAGACAGAGGCATAGGAGCAGTAAACAAAGTGGCAATGCCAGTAACACTGCCCCTGTCCACAGAGGTTGTGGTTGTGTTCACAAGTGACCCTTAAATCCAGATTTGCTCCTCTGCAATTGAAATCAACACCAATCTGCATAATTGAGACCAGGCTTTGATTTAGGCTGCACTCCTATAGACACACCTGGAAATAAGACCCATTCAACTTAATAGGGTTGCCCTCTTCTGCTTTCTGGCCTGCCTTAACAATATTCCACAGGGTACCACAACTCAGATTAAAAGGCATTCTTAACACGTTTTCAGATGTGTGAATATGTCCAAATTCTTTATTATTTATTAAAATTAGTTATATGTTGCTTTTCTGCCCACCAAAGCCCTCAAAGTGATGTCCAATAAAATCACAACATAAAAACAAAAATAGAACATTCTTTAAAAAGAGGCCAAACACAATTTTAAAAGCCAAAAGCTTGACGAAATATTGTTGTTTTTTCCGCCTGTCTAAAACCCAATAGGGATGGAGTCATCCTGACTTAGAATCATAGAATCATAGAATAGCAGAGTTGGAAGGGGCCTACAAGGCCATCGAGTCCAACCCCCTGCTCAATGCAGGAATCCACCCTAAAGCATCCCTGACAGATGGTTGTCCAGCTGCCTCTTGAATGCCTCTAGTGTGGGAGAGCCCACAACCTCCCTAGGTAGCTGATTCCACTGTCGCACTGCTCTAACAGTCAGGGACTTCCATAGTTGAGGTGCTGCTACAGAAAAGGCCCTGTTGCATGTACCTGTCAACATAACTTCTCTTCATGAGGGGACACATAACATGACCTCTGATGAAAATGTCAAATTATTGGCAGGCTCCTATGGGAGGAAGTGGTTCTCTAGTGTAGAACATGTGAATTCAGACCTTCCCAGTTTAAATCACACTGCAGTCTTTTCAGGACTCAATGTAGTGTGTAATTCACTTTGAACATTCTAAATCTGCAAGGCTATGCAGGCTTATCAGTGAACAAATGAACACAGTAATATTTACTTCCTAGTAGACAGACAGGATTGGGTTGGAAGAAAGCGAGATAATTGTGAAGTGTACTATATTTAATTTTCTACTTTAAGAGGAAAGCAAATCTGCACTGTGACCCTATGAATGTCGACTTAGAAGCAAGCCCCTCTGTATTAAATGGAGCTTATTCCTACATAGGATTGAAAAGAATATAATTTTCTATTTTCCCTTGTATATTCCCAATATTGTTGGGTTGTCTTTCTCTTCTTGTTCTAAAAGAAAATATAGGATCTGGGAGAGAAGGGGAAGATGTTGATGCTGTTGTTGTTTGGCGAAGAGCCTAGTTATAGAACTGAGGTTAGAAAGTAGAACAGTAAGTGCGCCCAGCACAATTTTCGTAGCCCTTTAATGGAGCCGCCGCCGCCAAACTTCCATTGACAAATTACAGCAATGGCGCCCGAAGGTTCCATTTTGTCCTACTTTGACACCTGTTTTTTCCATCAATGAAAACACAATTTGATTGTTGTCCAGCACTGTTTACTTCTAGCTGCTCAAATGTATCTGGATGTGTTTTATTTTTTGGTACTCTTTCCTGAAATACCGGTATCTGAATTCTATTAACACAGAAATGCTTGAACCTAAGAGCCGATACATTCTTAAAGACTCCAGTGGGTTTAAACCGATTTAAATCCCCCCAAATATTTGTCTAGGGTTTCCATTGGCCTCTGAAGCTGTGCCTCTAACAGCTTCAGAGGGATCTCTGATCTTCAGAGGTCAGCTGGTTAATCTTCTCCCTACTTGGAAATGAACATTTTCACCTTCCAATTCCTATCAAGCCTGCAGTTAAAGGCATAGGAGCAGGTGCTAGTTGAGAAGTTGGCAAACTACTTTCGGTTTCACTAGGATGTTGCTTAGTCGTGGAAAACAGGAGATCTTCTTTGTTCCCCAGGCAGGAAGCTATATAGTTTTGCATTTCTCATATTCTAATCTGCTTTTCAGAAACATTGATGCCTCCATGAAAAACTTTTTCGTAATTTTAGCAACAAAACCTTCAATAAACAACACTTTCTCCCCCCGAAAATGGGACGGGGGGGGGGATGTGTGCGTGTCCCTTTAAACCCAGTCTCGCTGAATATTCCCATCCCCCCTTCGATTTAATTTCATTAAAACGGAGTATGAATATTTCTATTAAACCTAAAATGAAATATGAAGCCATTTAGACTTTGCCTGCACCAATCATCCAGATTTATGACTTTTATTCATCACATCAAGAGCTGGGTTGGGGGGGATGAATTTTCTTAGCCCAGGAAGGAAATAAAAACCCAGCCTCGGTCATTTCCAGAAAGCTGTTAATTTGCCCGTGTGGTAATTACTTTCACAATTAAGTAAAATACAAATCAACTTGACAAATTGGGTTAGTTTAGATATTAATTAGCCCGCTTAAATTTATTCATTATGAAAAGACAATTTAAGAGGACCCCGGGTGTCTGTTTTATTGCAATAAATTATGGTTAGGAAATGGGGCACTAATAAAGCAGCGCCGTGCTGAAGCGGGGCCCGGTGGAAAGCGTCGGTTAAGTGGATGAAGGGGCCATCTTATAATTTTTGTCAATTTCACTTTGCCATTGACAAGGGCCTTCAGCATTTGCTCGGGTCTCAGCGCCTGGGATAGAAAAGGTAAAGCTTCCATGGGGCAAAAAGTCTGGGAGGAAGTCAGTTTCTACAGCACCATGTACACTGAAGGTGCTATATAAATAAATAAATATATAAAATAAGGTTGGGTAGAGGAGGGAAGGAGGGAGAGAGAGACTGTAACTCACTGGTGGCTGATTTTAAAAAAATAGTAGAAGGGGGAGAGAAAACTAATGGCGATGCCGCAAGCTTGGATCGGGTCAAAACGCTATGGAAGATGAGTAGCCAAAGCTTTTCCCACCGCTGCTCCCCGGTCCCCCGCCAAGTTAAGTCTCTGTGATTTAACACAATGTCGATAGAATCATTCCATGCCTTTTAGCTTGTGATCTTTATAAATGTCCCTCTATTAAATTAGAAAATGATTCTCTGCTCGTTTAATTGTATTCTTTCGTTTTCTTATTTCCAATTAATTAGTCCTATCGACGTTGCAGTATTTTAAATGACTGGAGTCCGTTTCCAATCTTAAAATATATGGGTCAGCACACGTAATTTGGTACTAGACAGAACTATATAATGTGGGTTTTAACTACTCTTCTCTCATTCGTCTTCAACAGCTTGGTTGAAGGCCTCGAAGTTTTCATTCAAGGGAGGGAGGGAGGGAGGGTTGGCTGGTTATAGCCCCCTTCGAACCAGATGCAATCCAATATTTTTGGGCATGGAAAAACTCCGTTTCGCGGAATAAATTTGTAAATAGTTCTTTGCCGGACTTACTTCTCAAAAATAGGATGACTTGTAGTCCATTTCTTGAAGATCTGTTTGAAAACACAATGAAATTCTGATGAGCAGTTAATAAATAAATAGTAACTACGAGAAATGAGTAAGGTGAGGTGGAGTTGTACAGCTATCTATTCACATACAGGTTTTACACACACCCAGATAACACGTATAAGAACACAAATATGCTGTGTATATGCTTGGTTGAATGAATACCTATGTGATTACACAAACCTACGGCTGTATCTTCTTTAAAAGTTCGGTTTGTAAACAGATGTGCAAAGATATGCATAATAAGGAGTTCAGAGCTACTTTTTAAAATTTATTTAATTTTTTTACACAAATGGTTTCAAATGTATATAAATCCGTGCACGCAGGTCAGTCTGCCGGTTACACACACTGCTTTTGGTATGTCTCTTTGTGCAAACTGAATCTTTTACTGTCTTTCCACGTTATTAGGGCACTTGACCCCCTGATTTCGTTACTTCCATGTAAGTGGCTTATTAGGATCGCAACCTGGAAATCCGCGGATCCTGGACGGGTTGATTTTAATAGTTCCAAAGAAGTGTATTTAGGAATTAGGTGGAATTGCAACCCCCAAAGACCTGTGCGTTCATATCCCGTTTGGGCGTAGATTTCTTTCCTTGGGAGCTTCAAATGGATTCTTTTACCCCGCGATCCTAAATGCAATTACTTGGAAGTAAATCCCATTGATTTCGGCCTGACTTACGTCCAAGTTAAGTGCCATCGGGCTGTGTGAAAGCATCTGCTCAAATGAGGGTTGCACTCACTTCTGCTTATTGAACTATACACGTCAGAGACTTGGATTTTAAAAAGCCATCACCATGATCATTACATTTAAAGGCTGGGCACGGCGAGACCGCGGCTCTCTGTGAGAGCTGTTCTCGTTTGTCACGCAGGATTAATTGGAAAGGAAACGAGAATCTTTCCCAGTTCCAAATGCGTTTGGATCTTTGCTCTGCGGGGGAAAGACCAGCGCGCGAGTTCTGTCAACAAGCAGGGCCAGTTTGAGAGCCATCATCAAAGAAATTAAAATGAAGAAAAAACTCTCCGTGTCGTTTTGTAACAATTCCGATTCTGTCATTCATTCAGGGGCTTGCTGGGACCTTTTAATGAAAAGGCATGCTATTTTGGGAGGAAAGAAAGAGAGTTCCCAATCTGATAAGATGCCTTTTGGCATGCGGTAAAAATAAATAAAAATAAACTTGATTTTAAAACAACTGAATTTAAATTTCAACTGGGCAAATGTGGCTATTAATCTGGAATAAGGCACAGTCCACCAACGGAAACGTAGCAGAAGAGGACAAAGAGACCATCTGATTTTTGAGCAAGAATTCAGTCATTCAAATGCATGAGAGACTGAGAAGCCATTTAAAAAAGTTTAGAGCACAGTCCAGGTGAAATTATGTCCCATTAAGACCCCTAGTTTTTATTTCAGTGGGGGAATCTAATAGGAAGCTAATGCAATGCATATATTTTGGTAGTGGAGGCTGGTGGCTCCGATGTCAATGGGGCTGTGTATCTGGTCGGGGTTTCCATCAGAACTAGCCAGAACCCTGCAGGAACTCTCCACGGTGCTAAACCCAAACCCAAAAATAGGTTCAGAACCTTGGACAGTTCCTTTACAGTTCTGACTGGAACCCAGAGTAGATTCACAGCCCCACTAAAATTAGAGCCACCAGCCTTCACTGCACTTTGGTCGGAGTTGGATGGATTTAACCCAGACGTGCTTCTCAAGGGCAGCCATGCTATGAGAAGTGTTCATGGGATCAAGGCCAGTCCACATGGTCAAAAAAATCATGTGCTACAGCCCTCCTAGGACTCTACTATTTGTTTATATTTATTTATTAAAACATTTGTATCCCACCATATATCATTGGGATCTCAGGGCAGCATACTTCAGCATTCAGATTGGGGATTGCACGACTGAATGCTTCCCCACCTGAAACAACAGCAATCTTCCTGACCCATGGAAAGTTAGGAGGTTGGGAAAAAAGGTTGTAGCCTTGATGTGCTGATTTTCTATATGCAGGGACATATTTGCAGCGACATGGATCACACATTGCAATGTGACTATCTAGTGGAATGGGATATATGTTTCCATAGATTTCTCAGAGCCATTTCACATATTACACACAGAGAAGCCAGCGTTTGCCACTGACTATAGGGTCAGCAGGGAGCGGAAACCATTATGACTCCCTGGATGATGTGTGAGTATTACATTTACCTAAAAATGTAATATGTGTAATATGTGATGGTGCTCAGCGTGGTCTTAACTTTACCTTAATATCTTTTTGCACGTGGTTATATTATTCTCTGCTAGTTAGATTTGTAGTCTGGTCTACACCAAGGGCAACTGTGTGTGCAAATAGAAACACCTTGCTGTGTTTCCAGAGGCAGGCAAAAGCTTTTTGTTCCGTTCGGCCTTTGGAAATAGTCTGGATCTCTGTTAATGTCCTGGATTTTTTTATATTGTCATTTGTCTTTTAATTCATATTACAGCAGGTTTCATTATATTTTTAACTTTTGTATACTTCTTATATGTTTTAACTGTATATGTTTTGGGGGAAAAGGTGGGATGATGATGATGATGATGATGATGATGATGATGATGATAGATTATTCTCCACTTCACACGTTACTAATCTAAGGAATGAATGGGGCAGAGGTAATGGAAGAAAATATGAATCAAATCCTCTATTCAATTCCTTCCTATCCATTCCAACTCTCTTGTCCTTCTCCCAAAATAATACTATCTTCTAATGTATCAAGATGCTCCACTCAGTCCCAAGAAATAGCACACTTCACTGGAATTCAGATGTAAAAGAGACTGTTTCTAATGCAGAAAATCTTGGATAGTTGATTTATTTCACAGAGTCTCCTGGCATCTGTCACTTGATCTTCTCTCATTCATGTTAGCAAAATGGTGGCGGGGGGGGGGGGGGTGATCATGTTCTGGCTGCCTACAATGATTTTGTAGGATATCATCATTTGAGGAGCTTTATAATCAATTGTGACTTGCTCTCTTTTCACAAGCAAGCATGTAAATAGTGTCATAGAATTTAATGCAACTGCCCACTGGACTTAATTTAAGTGTGTGCTTAAATATTAAATAACATATGTGGAAAGGACTATAAAAGGGCTATATAAATGTGTGGTATTATTTATAATAAATGGAGAAATGAATTGTTCCACTGTATAGTACATCTGCCCCAAACTGAACAATCTAATGAGAGACTTGAGGCACCTTCAGTCTAGCATTTATTGTGGCTTAAGCTTTCATGGCTTAGAACCACCTTCAAATGTATGAAGCACTATCCTTTGTTAGCAGAGGTATACGCATATGCACTGGTGCAGAGAGAGAAAATGTAAACAGAGAATCCAAATGGCCATGAAATACAAGATATAGGTAGGGGACTATACACACACACACACACACACACACACTTGTGATAATACTTTATTTTTAGCCATGCTATGTTAATTTAACACATATACTGGGGGAAAACCCATTATTCTGATTAAGCCCAGACTGAATAGCATCCAATTTGCTTATAAATTGTACTTGTTTCAAATACAGCAGGCTTTACCTGTTGCTAACCATAAATATTTGGCTCCAAATGAAAACTAAGTGAGTTTCCTATAACTTGCTTGCAGGTCCTGAGACACAGAAGTGTGCATGCCTTTATGACATAATACTGTTGGGTTAGGCTACAATTTGAGCACTAATATCATCATCTCTCACTTCAGAAGTGATCAATAACCAAGGAAGGGGCAGTTTAATTGTCCTAATTTTGCAGCTCAGACATCATTCTGCTGAGGGCTGGAGGTTGACACTGCAGGATAGGAAACAATATTTAATAGGCAGAGTTGCAGCTGGCCTGTTAATACCATTATAGATAATAGGTGGGCAGTTCACAGGAGCATATGATGGGAAATATATTGATAATGCAATTTTTCTTAAACTTTTGAAAATGTATGTAATGAATGTAATTTTGGGTTGAAAATTAATTTAATGTGTAAGAATCATTTTGACTCAAACCCATGCTTTTTCCGCCCTAATGGCACTCAGTGCTAATAATATCTGTCTAGCCAGCTAAAGAGGTTTTAAAAGAGTAGGCCATTAGAGTAGCCATATGACCTTGATTAAAACTGCATTAACCTTTACATTAAAATGCATTTAAAATGCAGACACACTGAAAATATCAAACACAAATAAAATAAATCTCAGTGATTCTGCTGCTGTACCAGCTTATTTGTGTGGATGGCAGCAATTTGTTGTCGTAACATCTATAATTTTCCTGGGGTAAGGTAACGTTTTGTCGCATTAATTTCCGTGCTTCCAGTTGGATTTTTTTTGGAAAGTAATTGGAAGGAAGCAACTGAATTAATGGCCATTCTGATGAAGTTTCACAGGACATGATCTTCGTTGAAGAAGAGTCCGGAAAATCATTTAAAGTTAATTTTATTACTTTCCAGATAAACTGCATTATTTTGAAGGGCAAATCCCAATTATTATGTTACTGAATGTTCTCCTTTTCAACACGTGTACACACATGCACATGTTCTTAAGACACACATTTCTCATAGGATCTTTTTAACATTGGCAATACTGCATCCATGGCAAAGATGGAGAACTCAAATAATCCACACACATGCAAACCTTTAAACAATGGGAATTTCTTAAACCCGAGCAAGAATTTTAAATGTACACTCATTACTTTAGGGAAAGTACCTTGGTAGAGCAATTGTAATTCAAATAGAGAGAATTTTTTCTCCTTTTCTCAAAATATGAGAACATGGGGTCATCCCATGAAGCTGATTGGTGGGAGATTCAGGACAGATCAAAGGAAGGACTTCTTGGTGTGTTGTTATACTATGGAATTTGCTACCACAAGATGTAGTGATAGCCACCAATTTGGATGGCTTTAAAAGGGGATTAGATAGATTCCTGGAGGAGAAGGCTGCTAGTCCACTATGTGCTACCTGCCATAGCAGAGGCAGTATGTCTATGTACCCCAGTTGCTGGGGGACATGGGTGGGAGGGTGCTGTTTCAATGTGTCCTACTTGTGGGTCCCTGGTCAACAGATGTTTGGCAACTGGGTGAACAGAATGCTGGACTAGATGAAACTCTGATCTGATCCAGCGTGGCTCTTCTTATGTTCTTAAATACAAGCATACAAATTTATTAGACCTTTCAAAGCCTGTGAAGAGAACTGCATTTGAAGGTGGGGGTGGAGTAGTATTGATCTCTCAGAGACTGACTGTGGAGCTTTCATCACAACAGTTAAAGCTGCAGATGCCCTGCCCTCTTTTAAATCTGGTCACTCTAGTAGGGTTCCTGCAGCTTTAACTGTGGTGATGAAGAGGGAATTTCACCAGGTTCTCCATATATAAAAATGACACCTGCTGAAATTCCCTTTTCTTTGCAACTGTTAAAGATACAGGAGCCCTGTCCTCCTTTTCATATGGTCACCCTACTTTTGGTTAAGTAGCAGGGTTTAAGGTGTCTTGTGCGATGCGTTTTGCTAAACCCTGCTCACTCACTAACCACAGTTGGACCGTCTGTAGCAGGGTTAGCAGCTCTAACTGTGGCTTAATGTGTTGTGTGCGACAGCATGGCTTGTGGTTAGTGCTAGCCCCAGAGAACCACAGTTTCGCTAACCACAGAGCCTGAAGTGTCGTCTGAACAGGCCCAGTGTAGGAACTAGGTGAATTGGGATCCCTAGTACTTCTGCAAGCAGAAAAGAAAGGGTTGGGGTGAGTGTTTGAGAGGAGGGAGGAAAGTAGGGTTTGAGGGAGTTTTGTCCTAAGAAGAGAGTTTAGATTAGTCCTGAGATACAGTCCCTGTAGGGGAGGATGTAAGTAGTCTATCTGGAACTCCCAGGGCAATCATACCAGTTTAGAGTGCTTTGTGTTCTTCCTCTTGTTTCCTCTTCTGGAAATGTATTGTGCAGGAAGGGGCTCAATACTGATTGCATATCAAAACAACTTCTCTGAGAGAATATGTCTTCTTGGTAGCGATGACTTGAGAAGGAAGCAAGGGGCACCAGCTCAAAGAAAAATAAGAGTCCTGACTACAGTCCTTGCCATTGGGACTTCAGAGAAATTGGGCCAAAGCAGCTGGGGTTCTGACCAAATGCAGTTAAAGATTATATCAAATTATTCACAGGGGCACCATAGAAAGCAGATGCATGGTGGAGGCTACCGTTTGCAGAACGACGTCTGAAGACAAATGGGGGTTCAAAGATACTTTTTCTGAGTTTGTTGACTCGTTCCTGCAGCTGACAATTGGGACACAATGAAATTCCTGGGTCTCAGTGGCAACAGGAAAAAAAAAAGTGTCCTTTTAAAATGAGGCTTTGGCTGACTGTCACCTGTGGCGAGGCATGGACCTATGCTTAGTCTGGGGAAAAGGAGCCACAGATGAGCAACAGAACCAAAGGCTAGATCTCCACTACTGTTTTACAGTGGTTTTGAAGTGCACTGATAACTTTTGGTGCACATTACACATTCCATGTACCACTTTCATAGTGTTATTTCCTGCCTTTGTATTCCACATTCGTAACGATTTGATACAAGGTGTACATCTGGCCATAGTGTCTGTCCAGCATTCTTTAGGCCATTCTGTCTAGGCTTGTCGAAGGATGGCCATGCTTTGTTTTTCTCTGAGAGAGTATTTATTTATTTATTATTTATTTATTTATTACATTTTTATACCGCCCAATAGCCGAAGCTCTCTGGGCGGTTCACAAAAATTAAAATCATCACAAAACAACCAACAAGTCAAAAACACAGATACAAAATACAATATAAAAAGCACAACCAGGATAAAACCACGCAGCAAAATTGATATAAGGTTAAAATACAGAGTTAAAACAGTATAATTTAAATTTAAGTTAAAATTAAGTGTTAAAATACTGAGTGAATAAAAAGGTCTTCAGCTGGCGACGAAAGGAGTACAGTGTAGGCGCCAGGCGGACCTCTCTGGGGAGCTCATTCCACAACCGGGGTGCCACAGCGGAGAAAGCCCTCCTCCTAGTAGCCACCTGCCTCACTTCCTTTGGCAGGGGCTCACGGAGAAGGGCCCCTGTAGATGATCTTAAGGTCCGGGTAGGTACATATGGGAGGAGGCGTTCCTTCAAATAACCTGGCCCCAAACCGTTTAGGGCTTTAAATGTCAATACCAGCACTTTGAATCGGGCCCGGACCTGGACTGGCAGCCAATGAAGTTGTAAAAGGACTGGCGTAATGTGATCTCGCCAGCCAGTCCCTGTTAGTAAACGGGCTGCCCTGTTTTGTACCAGCTGAAGCTTCCGGACCGTTTTCAAAGGCAGCCCCACGTATAACGCATTGCAGTAATCCAAACGAGAGGTTATCAGAGCATGGATAACTGTAGCTAGGCTATCACTGTCCAGATAAGGGCGCAGTTGGTATATCAGCCTAAGCTGATAAAAGGTGCTCTTTGCCACTGAGTTCACCTGTGCCTCAAGTGACAGTTCTGGATCGAAGAGCACCCCCAAACTACGGACCCGATCCTTTAGGGAGAGTGCAACCCCGTCCAGGACAGGGCAAACATCACCTCGCCGGACAAATGAACCACCCGCTAACAGTACCTCCGTCTTGTCTGGATTGAGTCTCAGTTTGTTAGCCCTCATCCAGTCCATTACCGTGCCCAGGCACTGGTTCAGAACAGTCACTGCCTCACCTGGGTTTGATGAAAAGGAAAGGTAGAGCTGGGTGTCATCCGCATATTGATGACACCTCAGTCCACATCTCCGGATAACCTCCCCCAGCGGCTTCATGTATATGTTAAACAGCATAGGGGATAAAATAGAGCCCTGCGGAACCCCATGGCTTAGGAGCCACGGCACAGAGCAATAATCCCCCAGCACCACCTTCTGGAATCGGCCATCCAAGTAGGAGCGGAACCACTGCAACGCAGTACCTCCAACTCCCAGCTCAGACAACCTATCCAGAAGGATACCATGGTCGATGGTATCGAAGGCCGCTGAGAGGTCCAGGAGAACCAACAGGGTCGCACTCCCCCTGTCTCTCTCCCGACAGAGGTCATCCCACAGGGCGACCAAGGCAGTTTCTGTTCCAAAACCAGGCCTGAAACCCGATTGAAATGGATCTAGATAATCCGTTTCATTCAAGAGTGCCTGGAGTTGTCCTGCAACCACCCGCTCAAGCACCTTGCCCAGGAAAGGGATATTAGCCACCGGCCTGTAGTTGTTAACATCTTCCGGGTCCAGATTAGGCTTCTTCAGGAGTGGTCTAATTACCGCCTCTTTTAAAGAGGCCGGCACCACTCCCTCTCTCAAGGAGGCATTTACAACCTCCTGGACCCAGCCGGCGATCCCCTCCTTATTTGATGTAATGAGCCACGAGGGGCAAGGGTCAAGCACACAGGTGGTCGACCGGACTTGGCCAAGCACCTTGTCCACATCCTCGGGCCTCAATAACTGAAACTCATCCAATAAAACTGAGCCGGACGGCGCTCTGAACGCCTCTACTAGTGGTGCTGCATTAAGTGTGGTGTCCAATTCATGACGAATCTGAGCGACTTTATCTTCAAAGTGCCGTGCAAACTCGTCACAGCGTGCTACCGAGGGTTCAACTATCTCACGCCCTGGCCCAGAGTGTAACAGGCCACGAACCACTCGGAAAAGCTCCGCCGGACGACACCGAGAAGACGCAATGCTGGTGGAAAAGAACTGCCTCTTTGCCACCCTCACCGCCACAGAGTAGGCTCGATAGTGAGCTCTAGCCCGTGTTCGATCAGACCCAGCACGAGTTTTCCTCCACCTGCGTTCTAGCCGTCTCCCCTCTTGCTTCATCGCCCTCAGCTCAGATGTATACCAAGGAGCTGACCGGGCTCTGCTCAGAGGGAGAGGACGCTTGGGCGCGATCGTGTCAACCGCCCGAGTCATCTCTGCATTCCACAGAGCGACCTGGGCTTCGACAGGAGCACCGGCCATATCAGCAGGAAAATCCCCCAGAGCCCTCTGGAATCCATCGGAGTCCATTAGCCTCCGGGGGCGGACCATTTTAATAGGCCCCCCACCCTTGCAGAGGGGAAAGGCCGCCGAGAGTCTAAACCTCAGTAGGAAGTGATCCGACCATGACAAGGGGGTAGATGTTAGTTCCCCCACTTCCAGATCACCATCCTCCTGTCCAGTCGAGAAAACCAGATCAAGTGTGTGTCCCTTTGCATGTGTTGGGCCGATGACATGTTGAGACAGCCCCATGGTTGTCATGGCAGCCATGAAGTCCTGAGCCGCTCCGGATACAGCAGCCTCGGCATGGAAGTTGAGATCCCCCAGAACCACCATCCTGGGGGTCCTCAACACCAGGTCCGAGACAACCTCCGTCAGCTCAGGCAGGGAGACTGTTGGGCAGCGGGGTGGACGGTACACCAGCAGAATCCCTAATCTGTCTCGAGTACCCAACACACAGTACAAACACTCCAGACCAGCACTCGACTGAACAGGAAGCCTAGAGAGGGAGATTGTATTCCTATAGACCACGGCAACCCCCCCTCCCCGGCCCTCGAGTCTGTGCTGGTGCTGCACCGAGTACCCAGGAGGGCAGAGCTGGGTGAGAGCAACCCCACCCAGTTCACCCACCCAGGTCTCAGTGATGCATACCAGGTCAGCCCCCTCATCCACAATCAAATCATGGATGAGGGAGATTTTATTCTGGACTGACCTGGCGTTCAGCAGCAGCACCACCAGACCCGAGAGCAAGCTGATATGGCCACCAGGAACTATCCGGTTGGGGTAGGAACCAGAAGAGGGAATAGCTGTAAGGAATCAGTTGGTGTACCAGTTGGAGCTCGTGTGGCAACTGGTTGGCCAAGAGTCTAAGGATTTAGAGCGTCCTGGCTCCTGTAAGTGCCATCCGAGTCACTTTCTCTGTTGAGAGAGAGGCATGAAGCTCCATGCAGGGCCGGTGCCAGACTATTTTGCACCCTAGGCAGGCACGCCATTCTGAAGCCACCGCCCTGCCCCCCAACCCCAGCATCCTGGCTTCGAAGCCAGGAGTGGGTGCTGGTTTCAAAGCCAGGACGCTGGGGTTGGGGGGCGGGGGCACTTCCGGGCGCACCGTTCGGAAGCCGCCGCCCCACCCCCCAACCTCAGTGTCCTGGCTTCGAAGCCAGGAGCGGCTTCCGGCTGGGTGCTGGCTTCGAAGCCGGGACGCTGGGGTTGGGGGGGGGGCTTGGAACAGCGCGCCCGGAAGCCGCTCTAGGAGAGTGGCTTCCAGGCACACCGTTCGGCGCCCTCCTTTGCTTGGCGCTCTAGGCCGCCGCCTGAGCTGCCTCTATGGCAGCGCCGGTCCTGGCTCCATGCCGTTCCCTATAAGTGGGCAAGGTGCCAGAAATATAACAGCATGAGAGGGGAGGGTCTCCACCCCCTCAACGTCATCTGGTCTGCTGGGCTTGCTTGAGAGCAATCAGGGTGCTAAATGGGACTAGGCATTGGGATCACATCTTTCCAGTGATTAAACAGCTCCACTGACTCCTTTCTGAGCACAGTTCAAAGTGCGGCAGCTTACTTTAAACCCCAACTCCATTTAGGACCAAGATATAGAGAACCTCCCTCTCCATCTTCTAAGAGAGTTGGCCTTTATTGCTGCAGTGCTCCAATTATGGAATTATTTCCAAGGGAGACTTGCCCAGCACCTGCTCTGATGTAATTTTGGCACCAGAGAAAGATATTTTTAGTTTTCTCAGGCCTTCTATTTTCAGGCAGCTTATAACAGGTTGTAACAACGATGATGATAAAGATCCCTGTTGCTGTTCCTTCTGTAGCGGATGAATGGGGCCAAGATGATCTTCCCTTTGACCTTTAAATCACTACTGAGTCATTTATTCTGCTTGGTTTTACTTTCTCTTCTCAACAGTGTTCTATTGTTGTCTGAGATTTTATGTTGAAATTATTATTCGTTACATTTTTAAAAAATTGTACAGTGCCCTGAACACATTTAGGTATTGGAGTGGGATATAAATTAGTAATAAAGAAATAAAATGCATTCATATCCCCTCCTTTCCCCCCCAATAGGAAGTGATCCTTCTTAAATAACGGTATCTGGATTTTGCACAATAATAACTGGATCTTGCACAAATGAATAACAATTACACACTGTTGCATTTGTAAGCTGACCACTTCGGAAGGGCCCTATAGTAGTCCAACCTCACACTTTCTGCCACAGTAACATTATCTTGATGGCCTTCACAAAGATCTACGTTGATTGAGAGTCAGCTTTGGGGGCGGGCGGGGAAAGGAAAGCTAAGCGCTGAGCGTGTTCGTAAGCATCCGTCATGGCTTAAATATGATCTCCATATTGACCATTCTTTTTGATTGATGCTATGTATAACACTGCTTAATGCATCTGTCGAATTAAGTATGCAAAAAAAGTATTCAGCCACCTGGAAGTTATATTGCCGCGATGACATTTTATTGACAAAACAATGGTTTGAGACTGAGTTTTCTTAAAGCTTTATACTTAATTGATTGGCTTGGTTCATGCGACTCCGGAAGAGAATCTGACTTTCTGGTGCCCTAATTCTAAGCATATATGTTGCTGTGATGGATGTAGCTGGAGCAGCTTCTGTGAAACGCAAAGTGGTCAGGCCCATCCTTCTGTGCTGTAAAAGTCAGCAATAGTTTCATGTTAATATCTTGCAGCCAACATTTACCTGCACAGGTTTGTACTACTGTAGCTGATGCCATGATAGTAAGGAAGCATTAGACAAGTCCTAAATAAGCAGTCTAGTCCCTGCCCTTCCACATCTCTGCCCATTTCTAGAGTGCATGTCCAGGGCTTAATTTTCAGTATAGCCCATCCTGGTTCAGCCCTAAAAACATGTGGTGGTGGTGGTGGTAGTAGTAGTAGTAGTAGTAGTAGTAGTAATAATAAATAAAAGAGACCCCTCAGTATGCAGAAAATGACTTGTCTTAACAACAATTTGGGATGAGGGCATGGGCAGTGTTAGGAAAGGCTCACCTGAGCATGGGCCCTAGATCATCTGAGCTGCGTCCCAGATATTTAGAGCTTCCCCACTTGCAGGTATTAAGAGACCTTAGAACTACTTCCTTAGCAGGTTAATAGGGAGTGTAGCATGGCTTTCTCAGCTGTGGCACCCCGGTTGTGGAATGAGCTCCCAAGAGAGGTCCGCCTGGCGCCTACACTGTACTCCTTTCGTCGCCAGCTGAAGACCTTTTTATTCTCCCAGTATTTTAACACTTAATTTTAACTTAAATTTAAATTTTACTGTTTTAACTCTGTATTTTAATTTTATATAAATTTTGCTGCGTGGTTTTTATTCTGGTTGTGCTTTTTAGATTGTATTGTGTATTTGTGCTTTTAACCTGTTGATTGTCTTACTATGATTTTAATTTTTGTGAACCGCCCAGAGAGCTTCGGCTATTGGGCGGTATAGAAATGTAATAAATAAATAAATAAATAAGTCACTATCCTTTTGAAACTAGAGGGGGGACTGCCACCTTTCCTTTTACAGTCTAGTAATTATTTCCATTAAGTCCAGAGTCCAAAATCACCTAACAGCACCACTTTCTCAAGGTGTGCCTGGCTCTACAGAGACCCGCCCAGCCAATTGCCACTGGGGAATTCGCCTTGTGCCTTGGGCAAAGGTTTTCAGGTCAGAGGGAGTGAGTGTCAGGCAGCCTGGAATCCTGTCCCTTTAGGGGAGGGTACACAGCAGAGTGATAGTGTGCATATTTTGCATGCTGAAAGTCCCAGGTTCACACAATCCCTAGTATTTCTAGTTCAAAAGGATCAGGCGATGGGAAAGATCTCTGTTTGAGATCCTGGAAAGTTTCTGCCATTCATTGTAGAATACAATACTGAGAAGCCAACAAAGAGATGGTCCTATGTCAGGGGTGGGGAGCCTCAGGCCCAGTGGCCAAATCCACCCTTCCTGAGATCTCAATCTGGCCTTCCAGGTTTGCTCAGATGGCCAGGCCCCTTTACTCTGGCCACATACCACCTTTCTCCCTAGCAATTGTTTGGTGGTTTCCTGGGTTTTATGAATTCCACACACCCCCATGCTAAAAGGTCGCAGGTCTCCATTAGTGCCAGTAAGAGCATTAAGTGAAAATGTTCTGGAATTTTATTTTTGGCCCCACCCCCTTTGTCTTTTGGCCCACGCCCCCACTGGAATGCGGTGCCCCCCCCTCAAGCTTCTCTGAAATGGAGCGTGACTCCCAGGTTGAAAGATGGTCCTTAGCTTACCCCTCTCCTATGTTATTATTATTATTATTATTATTATTATTATTATTATTATTATTATTTATTTATTTTATTATTATTATTATTTATTTATATAGCACCATCAATGTACATGGTGCTGTACAGAGTGAAACAGTAAATAGCAAGACCCTGCCGCATAGGCTTACATTCTAATAAAATCATAATAAAACAATAAGGAGGGGAAGAGAATGCAAACAGGCACAGGGTAGGGTAAACAGGCACTGGGTAGGGTAAAACTAACAGTATAGAGCCAGAACAAAATCAAGTTTTAAAAGCTTTAGGAAAAAGAAAAGTTTTTAGCTGAGCTTTAAAAGCTGCGGTTGAACTTGTAGTTCTCAAAAGTTCTGGTAGAGCGTTCCAGGCATAAGGGGCAGCAGAAGAAAATGGACGAAGCCGAGCAAGGGAAGTAGAGACCCTTGGGCAGGCGAGAAACATGGCATCAGAGGAGCAAAGAGCACGAGCGGGGCGATAGTGTGAGATGACAGAGGAAAGATAGGAAGGAGCTAGACTGTGAAAAGCTTTGTAGGTCAACAGGAGAAGTTTATATTGGATTCTGAAGTGAATTGGAAGCCAATGAAGAGATTTCAGAAGTGGAGTAACATGGTCAGAGCGGCGAGCCAAGAAGATGATCTTAGCAGCAGAGTGGTGAACAGAAACCAACGGACTGATGTGAGAAGAAGGAAGGCCAGTGAGAAGAAGGTTGCAGTAGTCCAACCGAGAAATAACCAACGCATGAACAAGAGTCTTGGCAGAAGAGACAGACAAAAATGATCGAATCCTGGCAATATTATACAGGAAAAAATGACAGGATTTAGCTACTGCCTCAATATGAGGAATAAAGGAGAGCGAGGAATCAAATATAAAGCCAAGACTACGAGCTTCCTTGACTGTAGTAAGTGTAACATTATTGACAGTAAGAGAGAATGAGAGATGAGGAGAAGGTTTAGGAGGAAAAACAAGCAATTCAGTCTTTGCCATATTAAGTTTCAAACGACGATGAAGCAACCAAGCTGAGATATGTGAAAGACATGCTGAGATAGATCGTGAACATCAGGAGAAAGATCCGGAGATGAAAGATATAATTGTGTATCATCGGCATACAGATGATATTGGAGGCCATGAGATTGAATAAGATTACCCAAGGGCAACATGTATAGGACACCATGTTCCTGTAGCTGCTTTCAGTATTAATCTGGAAAGTTGAGAATGCATCCGTGGAGGCTGGTGACTCTGATGTCAGTGGAGCGGTGGATCTGCTCCAGGTTTCAGCACCTTGGACAGCTCCTTTAGAGCCCTGTCTGGTTCTGACTGAAACCCAGAGCAGATTTACCACCCCACTGGCATTGGGGCCACCAGCCTCCACTAGAATACATATCTTTTGTTTGTTTCCTTTAATAATGTATTTTAATTGTGTTTTTATTCTGTTTTTATTTGATTTGTCCACTGCTCCGAAATTCTTGAATGGGTAGAGGTATATACATATTGTAAATCAATAAAAATCTATATCTTTAAATCCTTAAATCAATAAAATAATAGCAGATCAGGCCAGGCACATGAACCAACGTTTTATAGGTTGACCGAAGTCACAAGTAGTTCTGTGTCCTGACCATTCACCCAGCTTGCATATTTGCACAGTTTACTGCTGTGTTCATTCTGGCCAGCTTCTTGGAAATGTTATCTCAGCATGAATATCTCGGTCTCCTTTTTAAGAACCATAAGCTGCTAAATTACACAGTGCGATTAGCATAATGAAGGGAAAGACAATATTGACATTTCCTGTGTCTGCACTCAAATAATGCTATATATCAAAAGAGATATCCAAAATGCTAATGGAAATGTAATTGATGTAACCAGGGCACTTACGTTACAACCCACTAGAGAGGTTGGGAGCAAGCTTGTAAGGTAGATAAGATTAAAAGGCATTACTATGGCATTAACTCAAAACATATTTACACTGCCAAACTTTAATGCATTGGTGATCCTTTTAAATTCCATGGGATGGGGGTGCTACAAATTGCTTCATAATTTGTTGGTCTTCAGCATGTATTGACCCACAAAGCGGTAGTACCAGGACTTACTGGCCTGGTTCAAACAACACGCTAAACCATGCTGCTTAACCACAAAATGCCCTTAACCATTTTGTGGTTAAGCAGCATGGTTTAGCGTGTTGTCTGAACCAGGCCACTGTGAGTATTCTGTTTTTGAGCTGTTTTATAAGAGAGGAAAGGGAAAAGAAAGTTAGACAGGACAGGGAACAGAGAGAGAAAAGGAGAAAAATCAGATATTATTCAATTCTGTATATGTCTACACAGAAGTAAGTCCCACTGAGTTTGGTGGGACTTACTAACAGGTAAATCTGAGGCTGCAATGCTATCCCCACTTACCTAACAGTAGGCTCCATTGAACTCAGTGGGACTTGTTTCTGAGCATGCATGTAAATGATTATACTGTAAAACTGCAATCCTAAACAGACTTACTAGTAAGTAGGCCTCATTGAATTTAGTGATGCTTACTTCTGAGTAAACATGCAGCAGCAACAACAATGACACTTAGGCTGCAATCCTTTCCAAATGTAACTGGAGGTAAGTCCAACTGAACTTAATAGAGCTTTACTTCTGAGTAGACATGCAGACGTTTGCACTGTGAGTGGATTCTGTGTTGCAGATTAAGGTTAAAAGTAAGTAAATGTTGACAGATCAGAGTGTTCATGTTGTTGCTGTTTTACTCCTATTTATTGAAAGACACAGATTGTTAAATTTCACAATATTTAGTAATTTAAAACTGTATTTAAAAACACCTTAAATTAAAAATAAAGTCTTAAACAGGGATGCCAGGTCTCAAAAGATAAAGAGCTGGGCCAGCATTAACATTAGTCATAATGAAACAGGTGAGAGATCCTGTGAGATGGCAACAAGGCGTTGGATGAGAGAGTAATGTGCCATGTTGGCCTTTCCACATTTCAGGCAGCAAAATATTTTGGGCTGGCCCTGGCAAAGAGGACCAGACTGGATGGATCAGACCAAAAGGTCTTCCTGTTTTGAACAGGGGTCAGCCAGGAGCCTCCGGGAGGCAGCAAGAAAGACATGAATGGAAGAGACCTCCTTTGCCGTCTACCCTCAGCATCTGAAATTTCAAGATAGATGATCTCTGAGTATGGAGGTTCTATTGGTTTCCATGGCTGATAACCACTGTGAGATTTGGTGAAGTTTGAAGGATTCTGATTGAAGGACTCAATGCAGCAGGCACTGGAGGCAATTATCAGGATAAACATGTTCTTGTATTTCAAGAATTGATGAAAATTCTTGAAAAAAGCAGATAGCTGTTTGTATTAGACTGACAGCATAAGCCTATGCATGTCTACTCAGAGGTATGTCCCATTACATTCAGTGGGGTTTACTCCCAGGTAAGTGTGCATCAGATTGCAGCCTAAAAATGGCAAATCTCTGAATAAATCCTTCTTCATCATCATCATCGTCGTCGTCCTTCATTATTCTGATTCTTTTGTTTCCAAGAGAAAGCAAAGAATGCCTTAGTCTCACCAAAACTGAGTAGATACTAACCTGACCTTAATACTTTAGGCTGCAATCTCATGCACATCAACACAAGAGTAAGTCTCACTGAACTCAGTGGAACCAACCTCTGAGTTGAAATGCTGTTGTATTACTAGTCCTAATGATTTTAATAGATTTTTTTGGTTTGATTTTTTTTATTGGCCACATCCTATAAGAAAGACATCATATAAAAAAGACACCTTTTCCAAATAGTTTCTACCCCAGGAGTCAGCAGAAAGTAGATCACCAGGAGTTTTGGACTTCAACTCTCAGCATTCTTGGCCACTGGCCATGCCAGCAGGGGCTTCTGGAAGTTGGTCCAAAAACATCTGGAGTTCTACCTTCTGTCCACCCATTCTACACTTTTCTGAACCTCTGATTTTGGATCTTTTCTCATGGACCAACAATGGTACCTTCTGCTGTTGCTGTATTTCTCTGAATGGATCTCTGGGTGTAAAACTGATGAGAAATAGGACAGGCTAATAAATACATCTTCGTTTTGATGACTGCACTCTCAAAGGATGACTACCATGTATGAATGGACCATTGCAGATTTAGCACCACAAACAGAACTTTGATATTGCCCCATACCTAGAAAATCCCTAAAGCAAACAAAATGCTAGACCTGCAGAAGCAACATCTAAGTATTTTCAATTTTAGTGTCTAATGTTGCCTGGGGAATGTTGGAAGTTGTAGGACTTTTTTCAGTCTAAACATGCATAGGATTGCACCATAATTTAGCCTTCCTCAACCCTGTTCCCTTGAGATGTATTTGCCTACAACTCCTAGGATCTCCAGCCAGGTTGTGGAAGGCTGGTCTAATGTATTTGAGGCAGTAAGCCTATGTGCACAAGTTGCTGGGTAACATGAGTGGGAGGGTGCTATTGCACCATGTCCTGCTTTGTTGGTCCCTGATTGACAGCTGGCTGGCCAGAGTGGTGGACTAGATGGACCCTTGGTCTGATCCAGCTCTTCTGATGTTTTTATGATTTGCTGTCAACCTACACAGGTTTTAATTAAAAAATAGCATGGGCAACAGGATTAACCCTCTATCTTAAATTTAGGGCCTGATCCAGCCAGGACCCACACTAAACAGATTTGAAGGTACCAATATGACTGAAGTCCACTTGTGTGAAAGAATGATATGGTTTATTGATAGAAAAGAGTAGATCACCTCAGTTGGTGTTGCACTGGCTCCCTGGATGCAATGGGGTTTCGTCCCAGGGCTGCTTTCCTGAGGAGGTGGCCCACCTCCCCATCTCAGGTGAGAACAGGTAGCAGGTCAGTCTGCCCAGGATTTTATAGGTCTTGTCTCACAGAATTCAAGACTGTCACAAAACACACACACACACACACACACCCCTAACTTTTCCAAAGAGGAGAAAACTTCATAAGAGTTGCCAAGTGCTCTAGCAAAGAAGTATACATATGCTACTAAACATCTGTGTAAGTTCACACATCCAATACAATGTAAGTTCAAAGCAAACCCAATACACCCTCCTTCTCACAGCATCTCTATGGGATCTCCCCCGCAATTGGCTGCCATTAAACTTTTTAAAAACACTGGGAGATCAGAGCATGGATCTCCCAACATGATGTCTAAGCTGGACATTTATTTGAAAAACATACACCATAGAAGAGACCCAATTCTGTTAAAATTCAGTCTTCATGCCTGGTTCAAAGTACTGGTACCCTCATTTGAAATAAATAGGTTTGGCATCCTTTTCTTGAATCACCTAAACCCTTTAAACCAAGGTTGTTTATCCTCACAGGCATCCAGCCTATTGTTTCAAATGATGGCAGAGATCCAGGGTTATCTTGGATCACAGAACAGCTCCAGACCAATCAACCTTAAGTTGTTGGAGGCGGCTGTGTACTTTAAGTGTCCATAAATCATCCTAATGAATAAAACAGCACATGCAGAAATTCATTACATATCGGATACACCGGGGTGTGATTTTATTATTTGATGCATGCTTGTATTGCAGCACAAAATTCAGCATATGGAGGTGAAATTACAAAAGGCTGACACTTCTTTCCCTGTAAGCGGAAGACATTTCCAAAATAAATGAAAGGAGAAAACCCACCTAAATGTTTTATTATAATAAAGTTACTTGAGGCCAGGAGTTCAATAAGGAGGATTTATAAACGTATCATTTCAGTTCTTGGAAGGATTTCAACGTAATTTGCTTGTGGCATAAGAAAGTGAGGTGAAATCCATCTATGGTCCCTATGGAGCAATAAATATAGAGAAATGTCTATTCAGATTTGCTGTTGAGTTTACTGTGTCGACCTCCACCCCACCAAAATTGCCCTAGATCATTGCAACCAAATATGTATGACTCTTGGGCCAACAAGGAATTATTTACCCTGTGCCTCTTTTAAAGTAATAAATGCCATTTTAGTTCGAAGCATTGCTAGCGTATGTCTGCAAAACAAAAAACTGGCCCTTGTAAATCCCTGCACTCAAATGAGGCTACTCAAGTGAGTAAAGACCACCGATGTGATGAATGGATTGTCGAGGTGGGCTCTAAGGTTCCAACCTTCTGCAATAATTTTGAATATCCTTTTAGGCTGAGTTGACAGTGTAAATACATTACGATAATGGAGGCTTCATTTGATGTCCATTTGTAAATGAACATAGATTTTTTCCATTTATCTAGGTAATTAGCCTTCCATATATATGTGTATGCTGGATATATATATATATATATATATATATATATATATATATATATATGCTGCAAGGCCACAACTTTACACTCAGATATGCAGTGTTCTGAGGTGTTCTAATGACGTTAGTTGTAGTCAATTTTGTAAAGGAAAAGGAAGAAGAAGAGGAAAAACAAAATCAAGCCAATTAAGAAAAAGACCGCATAAGCCCACCTCTTTTATACCATAGTAGAAAAAGTGTAAACCCCATCATCATCATCATCATCATCATCATCATCATCATCATCATCATCATCATCCCTTTTCCAATTATTTCTTCCACCCTTGAACTCAAGGTGGTGTAAGTAGGATTTCCTGTACTATCCCACATTCAGGCCCTAACACTTATGTTAGAAGTGTAGTATCTGGGATGCGATTTGAAAGTGTTACTGAGTGATTTAGTCCTGCTTACTTCTGAGGAAACATGCAGCGTCTTGGTATTTTTGATGCTATTTGAAAGTGTTGGTGAGTGAGTTGATCCCACTTACTTCTGAGGAGGCATGCAGAGGGTTGTCCTGCTTACTACTGAGTATGCTTAAAATGGGTCAAAGGGGCATTTTGGCCTACATACAGAATGCGGCCCCCAAGATGTTTCCCAGATTGGATCAAAAAAGGTTCCCCCCTTCCACCACCCTAATCATGCCAAGATGCTGCACCATCCACCTTCAGACAATGCCCTGGGACCCAACACTTGGTGGATGCGTACTTGATCTTTATAGCATCAACAGAAGTACTGTTCAAAATGATGCTAAATTTGGGGGTATCCAATGCCCTGCTGGGCTGAAGCTGGCAGGGCAGGAATGGTGGAGGCAGTCTTCACCTCCCTGTCCTCCAATCATTGTGTTTTTCACTAGATGGGCTTTTTTTGCCCATCTAGCAAGGGTGCTTCAGAGGGGGAGAGAAGGAGGCTGGAGGAGGCTCAGGATATCTCTTATACTGACCTATCTGGTCTCTGCCCTCCCAATCTACTGGAACACTCCCTTCTGAGGTCACTTTCCCATCCTTGGAGGGCAGCCAGTGGGGTTCTTTCCATGCTGGCTGTGAGGCAGTGCAGGGATGTTAGATCAATGTTCTTTTCACCCAAGGACGAGATCCAAACAGCCCTTAAGCACGACTCCACCATTCCAGCGACAGAGGGTTCAAAAGCGCTTTATTGATTAGTAATCAAGGCCTGGTCTCTTCAAAGGGAGCAATCAGACAAAAGACATAGGGAATATGGTACAGTATTTGAGCTTTCAAGGGGCAGGGCCCAGTAGCAGCATTAACCAATCAGAACATAACACTGAGGCATAGCTAATTATGCTAAACAGTCCTGTGAACAATACCTTTGGCCTGACAGTAAGTAACAAAAGTTAACCTTGACACAACAGCACTTGGAATAAAGCTGGAGCCAGGATTCTTGTTTATATTAGATAAGAAGGATACAAGGATGCACACAAGGAGACATTCTCACACAGGGCATCATGACATTTTGCTTGATGTGCAATGGAGATTTTACAGTTTCCTGTTAAAAATGGAGGTGGTTATGCTAACAGGGAGAGGGGCTTTCCCCTTACTCTGACCTCAGAGGGGGGAAATCCCACTATCATATGTCCCTCAGGCATCTTGGGGCCACAAAATTTCTCCCTTAGGGCTTTAAAGGAAAACACCAGATTGTCAGCACCTTGAATTAGACTTGGACATGAATAGGCACCCAATGCAATTCTTTCAGAAACAGAATAATGTCCATAGATCAGTAAAAATCTCTTTTTTTATATAATATGGGGCAGGGAGTCTCAAATGGTTGATTGGGACCAAGTAGCGGATCACAAGTATGTTCTGAGCAAGTGATCAGGCTGGCAAAAATGGGTGTTGGAACAATAATCTGGAACGCTGTCAGGATCCTGCCCAGCCCAAGCCGTGGGGAAACCTCTTCAGTGGAGGAGGACAATGATCCTTCAGCACACCTATGTCCTACAATAGACCTGGGACAACCTGAGGGGTCCTGTGGCAAAAATGCTTCACCTGAGGTCCCCTTTTCCCAAACTCAGCTGCGGTTCTGGACCCTCCTCCTTCCACCCACAGTTCTCTAGAGCACTGGTAGTGACAGACCTGGTGTGACAGTCAGAGCCATTGTCATAGTGCCCTCCTGGCTGCCAGAAGACACTTTGGCCCAGGGTCTATTCAAGATCAGGAGCAGGAAGACCCAGCTGTGACTACTGATGAGGCAGACCCAGTTGCAACTGGTGAATCAGGGACAGCACATAAGCTCCCCAGACCTTTGCTGGGCTAGCAGCTCCTGCATTTTGCTCCAGTTATGGGCTCAGGACAAACACCCAGGGACCTTTTAGGATGCGAATGGAGATGATTTCTGGCTTAAGAGAAGGAATTGGCAGTTGGATCCCAAATACTAGAGGCCATCAAGTGTGTCACAAGCAAATGAGGCACTTGCTGTTGGGACATTAAAGGCAGGGAATATTGTGATACTATCACACAATGAATGCTAGAATATTTGCTAAAACTATTTTTGGTTTTGGAGGAGGAGTGGGAATGCAAAACCACATAGAATACAAGAAAAACAGGATTTGTCATGGCATAAGCTGGCTCTAAAAGGACCTGCATTCCAAAAGATAATTTGTTTTGATTTGCCCCTAAACCTCGGACAGATATTCCTTGTGAAATTAGGTATCGATATATCTGAGTAAGTGCAAAGGATTTCTCCTGATTGATAGTAAGGTAAGTGTTCAGTTGAAAGATGATGCTGTGCCAGGCCCAAACTAATTTCTGTTCTCTCTTCTGTCAGGCCTTCAGATTTACGAGTGCTATAATTTCAACAGGCTTTAGGGGGAAAGAGGAAATAAATTGATAGCTTTTGGAAATGTAGTTAATAAAACTTCCAGCTTGCACTGATGTGGAATTTAGAATCACAGTGGCAGATGCTCCTTTAAGAGGTAGATGGCTTCAGTAAGGTGGTGCAGTTACTCACTGAAGGGCAGACCCAGGAACACAAAAAGATGCCTTATTCTGAGTCATACGATCTGCCTGTCTAGTCCTGGATTCCCCATTTTTACTGGCTCTGTGGAATCTCAGGTGGAAGATTTTAAATCATCTACTACTCACTTTTTCTAAATTTCTGCTTTTTCCTCCCTCAGCTGTCACTATTCCAGCAGGCTGCAGCAGAGGGAGATGAGATGAGAAGCAGGGCTATTCCACCAGCCCTGCTGAAAGAGCACCTACTTTTCTCCTCTTCCCTCCCCATCCCCTTTTCCTTTTTTATCATATTTATTTATTTATTTCATTTATATTCTGTCTTTTTTCCTCCAAGGAACCCAAGGCGGCATATATAACCCTCCTCCTCCTCTCCATTTTATTCTCACCACAACAACAATCTTGTGAGGTAGGTTTGGCTGAGAGTCTGTGACTGGCCCAAAGTCACCCAGTAAGCTTCCACGGTGGAATGGGAACTAGAATCTGGATCTCCCAACTCCTATTCCAACATTCTAACCATTATACCACACTAGTGCTTAGACTGTAATCCTGCAGGCAAGGACTGTCTTGTTTTTGTTGATGATATGTAAGCCATTTTGGAACCTTTCCTGGCTGAAGAGTGAAATGATGATGATGATGATGATGATGATGATGATGATGATGATGATGATGATGATGATGATGATGCAGTATGAGAAGGAGGAGGAGGAGGAGGAGGAATAACTGGAAAGAATGAGGAGCTGGATCTTAGCCCAGTTGGGCATTTCTCAGCCACCTAACAACAAGGGGCAAAGCAAAATTGTGGGGTGTAGAGGCAAGCAGAGGTCAGTCCCAAAAAGGTAGTTCATGAAGATGTGGAGAGGAAGAGAGAGTTGCAGGTTGTGAAACTGACAAGCCTTGCAGAAGCAGGCAGTGGCGCAGGAAAAGGCGTGGGCAGAGTGGGGAACTGCGTCTCTGCTGTATGCAGTAAATGCTCTGCAGCCCAAAGGAAGACTGCTATCAGCTAAGGAAACTTCCTACAGGGGCAGGAAACGGCAGTGAAGATGAGGTGGTGCAAAGCAATGGGCCACTACATCTTCTTGACCTCAGAAGCCCAAGCAGCTGCCAGTGACTGGCAGATCTGACAGTGACCAACTGTCAAACATTATCATCATGCTTGCAAAGCTAGGAGGTGGGAAGGATTGTACCCAAACCTAAGTTTCTGGGGGAAATTTAGGCTTGCACAGAAGGTTTCAAGGTGATTCGTAAAGAGGAGGATGGATGGTCTTAGAAACATGTAGATACTTGTGGACTTTCTCCTAGGACTCTCCCACCCACCCACTCAGGTACAGGGCCTGTAGTGTTATATGACTAAGGCAGCAGAACTTCAGAGTTTTCAGTTCTTCTCAGGAGTGTCATTGAGGTAAGGCTGTTGGCTTCCATTAAAAAATAATAACGAAGAAATGGAATAAAATGAAAAAGTGGAATGAAGTATTAGTGCTGTATGTTGATGGCAGAGAAATCAAATACACAAATTAATGCTTAGAGCTGGGTATTTGCACTCAAGGCAATCTTTACCAATTAAACCCCCCAGGACTTAGGTTCAGACATTTTTAGTCACATACACCTCCCTCTGGACTAGATCTCTCTTTCTCTTTAATGGCACACATGGCTGTATCTTGGAGGCAGAAAAATGCTGCCTCTTCTAGAATCTTCTACTTTATGCAGAGTGCTTCATGCTACTTCATGGTAATGCCTGCCCATATTAATTCTGCTGTGATGGGTAAACAGCTTATCGAATGCAAAATACAGAGTAGAGAACCTATTAATGCAATTGCTCCATTGCAGACCACAGATTGCAGAAGTGGGGTTAGCAATATGTTGTTGTAAGTGACACTTTCTCTTTTTAACTAGTTAATGTGTGGCAATTTGCTATACACTCTTCCCTGTCTAACTTCCATAGTATGTGCTGATAAATGAAGGGTTGCTCTGTTTTTCTTAAGATCTGGAGCCAGGACCATGGACAGCTCTCCGGAGGCAAATCTGTCAATAGCACCTGTGCTCTATTTCAGTGGGGCATCACATTTTCCCCACTCCCAGTTTCAACAGTTTATGGTTAGGTTGAAGGCAAGCTTTTTTTTTTTTTTTTTTAAGGGAAAGAGATTATCACACTTAATTAAAACAACAACAACAAAAACTTCAAATATATGAATGTACCTTTATTTCACAACATTTAAAAAAAAAACCCAGCAAATTTAAGGAACCATTAGAGATGCACCATTCCCCAGATTTAACTCAGACCCCAATTTGGTGCATCAGAAGATGGCCTGGTTCTACCCAGACTGAGGCTTCAGCTCAGGTAGCAATCCTGAACAACAACAACAACAACAACAATAATAATGCTATAACCTTTTTTCTTTGTTGGAATGGGATGATATTTGCAGGCATAGTAGGCCCTTAGAAGAATGTATCTGATAAATATCAGAAAAATAGATGCAGGTTTTTTTGTGCTATGTTCCTTTATATTTGGGTTTTTCTTTTAGGGAATGACCAATAACATCTTTACTTCTTTGATCATTTTAGTGAGTGATGCTTTAACACAATATCAGTTTATGATGGGATCACCGTTGTTTTAATAAAAATATCAACACATTGTTTCTTTTTATTTTTTTATTAAATAATCGTGCCTTATAATGAATGCTGCTGTGATTTAAAACAAGATTTTCATCCATCAGCATGATAATCCTACATTTGTCTTCGTCAAATGTCTTCCTCAAAGGTGGCAGATGGGACCCCAGTTATCTGTGTTAACCAACTGAGAACCAGATCTTAAGCACAGCCATGCTTTTGTAGTGCTAATGGATTCAATGAATTCCTGCTTTCTTTCTTTCTTTCTTTCTTTCTTTCTTTCTTTTCCTTCCCCTTTTATTAAGCACATTCCACAGTACAAAGCCTTATATCATGAACAATATCTGTACAATTCAACAGTTGTCCAACAAGCTGTTCATACACAAACTTTCCAAACAGGTAACTGGCAAACATAATTACAAGTTAGAATGAGACTGTCCCAGTGGTTTGAAATATTAATCTAGTAGTAACATACAGCTACTAGGAGTTATAATTAGCAAATGATCTCAAAACAGTAGATTTGTAACTTGTAGGAAGGTAAAGAATGAAATGCCAGAAACAGCTCAAGTTGCACCTTTTTCACATCTGATGTGTGCTTTATTTTTAATTTAACTGAGACGCTGGCAAGTGTGCGAGTGAAATATCCAGCCATAGCTGTTCCACTAAATAAGCAATATTTATTCACTGGTCATTTAAATTGGTTATCAACATTCCTTAAGGAAGTCCTGTTTTCTTGTGTTACTCCTTGATCACAATCCAGAACCTCCAGATGTGTACAAAGGATGTCACTTCAGCAAAGAGAACAGGACACTGCTGTATATACAAGGTTTTGAACCACGCACTTCACCTGAAATTGTCCATTGATTTCAGCAGGCTCTACTTCTACAATAATGTGTTTTGTAATAAGGTATGAAAGAGGTGGCAAGAGACATGTGATCAGGAAGGGGGAAATTGGTGGTTGGACTCTAGAAGTGGTGGCATTTGTGAGGATCACTAGCAGGCATCACTAGCAGGAGACCACTGTGCACACTGGAATAGCTGTGGGTATCACATTAACCCCTTGATGGGAAGTCTCATAGTGTTTAAGGCAGTTAGGATATTGGTGTAACTTTATATAGGGCACCCATAGAAGTAGGAAGAGAAGGACATAGAGACCGTGCACATGAGCATTGCCCAGGAGAATCCCACATTGCTCATGAGAGCCTTCCTGAAGAGGAAGAGAATGGGAGTGAACATAAATCCTGCCCCACTTTTCTGAAGCTTTTTCTTCCCATAGCAGGCACCATTGCTAGGAAGGACTCAAGAATCCAAGATATCCTTCCAATTGATTTCAGAATGCCAATAGAGATTGAGGGCACAATCCTTTGCATGTTTAGACAGGAAAAAATCCTTCAATTCCCAGCATTTTTGAGCCAGTATGGTATTAGATGGCACCCTAATTGAATTAATGTAATAGGTACACATTCTTCAAACATGTGCTACTTTATTTCTCTGTTATCTTTCCAGTAGTGTCTCCAAGGCAAAGCACCATCTTCTCTTGTTAAGAAACAGCAATGGCCACTAAAATCTGTAAAAGGTAGAATGTAGATTTGAACCTGTTGACACAGTTATCTATGTGCCTCTTTTTCATAGCAACAGTGTTGGACTACTATCCTATACTTGTATTGTGAACAGATATCCCTATCCTGGGTATATTATTCCAAGTCCCTTTCTGTGTGGTTCTGAAGTTGATGCTCCATTCATGCAAATATGAAGACAGCACAAATCTCATCCATTTCATCCATCCCCACCACCATGGGGGAAATATGATTTTTGTAAAAAGTCAAGCGAATCTTGGTTCAGCCTTATTCTTGGGTTCTAAGTGGTCGTTTCATTGAAGGCATTTGACTAAAAGCCCTTTTCATGGAACGGAGTCCTGCAGGAACAAAGCCAGCAATTAATGAAAGATGATAAAATAATAAAAGTAGTAATACATTAACTATATTATCCTTGCACACTTGGGTAGTTCTTTTCATTATATCCTCTTTATGGACATCCTCCAGTAACATTTGAAATTGGACTTTATTGCTCTTCTGTGCCTGTTTTGGTTTCTGGCTATTTAACAACCAGCTTAAATGCTAATATCCTCTTTTGCACTTCCATTTTCCACTGCTGGATGTAATGCAAATTTTTAAGATTTTTTCTGTTCTGTTCTATACCACTTTCATAGGCTTCTGAATATTTCCCCCTTTGTACTAGCATGTCTGGGATGAAAACACATTGATCAGGCACAGGCTGAGTTTGAGAAACAAAGTTTCTGCTAGTCCTGTTAACTATGTGCTACCTTCAGTATCAAAGGCCATGTGCCTATGTATACCAGTTGCTGGAGATTGTGAGTAGGAGAATGCTGTTGCACTCATGTCCTAGTTGTGGGTTCCCCACAAGCAGTTGGTTGGTCACTGGATGAACCAAATGCTGGACTAGATGGACCCCTGGTCTGATCCAACATGGCTCTCCTTGTGCTCTTAAGATTCAGATTCTCAAGGAATATGCACCAGCATATCATGCATGCCAATCTTAAGATCCCATTACAGTACCAGAACAATACAAAAGGGCCCAAACTAAAATGTAAACTGATTTTCTTTTCTGTATTTAATCATCACTCCTGTACAACTTGCAGTTCAACATGCCTAATGCAGCCCAGCAGCTATAGTTGGTGGTGCAAATATAGGATGTGATAAGTCTTTGGGTTTTTCCATCTACATGGAGCTGCAAGAAATGTTGTCAAGGAACTTGCAGCCCACTGAGCTTGGCTGGCCAGCTGCATTTATCTTAGTGGGTCACAACCAGTGAAGGAGTGGGCTGTAAGCACAGAGTTAAAATAGCCTGATTTTCATTTTTATAAACCTATAAGGAACTAATGATCAGGGAAGTAATTATTAGGAGTTGCCCAAATCAATGGAATTCCAGTTAGAACTTGGTGCAAATAGTGCTGGTACTTTATGTTATTTTTCTGATTGGAGATAAGACCTTTTCGCTGTTCAGTGCTGAGAAAGGGAATCTCTCTCAGCACTGAGCAAGGAAAATACCCCCTCTACAGGGATTAGCTATAGGGTTGGGGGCATGGGCTGGAAGTGGTATTTGAATGAACTGTGTGCATTTATGTATGAATGGTGTGGACGGATGTGTGTAAATGGTGCATGCATGTCTGTATGAATGGTATGTGTGACATGGACATTGTCATGTCTACCCTGAGCTTTGGCCATGCTTACTTTGGGCTCTGGCCACACCCACATCTGGCATGCAGCCCCAAGAAGCTTCCTGGGTGGCAATCCAAAAATGTTTCCCATCCCCTGCCGAATATGTCTCACATCCAACTGCTTCTTTTTCTTTTCATTCTTTCTTTCTGAAATAGCATTCTCTCTCTCCAGGAAGTAAGAAAAATAATAAAATAAAATAAAAATGTCTACCCCAACCTGCAAAAGCAGTGCCAGACTGTGAGAGAAATGTCAATTAATTGTCAATTCTGAATACTGAGGAAATAGATTAATTGGCACCATGCAAATCCCTAAATCAGCAGCAATAAATAATTCTTTTTTAAAAGTCTTGACCTGAGGAGTGCTAAAACACCTCCGATTGCTGCTGTTGCTGTTAGAAAATGACTGATGAAGCTCTATTTTCCACTGTCGTCTTTGTAGGTCCTAAAATGTCTAACTAATTGATAATCGCAGTAGGGACACAAAGCCAAGAATGGAGCAAAGTGCTGTCACTGCTGAATGGGAGTCTCAAAATGTTGGTCAAATTTCATTTCTCTCTCTCTCTCTCTTTCTCTGGGCATGGCTAGATGGGGCAATATCCCGGGGATCACCCCGGGAACATCCCTGTGGGTCCACATGACCCTGGAGCAGGGAGGGATGATCCCTCCTTTGGCCCAGGATATCGCCCTAATCTTTTAGCCCACTTTTTCCATGGTCTCGGGATGATCCTGAGACCATGGAATGTGTAGCCGGGCATCGCAGGTTGTCTCGGCTCCTCATGAGTAACTGTGAGGAGCCAGAAACCGAGCATGGGGCACAGAGCTCTGTGCCCATCAGGGGTGGGGTGGAGGGCACGGGGATTTGAAAAACAAACAAACTTATGAATTGTGTTTGAGCAGTTGTGCACTCCTTCTCCTTAAAAAAAATGGCGGGTGTGATGTCCTCTTCCTCCTGGGACGTTGCGCGCTGCATGTAGACAGAGGGGGAGATCTCGGGATAAACACATCGTGAGATCCTCCCCCCTCCTTCGCGCTAGACCCGGTAGGTCTAGCCATGGTCTGCATCTCTCTCTCTCTCTCTCCCTCCCTCCCTCCCTCTCCCTCTCCCTCTCCCTCCCTCTCTCTCACACACACACAGATTTCCTGATCAACATCCTTGATCATTCTGTGGTTGGAAAATACAGCAATAACCACTGCTTTTTAACCTTTAATGTCAATTGGATTAAATGCCATCAACGGTCAGTACAACTGAGGATTCTGCCAGATTTGCCTTGAGGATGACACTACGGAGGCATGTCAGGCCTGGTCTACACCTGCAGTAGAATGAGGCAGTGGAGGCTCTGGTTTTGGTGGGGCTGCACATCCATTCTGGGTTTCAGTCAGAACCGGTCAGAACCCTAAAGGAGCTGAATTCTAGCCCCACAAACTGGTTCAGCACCGTGTGGATAGCTGCTTTAGAATTTGGGGTGGTTCTGATCAGTCAGAACTCTAAAAGAGCTATTCAACATGAGAACCAGTTAGAGTTCTGACTGGTTCTGACGGAAACATGGAGCAAATTCACCGCTCCACTGACATCGGAGCCACCAGCCTCCACCATCCCAAAAGTGGCAGCCAAGCATCTCTAGGACGTGTCACCACTGAAAAGGCCTTTGCTCTGGTATTCTCTGGCTGCTGAAACTATCCATATTAAAAACAACAACAGCAACAACACAGCTCTCTGCAAGTAGAAAACTAGTACTAGCAAGGAGAGGGATTGACTAGAATTTTTCTCCCTAATGTGCTATTTGCATAGTAGGATTTGCTTTATTTATTTATATATTTATTTATTAAATTTATATCCCACCTTTTTTCTTCCTTAAGGAACCCAAGGCAGCATACATAATCTTCCTCATCTCCATTTTTATCCTCACAACAACAACCCTGTGAGGTTGGTTGGGCTGAAAGTCTGTGAGTGGCCCAGAGTCACCCAGTGAGTTTCCATGGCCGTGTGGGGACTAGAACCTGGATCTTCTGATTCCCAGTCCAACACCTCAGCCACTATACCACACTGGCTCCTCTTTTTTAAAGTGGGAGACCAGTCAAAACCAGTATGGCTCACCTGCTATTTCAAATGACAGAATGCCACTTTCATCAAGGTCACACAAAGAATTTAGTTTCTCAAGGTTTTAAGAGTGCCAGAAATATGTCTGTCCAAGAAAACTGAGTGACAAGTTTAAAATTCTGCAGCAGAAGGGTTTGATCACTTAACTGGCAAAGCAGGGAGCATTAAGACAGTCATTTTGATTTTTGATTATTATTTTTTAAATGGCTTTGTCCTTTGGCTTCTTTTCTGGGGCTCAGACTCTACAGTCTACTTTCGGTCAAAATTATTGATAGTAATCCATTATATGTTACAGTAAATAATTGAAAAAATGCTATAAATTGAAGGGTAAAATGCATGGCATTTTATAAGAGGGACCTGAAACTGATTGTTATGCTGTATTTGAAAAGAGTTCCTGTTCAGACACAGGCAATTTGCTAGCTATGCCTACTCTGTAATTAATTGGACTCCCCCAATGCCAGTTTTCAGTTTTTCTTTTCCAACTGAGACTCAGCATTCCATGATACTGTGCATGCTTAATCCTCTTTAGTTTCTGGGTGGGGTTGGGGCTGTCCCTTTCAGGTGTTTAAAAAAAAGATTTTTTGTACTTTTCCAAATAATGGGGTTCCCTCAAGCATGCTGATAGGTCCCTCTTGTTTCTCACTGGCCTTCTTTGAGTTCCAGTCATGTCGGCACACACCACCTGAGTTCACGATTAGAAGGAGTGATGAACAGTTTGTCCCCTTTCTAGGAGAGGTTTGGAAAGGAAAACATTTTTGCTGCTACCACAGATGAAAGAAATACAAGCAAATACAGGCTGCAGAATTTTCTTGGCACAATTCCCACCCCCACTTCTTTAGTGCATCTGACCTGTGCCAGCCACTTTGTAGTAAAGTTTCACATAAAACCCAGTCTGGTAAATGAGTCCAACATGCAGTCTGAACTTGATATTTAGTGGTGCAGAAAACATTTGTACGTTAAGTGTATTGAAAAGGATTGGATGTGTCACATGGAAGCTATAGTGTTGTGATTAAATAAATGTTAGTTATAATAAGTATAAAAGGTACAATCCAATATTCGTTTAGACAGAAAAAAAGTCCTACAACTCCCAGCATCCCTCCGGGCAGCCATGGTGCTTGGGGCATTCTGGGAATTATAAGACTTTTTTCTCTCTAAACATGCATAGGATTGAGCCCAAAATGTAAGGTTTACAGTGTTGCCTGTTCTGGATGGGGTTGCCCTCCCTCTGAAAGATCAGGTTCATTGTTTGTGAGTACTCTTAGATCCATCTCTGTCGCTGGAGGGTCAAGTGGCCATGGCAGCTCAGAGTGCCTTTTCCCAGCTTCGGCTGGTTCGCCAGCTATGGCCTCTCCTGGACAGGGATAGCTTGGCCACAGTGGTACAGGCATTGGTAACCTCAAGGTTGGATTACTGCAATGCGCTCTATGTGGGGCTGCCCTTAAAGCTGCTCCGGAAGCTGGAGCTAGTGTAGAATGCTGCAGCTCAGCTGTTGCCTGGAGCTACCCCTTTCTAGTATGTAACTCCTCTGCTGAGGGAACTGCACTGGCTGCCTATTCACTACTGGGCCAGGTTTAAGGTTCTTGTACTTGTGTACAAAGCCCTCAACAACTTGCGACCAGGATACCTGAGAGAGCGCCTTCCCCCCTACCAACCTGCCTGGTCACTGAGGTCATCCGAGGGCCTGCTCCTGGTGGTTCCACATAGACGCATCCTCCAATTGGAGTCCACCAGGGGAAGAGCCTTCAGTGTGGTGGCTCCCCTCCTGTGGAATTTCCTGCCTCTGGAGGTCAGGCAGGCTCCGACCTTGTATTCCTTCAGCACCTCCTGAAAATGTCATTGTTCCAGGAAGCCTTTCCTTAATGACCAGCCATGGTTCACAGTTCACCTTTCATTTTGCTTCCTTTAAAAATCTATTTTATGGTGTTTTATTCTGTTTTTATTGTATTTTATCTTGTACACCACTCCAAAGTTTTGAATGGGGAGCGGTATATAAATGTTGTAAATAAATAAATAAATTGTTTATAGTGGTGTGTTTATTTTTTCCAAGTTCTAAAGTTTTATATATATAAAAAAGTAGGTAACACACCCTATGCATAAGGGATTAAGGCAGAATGTGGAATCAGTCCCTCCAAAAAAAGTGTACATAGTTGGGCCACTTCACAACAAAAAGTGTTAATAAAAAGTGGGGAGGGGCATCCCTTATCATCTGAAACATTTGTACTGTGCTGATCTCTTAATCATAATTCATTATCAAATGCAAGGTTAAATTCATTATACGGACATTTGAGGTGTGAGCTTTGCAAGGTTAATGCAAGAACAGCCATAACTGCTCTTCAAATATAATTATAGTTTCTGTACACTCACTTTGCTACGATTATTCCCCCCCCCCCCCCGCACAAACCAAGATGATATAGGAAACAATGTACTGTAACTCTTTAGCCAGCTGTGTTATTAGTATTTGGCATTGGAATGCATTATATAAATTTATTGAAGTGAAAGTGGACTCTACCAAATACAATGCGTAAAAGGCAGTTGATGCCCAGGATATGTTTTCTACATTACACTTGTAGCTAATGACTTGCTACAATCCATTACTAGTATATAGTATGGTTTGGGAGAATGCCCAAAACCTATTTCAGCTCAAAATAGTTTAAAATGAAGAAGCAATTCACATGGCCGTATCAATACATGCCGACCTCAACACGTTGCCCTTCTCCTGGGAATCTTACATGAGAACATAAGAAGAGCCCTGCTGGATCTGACCAAGGGTCCATCTAGTCCAGCATTCTGTTCACAGTGGCCAGGGTGCAAAAGCTCTGGCAAGCTCTGGTGCTTGGAGAATTCGTTTTTTTATTATTATTATTATTTGTATCCAAAGGTGCTCAACATTTTGGACAGGGAGTCCTTCATCAGGAGCTATAACAATTCAAAATAAACAAGTTAAAATAAAAAAAGAAGAAATAGGAACACCTAGAAACTAAGGCCTTAGATAGACCTAAGGTTTATCCTGGGATCATCCCAGGGTCATCCCTGTTTATGTAAATGACACACAGGGTATCCCGGGAACAGGCAGGGACGACCCCAGGACTATTCCGAGATAAACCTTAGGTCTAGCTAAGGCCTCAGTTTCATTCTTTAAAAAACTGTTTTGTGAATCACAACTATTCTTGTATATAAGATTAATAGTTAAAAGAAAATTGCATGGAAAATTTCCAGCCTTTATACCTTGTCAATCCTACATGGTAGGTATTATAGCTTGTTATTCATAATGAACAGATATTACAGTTCAAAAGTCAGGTTTCTTTGTTTTAACATCATTGCTTCACACATTAAAGATAGCAAATACTTTTTCTTTAATATATACAAACAGTGGGATTTATATCTTACAGAAAACATATCTTATACTAAACGCAAACTATGATAATACACTTATACTTAACACAAACTACGATAATACAGGCACAAGGAAATCTAACCTGAAAAAGTTAATGAGCTGCCAAAGAGCTACTGTAGTGCAAGGTTTTTCAGATTGCAGTCTGCAGTTTATAATACTGAAGTTTTCAGCGTTCTGTGCTGGAGCTATTTTTGTAAATTTTAAAGGGCCGTGTTGGCAAGTCAAGGTCATGTGTGGCCAACCAGCTGTTAACCAGGAACCCACAAGCAAAACATGAGTGCAAGAGTGCCCTCCTGCCCATGTTCCCCAGCAATTGGTGTACATAGGCTTACTGCCTCTGATACTGGAGCCATCAGTAATAGTAGCCATTGATAGCCTTCTCCTTCAGGAATTTGTTTAACCGCTTTTTAAAGCCATCCAAATTGGTGGCCATTACTATATATTGTGTTAGTGAATTCCATAGTTTAACTATATGCTGCTCCCTAGCTCATGGCAACTGAGATGGAAGATGATCTCACTATAGGATCAGCACTGCAATGACTGCCAAAACAATCCTATTCATGCCTACGTAAAAGTAAGTCCCATTGAGTTCAATTGGGTTTACTCCCAGGTAAGTGGGCTAGTTGGAACATGGTAATGTGGGTTAAAACGTGGTGCTACAACTCGGTGGATTTTTAGCTGGATGATGGACCATATCTAAAAGAGTGCTCATCAATGATCCTCATGAGCCTGGGTAGACATGACAAGTGAGATGCCTCCAGGTTCTATTCTGGGCCCAGTGTTGTTTTACACCTTTATAAATAACTTGGATAAAGAAGCTGAGGGATGCTCATCAAATTTGCAAGAGTTGACAACAAACTGGGAGGATTAGTGTAGCCAAAAAGAAAAGAAAAAAGAAATCAAGATGAACTTCACAGAATGGAAAATTAGGGAGGGGGGGGGGAGAAATGCCGGTTTCAACAGGGACAATTGTAAAGGTATGTATTTCAGTAGGGAAAAGCAAATGCACATATATAGGATGGGTGACCCCTGGCCTGATATGTGAAGAGTATCCAAGGGTTTTAGTAGACAACAAACTAAAATGAGTCAGCAATGTGATGGACCTGCAAAAACAAAAGGGGGGCTAATGCAGTCCTAGGCTGCCTCAACGGAAATATAGTATCCAGGTTGTGAGACGTAATAGTACAACGCTATTCTTCGGTACAGAGGAGGGTGATGAAGATGGTGAGGGGCCTGGAGACCAAGTCCTATGAGGAACAGTTGAAGGAGCTGGTCAGGGCCAGCGCTACCATTAGGCCAACTAGGCAGCCGCCTAGGGCGCAAACAGAGGGGCGCAGTACTGACCTTTAAGGGTCACAGTTTTATACAAATTAGCTGTTTTAAGGGGGAAAACATAATAAAAGGAAAATATAATAGTTCAGAAACTCTTCTTGAACAGCTGAATCGAAGATGGCAATTTTTTGGGTTTGTGTGTGTGTGGTTTGTTTTCTTTTTCTCCAGAGCACAGGAACTAATCCAATGAGTTCAAATTTCAAGAAAGGGGATTTTGACTAAACATTAGGGCGGGGGACTTCCTGATGGTGTGAACTGTTCAACAGAGGAACAGACTGCCTTGGAAGGTGGTGGAATCTCCTTTCTTAGAGGCTTTTAGAGGTTTTTAACCAAGGCTGGATAGCCACCTATCTAGGGTGCTGTAGCAATGGATTCCCAGGTGTCCCTATTCAAAATCCAACAGGGATATATCCAACATTAGTCCTACTTAGAGCAGACCCATTGAAATGAATGGGATTTCATGATTAACTTAAGTCCAATTAATTGCAATGGGTCTACTCTAAGTAGGACTAACATATGGATACAAGCTGCATTGTCCACCTGGACCACATTGAGGGCGCAATCCTATGTATGATTAGACAGGGGAAAAGTCCTACAATCCCAGCAATTGTAGGACCTTTTTCTGTCTAAACGTGCATAGGATTGCATCTCGAATATCTTTTGACAAGACAAAGAAATTTTGTTGCCTTTGCTGGCAATAACCAAGGCTGTGTACAAGCTTGTAGTTCCACAGTAGCACAGGATAGCCACAGCCTCTAGAACTAGCAGCAGAATCGAGCCTTTTAAGAATTTCCGCCTTTCTTTGAAAAACAAATTTCTAGCCTTTCTGTGAAGCACCCTTGAAAATCCATAAATCATTTGCCTCCAACTGGTAGATTGGGGCCCACAAACAGGTTATTATAAGCCTGATCTATATTGGGTAGCAAAAACAACAGGCAGAGACTAGATGCAAAAAAAACTGTGGGGCTCTTTTAGTTACTTAAAAAAAATAGTTTTTTCTGAAGGGATGAGAAAAGTGGCACCTGCCCAAATTCTCTCTTCAGCACAACTGAGAAATTATATTATATTCAGCGATATATAAATGTTACAAATAAATAAACAAACAAACACCATTCAGAAGACCTGCCCTCCCTTGCATCTCATCACCACAGAAAGAAGGTTGGAAGAAATTTAATGAAGAGGTCATCCTGAGCGATATCTTAGAAGCGAGGGGGAATTGCTGGATTCTCCGGTGGTCAGAGGGTGATTTTCCAGTGCCCCATAGAGACCTTTTCTCCCCTCTGCAGGATTAGCAAAAGCAGGATATATTAAACAAAGTTATAAATGCTTGAAAATATATTATGCAAAATAAGCAATTATATACATTTGCCATAATTTATACAAGGCAAGGGCTTTCTATTTTTTCTTTCTTTCCACATAATGTTTACCTCTGCACTGAATTTTTGTGCGTACACATACACTACAACCAGCAGTCGCGTTCTGCACTTCAGGGCTTTTACTATGCTGCAGTGCCAATGGAAGGGCAGGTTAAACTAATGAGCTGAACAGCTGTAACAATTGTCAGCTGAGCAGTGGGGAAAAGGACCCCTTGGGAAATGCCACATGGACTATTCAAAGGAGGTAAAGCTGTTCAGGTTCCTGAGAAGCCATAAAAGGCAATGGGAGATTTGCCATTTGACTTCCACTGAAGCAGGATCAACTTAATAAATCTGGGAAGCAGACATGGTGATGTTTGGCACATGATTAACCTGCAGCATTACTCTAATTACTTTAATTAATATATTTATTGTAGATTTTTTAAAATACAGCTTTATTAAGCTTAGGGGGCCTTTAAACTATAGCGTAACTTTGTATAAAGCCAATGCATGCTTTCAGCAGGCATTTCCCAAAAGCCTGCAAGAATGGTGAGCTGTAACTTTGGCAATCATGTCTCTTCTTTTCCACTTAAGGCAAAAATTGTAGAAGAATAACATGTGCTTTATCTTCCATTTAAAATTAAGCTCAGATGTCCTAACTGTTGTCAATGATATGAATTTAACATAAATGATTCTATAGTTCTGTTATTGTGTGCATTGTGTTACTTTTCAGCCATTTTCAAGAACTGTGGTAAAAAATACTGGTTTGTTTATTTATTTATTTATTGCACTTATATACCGCTCCCATAGCCAGGGCTCTCTGGGTGGTTTACAGAAATTCTAAAATTAAGATTAAAATGAGTATACAAAATTTAAAGTGTCTAAAACATAGAACATTCACACATAAAGCATTAAAAACGGTTAAAAACCTAAAACATGTGAGTAATTAAGATGCACCGCCATATGCCTGGGCAAAGAGGAAAGTCTTAACCTGGCACCGGAAAGATAGCAGCATTGGCGCCAGGCAAGCCTTGTCAGGCAGATCATTCCATAGTCTGGGGGCCACCACTGAAAAGGCCCTGTCCCTTGTTGCCACACTCCGAGCCTCTCTCGGAGTAGGCACCCGGAGGAGGACCTTAGATGTTGAACATAGTGACCGGGTATATTCACGTTGGGAGAGGCGTTCCATCAGGTGTTGTGGTCCCAAGCCGTGTAAGGCTTTATAGGTCAAAACCAGCACCTTGAATTGGGCTCGGAAACATACAGGCAGCCAGTGCAAGCGGACCAGAGCAGGTGTTATATGGTCGAACCTTCTGGTTCCCGAAATCAATCTGGCCGCTGCATTTTGCATGAGCTGCAGCTTCCGAACCGTCTTCAAAGGCAGCCCTACGTAGAGTGCATTGCAGTAATCTAACTTGGAGGTTACCAGAGCATGGACAACTGAAGCTAGGTTATCTCTGTCTAGATAGGGGTGTAGCTGGGCCATCAACCGGAGTTTGTAGAAGGCACTCCATGCCACTGAGGTCACCTGAGCCTCAAGTGACAATGATGGATCTAAAAGAACCCCCAAGCTACGAACCTGCCCCTTCAGGGTGAGTGCAATCCCATCCAGAACCGGTAGAACACTCCCCCCCCCATCCTGTCAGCGGAGTCACCTACTAACAGCATCTCAGTCTTGTCTGGATTGAGTTTCAGTTTATTAGCCCTCATCCACTCCATTGTCGCAGCCAGGCACAATGGAGCTGGACATTGTGTCTTTTAGTATGTTGTTTCTTATACTAGTCTGATCATTTTCTCCAAAAACGATTTCTTTTGCAATTATTTTAATGTTTAACCTTATTTTTTTACCTGGATTTAACCCCATTTAACACAGTGGGACTTACTTTCAAGTAAACATGCATAGGAGTTCATTGTAACAGCACAATCCTTTGTATGTCTATTCAGAAGTCAGCTAGGGTGACCATATAAAAAGAAGAACAGGGCTCCTGTATCTTTAACAGTTGCATAGAGAGGGGAATTTCAGCAGGTATCATTTGTATATATGGAGAACCTGGTGAAATTCCCTCTTCATCACAACAAAGCTGCAGGAGCTATACTAGAGTGACCAGTTTTAAAAGAGGGCAGCTGCAGCTTTAACTGCTGTGATGAAGAGGAAATTTCACCAGGTTCGCCATATATACAAATGACACCTGCTAAAATTCCCTTTTCTATGCACCTGTTAAAGATACAGGAGCCCTGTCCTCCTTTTCATATGGTCACCCTAAGTCAGCCCCATTGAGTTCAATGGGACTTATTACAAAATAAATATGTATAGGATAGCAGCCTAAATGTGGAATATTACCCTGCTGCATCTAGGCTAGAACTCAAACAGCACAATGTTAAATTGTCAAGAAGCAGTGTGGTGTAGTGGCTAGAATGTTGGACCAGGAGTCAGGAGATTTGGGATCTAGTCCCCCAATTGGCCATGGAAGCCCACTGGGTGACTTTGGGCCAGTCACGGACTCTCAGCCCAACCTACCTCACAGGGTGGTGGTTGTGAGAATAACATGGAGAGGAGGAGGTTTATGTACGCCACCTTGGGTTCCTTAAGGAGAAAAAAAGGCAGGATATAAATGTAGTAAATAAATACATAAATAAAACATGGCTCCTCCTGCTTATTTGACTATATCTTTGTTGTAAGTTGGTATGACTGGTTGCTGGATGTGTAGAAGGCTCACTTAAAATTGAGAGAGACTCTTACAGAGGATTTGAAATAGCAAAGGCTACGTTGAAGGGGGTTAATCAAATAGGGAAGATATATACATATAATCAGTGAAGGCTGGTGGCTCTAACTTTGGTGAGGTTATGAATCCATTCTGGGTTTCAGTCAGAACCAGCCAGAACTTTTAAGGAGCTCTTCAAAGTGCTGGACCAGTTCCCCAAAATGGGTTGAGAATTTTAGATAGCTCCTTTAGAGTTGTGGCTGGTTCTGACTGAAATCCGGAATGGGTTCACATCCCCACTGAAATTGGAGCCACCAGCCTCTACTCTTCATATTTTTACCAACATGTAAGCAAAAATTATTCTGCAATTGTTTCATGTGAGAAGGGTAGCAATTGGTACTGCAGATGGGTGTTGTACTAGTTTTGAGGGAGGGGGTTAAAAAGAAAACAAGAGAAAGGGCGGATTAAAAAAAAACAAAAACCCAGGAAAGATTAAAAAATACTTATAAACGTTTATTTTAAAAACATGCACACAAATGCACACAGGAATAAAAGTGGTTTATAGATATGGCTAATGTTAAGAAGCATTTAAAACTGAGCTTTTAAAAACTTGCCAACTGTACTTTTAAAAAGCAGTTCTAGCTCATGGATATCTACTGTGCCAAAGAAAGAATTAATAATTACTTTTAACTACCCTAATAAATTTGGGTTTCATCACATCCGTGTTGCATATCATTGACTATTTAAAACAAGGTCTGTGAGCTCTTAAAGGAGACAAGTACCTGTGTTAAAATGTACATTGCCTGACATTTTCCCCACATACATCAATTATAATTAAAGAGCAATAAGAATGCCAAAATGGACTTCTCAGGCACTTTCAGACAGAGATCCTTGCACTTAAAATTAAATCCATTAATTGTAACTACACTGTTTTTACTTTTTTATTTTGTGTGTGTGTGATCTTTCAGGTAGTGCACAAGACTAATTCATTGCTTTTGCAATCCTGCCAGTCTTTGTTAATTAAGGTTCTTGATTTATTTAACTCCAATGGAGATCAGTTAGGGATGCCCAAAACTAGGCTGAAAAAGTCACTACTTCATATCATTGCAAATATTTTAGAACCTCATGAAAAATGTTTCTGATGGACCAGCAAAAATTGATTCACAAAATGGGCTATAATTGTGGTTTTTTTAAGTCAGAAGTATTTGATTTTTGTGGCTTTTTAAAATTGTTTTGCTAGTACCTGTGAGTACCTACTCAGAATTAAGTCCCACTGATTTCAGTGGCACTTACTCCCAGGATTGTATATTTGACTGCAGCTTGAATAGCTCACAAGTTAAGAAGCTTTTCGAATTAGTGGAATTCAACTGAATAGAACTAACTTGAAAATAAAAATAGTAGAGAGGTGGGCCTGTGCATACTGTCCGCACCCCTTACGACTCCAGGTGTGTGCTGGCTCCGCTGTCCTTGCCATGTTGAACTGTGGCATGTGGGCCCCTTCCCTCTGAGAGTCCACCTTCTCACCGTATTTCTCCTCCTCCTCTTTCTCATCCTTGCTACCGCTTGCTTGCCAGGAAGAGAGCCAGCGAGCAAATGGCATCTACTGCTCCTTCTGGTCACCACCATGGGTGGGTCAGAGCAAGAGGCAGGTGAACAAGCAGTTTACAATGGTGAAGAGGATGGGCAAGTCCAGGGGGCCCTTGAATAATAGCTGAGGAGTGGGAAAGCAAGCAGGGAGGGTCAGTGCATCTAGCAGCTATTGCCAGGTGTGGTTGTGGGAAGAAGGCCTAGCTAGCATGTAGGGTGACCATATGAAAAAGAGGACAGGGGTCCTGTATCTTTAACACTTGTACTGAAAAGGGAATTTCAGCAGGTGTCCTTTGTATATATGGAGAACCTGGTGAAATTTCCTCTTCATCACACCAGTTAAAGAAGCAGGTGCCCTGCCCTCTTTTAAATCTGGTCATTCTAGTATAGCTCCTGCACCTTTAACTGTTGTGATGAAGAGGGAATTTCACCAGGTTTTCCATATATACAAAGGACACCTGTTGAAATTTCCTTTTCTATGCAACTGTTAAAGATACAGGAGCCCTGACCTCCTTTTCATATAGTCACCCTACTAGCATGGGAGGGCAGCTGCCAAGGATATTACAGATTTGCAAATGATCTTATAGTGTGCACCATTCCAGAGGCTGCTACTGCTAACTGTTCCCCCTTATTTTCAGCATCATTAGGATCCAGTCTGATGTGTGAGTTGTTTCCAAACACCTATGCACTGGCTGCCAATTAGCTTCCAGACTCAATTTGAAGTGCTGACTATTATCTTTAAAGCCCTTCACAGTTGGGCCAGTGCACCTTAAAGTCCCGTATAAAACTCCTTATTGCCTCAAGTCATTTGCAGAGACTGTGATCCATGATGTGCCTTCCATGAACAAAAGTAGACCTGCTAGGATGCAGGACGGAGCCTTTTCAGTGTTGGCTTCAATTTTGTGGAATAGTTTTTCCAGGCAAGTCCACCAGGCCTTCTAGTTACTGCCTTGTACTATGAGACAAGACTTCTTAATTTATCTTTTTGAGTTGATTGTTTGTTTTTACTTGATGCTTCTGCTTTTAGGCTATAAATTAATAAGATAGAATTCCATTTAACAAGAACTTGATGTTCATTGCCAAGAATAAAATATGTCATGATTAGCATGACAGAAACATGTTGAAATTGGCCAAAAAACCCCAAAACAACCCCACCTTATTTTATGTGAAAGAGACTTTAGGGGCATTTTTTCCAATTCCACCAATTTTAGTTGTCTCTAGAACTTAGAGCTAAGGTGGGAATGCTGAATGCTTCAGTGCTAAGGAGAGAAATGCTTATTTTTTGCTGACTGGTTAGCATTTGGTGTTTCTGAGTGAGCATGGCAAATGGCTTAAAGGACCCATTAATTAACTTCGATTAATTAACATTAATGGCAATCAGTCATCTAAACCCCTTAGTGGTAACCACAGCCTGTATTCTTGTTTAATGTAATTATCTATATTAATTTCTCTGATGCACCAATACCAGGGCCCAAATAATATTCCAACGTTGAGTTCTCAGTTCTGAATGCACTTAATCATGAATAAGTGACAATCAGCTAAATGAATTATAGGACTTATTAACAAAAGGGCACTGTTAAGTTCACAACCTTTAAATACGGAATGCAAAACCACAGATGTCATGTGGTTTTATCTTCCATGTTGTATTTTGGATCCTATTCCTAAGATCCAGTTCTCACTGCAGGATGGCATGCTCTGAAGATATGGTAGGGTAAAAGCCCGAACAAACAGAAATAAAAATACGCATCACAATGTGTTAATATATTGACATTTTTATTTAAATTTTGTGGGAATACAACAGTATTTTAGATTCCAGCAGTGGAGGCTGGTGGCTCCGATGGCAGTGGGGCAGTAAATCCACTCCAGTTTCACTCAGGACATTAAAGGAGCTTGGGTTCAGCACCTTAGATAGCTCCTTGAGAGTTCTGACTGGTTTACAACCCCACTGACATAGGAACCACCAGCCTCCACTGGATTCCAGCTAAAACACATTGGTCCCAATCCAGAGATGTTCTCACCCAGTTCTTAATGCTATTCACAAGATCTCCCACCACTTTCCATTGAACAGATTATTAGCACTGTCAGCATTATGTGATATGTTAGCATTGTTAAACTTTTGTTTAGTATTAATGAATTTTATGGTAAGCTCAAAGCACTGTTCATCCGATGATCTAATAAATTGTCCTAATAAAATTTATCAGTTGAATTAATCAGGGTGTAAAATTACTACTGTGCACTATATTTCTTGCTATTTGATTTTTCTTTAAAAACGCGTTGAATGAAAATTTATGAAAACAATTAAACCTGTCACTAACAGAGTCAGACACCATGCTTGTAGCGTAAGGTAACAGTAAGTCACTAACAGCTACAAGATTATAAAGTGAACATGTTATTCTCAGGAAGTGTTACATTACACCCATAAATTACCACTCAACAGTCCGTTAATTCCAACTCCTTCCCTGGGAAGGCGACTTTGTTTCTATTGCTGCCAAAGGCCCAATCACCATCTCAGCTTGTTGCTCTGGCATAGGTGCCATAATGGATGATGGGCCAAGACCAGAATTAAACACTGGCCTTCTTCTGAACAACAGACATTCAGAGCTTTTCATGTATAAACACAAAATAAATAAGAACATGAGCCATGCTGTATCAGACCAAGGGTCCATCTAGTCCAGTACTCTGTTCACACAGTGGCCAATCAGCTGTCCACGGGAAACTCATAACCAAGACATGAGTGCCTCCTGCCCATGTTCCCCAGCAACTGGGGTGCATAGGTAGACTGCCTCTGGTACTGGGGGTGGCATAGAGCCATCAACACTAGTAGCCATTGATAGCCTTCTCCTTCAGGAATTTGTCTAACACCCTTTAAAACCTTACAAATTGGTGGCTACAACTACCTCTTTAAGTGAATTCCATAGTTTAACCACATGCTATGTGAAGAAGTCCTACCTTTTTTCTGTCCTGAATCTCCCACCAATCAGCTTCATTGGATGACCCCGGGTTCTAGTATTATCGGAGAGGGAGAAAAATGTCTCCCTGTCCATATTCTCCACACCATGCACTTCTTTTATCACATCTCCCCTTAGCCTCCTTTTTTCCAAGCTAAACAATCCCAGCTGTTGTAAGGTTCATCCATAGGGGATTTACTCCAGGCCCTTGATCATTTTAGTTGCCCTCTTCAGCACTTTTTCCAACTCTAATAGTGCTGATTTTGTCAGAAATGGCAAGAAATAAATGTATACCTGCCTCAGGTGATACCAGGATTGTTTAACTAGTAAAATGCCCCTCATCCTTATATCTACATGCTACTTCCAGTATCAGAGGCAGTATGCCTATATACACCAGTTGTTGGGGAACATGGGTGGGAGGGTATGGGCAGCCGGTTGGCCACTGTGTGAACAGACTGCTGGGCTAGATAGATCCTTGGTCTGATCCAGCAGGGCTCTTTTCATTAAGGTGTGGGGAAAGCTTTTGTTTTGCTAAAACCTCTGTGTATGTGTGCACAGTGTGTCTTTGCAGAGATCTACTATGAGAACCCTGTAAATGAGGCTTCATCAACCATTGCCATAGATGAATGGTGGAACTACTTTAGTTTTGAAGTGAAAGCAACTGGAGTGGAGTCGTTAGTATACTGGCGTAGGATTGGAAGGGCCCGGTTTGGATCCCCTCTCATTCATTATTATTATTATTATTATTATTCATGAAGTTCACTGGGCGATCCTTGGCCAGTCTATCTCCTGGCTCAGTCTCCTTACAGGATTGTTTTGATGATTTAAAGTGTGGGAAGAACCATTTATGTTATCCTGGATTCTTTGGAGGAAGGACAATACATATATATATATATATATATATATATATATATATAATATTTTGTATATTTAGTACATTTCTAATCCGCTCAATAGCTAATATTCTCTGGGTACATTACAATCAGTTAAAAAACTAAAGTGCCATTTTAAAACACTGTAAAAATATAAAATTCAGTACAAATATTTAATAGAATAAAATACAATATAATAAACAGCACAGGAATAGATTAATCAGCCACAATAACCTAGAACTAGGTATCTAAAATGCCTGGGAGAAAAGAAAGGTCTTTGCTTGGCACACACACTCACACAGAGACTAACAACAATAGGGTCCAGGCAAACCTCTTTGGGGGGAGTTTATTCCAAAACCAGGGTGCCACCACTCAGAAGGCCCTCTCTCTTATAGTCCCCCTATCTTTCGTCCAAAAAGCTCAGGAGGGCATGCATGGGTATTTCACACGCAGCCATTTTAACCTCATAATAAAACCGGTTGAGATAAGCTAAGGATCCATATGGGGGTAGAGGAAAAATGGATGCAAACACACACACACACACACGTGCGGCCTGTGACCATTTCAATTCACGCTTTTGCGTGCCCGAAATAAACATAGCGGCCATTCCAGCACAGTAAGAATTGGCGATATATCATAATTTTCTTTCGGAAATCCGATTTGCCGCCGCGGCCTCCGCCTCGGTGACTGGGTCTTTGTGATGGCCGAAGGACGAGGAACGGACAGGAGGGAGGCTGCCCGAGGAAGCGGGCAAACGAAACAGGCTCCTCTTTTACCCTGTCCCCGAAGCGGGCTTGGTAGGAACTCTAGCTGAAGCAACGATGCTCGGCTGCCGGCAAGGAAGGGCCGGGCCCCACAGGAAAAACCTGCTCGAGCCCCGCCTTTGAGGTTCTGCTTTGCCTGTCAACGTCTCCAAAGCGCCAGGCGCGCGCTCTCGTATGGGGAGCGAGTGCGGGGGCGCGCGCGCCTGCCTAAGGGGCGGGGGCGCGCTGAGGGAGCTGCAGTCGGCGGCCATCTTCTTTCAGGAGCCGGCTGATTTCCTACTTCCCCCCCACCCCCACCCCCACCCTGCTGCAAGTGAGGCAGCCCCAAGCGAGCCCCTTTGCCACTCACTGAGCTGTAGCTGCTGGGCGCTAGGGCAGACACGAAAGGAAAAGGATATTTGGAGGTGGGGAGGAGAGAAGGGAGGCCTTCCTTCCTTCCTTCCTTCCTGGGTGTCGCTTCTGGGCGCTGGGAGGAAGGGAGCGGGGGGCGCTTCCAGTGGCCACTGGGGTGGGCGTGAGCCTGGCTTTGGTGCTTTCTCCTGGGGTTGGCCCCCTCACCTTGTCCCCACTTGCCTGGCTCTTTGCCCTGCCGGCTCAGGAGGCAGGGACTGCTCTCTAGATGGGAGGATAAGCTGTAACCATGTTCAGCTTTGAAGGGGAATTCAAAACCAGGCCCAAGGTGTCTCTTGGAGGAGCCAGTAAGAAGGTAAGCCCGTCTCGTCTTTCTCGTGCAATGTCTGACTTCTTGCTATTCTGATTAATCATGCCCCTTTCCAGGTCGCGCTGCAAATCTGCGCAGAGGTTCTGGTGGGCCCCTTGCACAGCAGGCGTGACTAAGGTTTAGCTGAGGAACCCTTGATTGCCTCGCCCCTTGTTCTCATGCTGCTCGTCGTCCCCCTCCCCTTAACCTTTGCTTTGGGAAAACAACAACCACAACCCCACCCCACCCACCCAAATCTAAGCCAGAGGCCTCTTGGAGCTGCTGGTGTATTCAGAGTGTGCTGGTGACTGGCTGAGTTTCTGTTATGAGCGAGGCGTTTGCAGAGGGGCGCATTCATTTGCGGCGCTGGCTTGCGCTCCCTAGGGTTTAGAAAGAGAAACTAAGATCCAAAATATCCACCCAAAAACACGCTGCGCAGAGAGGCCATCGCCCATTTGCGAGGCTTCCTCGAAATTCAGTACAAGTGTCTCCTTGTGAGTTGCCAGGTCACCCTTGTGTCACCTCCCCCCCAAACTTTGCATCCAATTGGTGAAAAATGTAATGTGGGAGGGGAGAGTAAGGAGCAACGTGTAGGCCTCTCGTATGGGGAGTGTAACTGCTGCGTGGGACTAGAGTGTAACTTTAGGGGAAAAGGTGTATAGGGTTTTTGGGTGCGGGGGGGGGGGGCTTTACAAATTTAATTCCTAAATGCCTACATTGTATTCCTGTACTATACAGGATACCGATTTCCTGTATTGCTTTTTAATACGTTTAAGAGAAGCCTAGGCCAGATTTCTAAAGCAGGTTGGTCAGCAAGGAATGCACTTCAGTTTATCTGTCTTTTATCAGGTTTCTTATTAGCATTATTTCTAAAAGGGAGATCTCTCTTTAGAGATGCAGTACAAAGGGGCCCACCAAAATTATACATGAATATTATGGTAGCTACCTATAGTGTCCATTTTTTTATTTAAAAAAGCATATGCTGTGGAAACAAATGGTGGTGTAACCTCTATTTCCTGCACTCTAGTTTAGTTTTGTGTGTGTTCTGAAGTACTGTGATTCAACAGTGGCACAACTGAAACTTGGCCTGATTTTAAATCTCTTTTCTGGAGTCACTTATAGGCCTTATACAAGTCACCAGTTCCCAATTTCAGTCTTCTGTTAAGCTGAGAGATATAGTCCAAAACATTTGAAAGGCACCACATTGGCAAAGGCTGCCTCAGAATCACCATTTCTTCCAAAGCAGTATCAGTAATTCCATGTGTAATTGCATATGTGTTTAAATGTGCCCATCATTTAGGATTGGCCTAAAACCAACAACTGGTCAGGCTGGTTTAAAGCTATCCAGATAACAAATCTAAGTTCTTATGAAATTATTGTGATACTAATTATTGTGATACGCAGACAAGCTGGAGCGTGTTCAGAGGAGGGCAACCAGGATGATCAGGGGTCTGGAAACAAAGACCTTTGAAGAGAGACTGAAAGAACTGGGCATGTTTAGCCTGGAGAAGAGAAGATTGAGGGGAGACATGATAGCACTCTTCAAATACTTAAAAGGTTGTCACACAGAGGAGGGCCAAGATCTCTTCTCGATCCTCCCAGAGTGCAGGACACGGAATAACAGGCTCAAGTTAAAGGAAGACAGATTCCAGCTGAACATCAGGAAAAACTTCCTGACTGTTAGAGCAATACGACAATGGAATCAGTTACCTAGGGAGGTTGTGGGCTCTCCCACACTAAAGGCCTTCAAGAGGCAGCTGGACAACCATCTGTCAGGGATGCTTTAGGGTGGATTTCTGCATTGAGCAGGGGGTTGGACTCGATGGCCTTGTAGGCCCCTTCCAACTCTGCTATTCTATGATTCTAATTTGCATGCTGAAAGCACTGTCAGTTAATAGTAATGAAAATATTATTTTGGTTCTGTTTAATCTGCCATAAATACCACATCATTCACTTTTTTATGCAGTGTTATCTAAGCCACATTTTCATGAATCAGATGTGCATCATAAATATATTAAGTATGACCTGGTTCACATGTAACAACAACCCATCAGTTTAAAAAAATGATGGATTGTTGGTGACATATGAGCACGTTGCCTGCAGTGCACTCGCCTCTTCTAGTTTACAACACAACCTACGATTGACTCCTTCATGGGTTGTGAATCGTAACATGTGAACCTGGACTGCTGGGTTGTTTAGGTACTAAACAACCCAGTAGTTAACCCATGGTTTGTTGTTAAGTTAATCGCTGTGTTGTTTAGCTCCTAAACAACCCAGCAGTCCAGGTTCACATGTCATGCTGCACATCCTACAAAGGAGCTGATCATGGGTTGTATGGTAAAGCAAAAGAGGCAAGCACACTGCAAGCAGTACCTCGCACATCCCCAACAACCCATCAGTTTTTAAACTGATGTGTTGTTGTTATGTGCAAACAGCCCCCATGTGTAACTATTCATCTGACTGATGGAGGAGCTATCTTTTTTACTGACATATCTCTGATAGCTGAAAGCCATTTATGTTCATTAGATCACATACATGATATTACTTACATAGGTTTGTGCACTGAAGATAGAATAAAGCTGGTGTGGTTAATGTATTCCCATTATGGTGCTGAAACCACCATTGGTTTTTAAACATCAATGAAGTGCTAGAAAAAATGGGGAGTAATGTCAAGGGTGATTTATTGAGGCTTTAGTAGTTAGGTGAAGATCCCAGTACAGGCTTTGCTTCCCTGTACAGTAAATCTGGGCATTGGCATTTGGTGAAGTATTGTCAAACAATATTCAAGGATATTGTGAACTAAAAGTGCATATCAGTCAGTCTTTGATGGAGAGAACAAAGAAGTATCATATAATATCCAGATTTCAGTTTGGTACTCTCTGTATAAATACAAGGATACTAAGCAAGATCACTTACTTGAAGATTAAGACTCCAATCCTATACATGTTTGGAAGTAAGGCCTACTGAAACAGTGTGTTGTGGTATTGCGTAGCAACATTTCATTAATTTTGGAATGACCTGCAAGGCCTCCTCTGACAATCTTAAAGGTCAGCTGGGTATATATAAGGGAAGGCAGTCTGCTGGATATCCTGGTCCCAAGTTTAGGGCCTTGTATGACATAACTTTGTTCATGGCTAATAGGCAGCCAGTGCAGTTCTTTTAACACAGATATTATGTGATCGTAGCTGGATATTGCAGTGAGCATTCTAGTTCTGGGTTCTGCACTAGCTGCATCTTCTGAACGATGCGCTAGGGCATTGCAGTAGTTTAATTGTAAGTTTACCAGGGCATGGATCACTGTGGTTAGGCTATACCTATCCAGGGCAAAGTTGGTAATCGGCGCTCCAGGCCATTGAGGTCACCTGGGCCTCCACTGACAAAGTTGGATCCATGAGCATCCCCCAAACTACATGCCTGCTCCTTCAAAGGGAATGCAACCCTATGGGCAGTAGTAAATACTCCCTAAATATCTCCCAAGTTCGACCCTGGCCTGCCGGGGTGGGGTGGGGGGCTAACATCATAGAGATCAATGCTTTCACTATACCTCCTCCGTGGCCCAGGAAATGTGCCTCCTAAAACTTCACCAATCCACTTGTTCTGGTCCTCATCCGTCTCTACAACTTGGACTTCCAGTTGTCACCCTTCCCTTCCTTTCTCGTCTGACTCTCTCCCATGCCATTTATATAGCAGCTGCTGTAGCCTGGACTTGCTGCTTGTCCCTAGTGCCTGCCCCCATCCATTTCTGGAACACCCTGATCTTCTGTGGGGCAACATTCGGAGCCAGCCCAATTGGGTCTCCACCCCTGCTTCTTAGAAGGAACTTCCATTGTTTTAATTCTATTCAATCAAACTAAAGCAACTTTTCATTGGGTACCTCACATGGTTTAGTTGCTGCTATGTAGCTGTGTCTGGAGACACTTTTGTAAGTAGCGCGGACTAGAGTTTAGATCCTTATCTGATGTCTGTAAGCACTCAGGCAAGCAGTCAGGAGAACTAAGCTTATTAGGCAGTCTAAAGTTGTAAGTAACAAATAAAATAACACAAGACCAAATATGGCTCAGCAGTAGTAATGAAGTTATCGATCTCTGTGGTATTCATTAGTTTTAATGATTGGTTATTATGAAGGCTTTTTCAAAAAACTGGTGATAGACTTTGTAAAAGCCAATGAAATTTGTTAAGTTTTTTTTTCTATTCCCAGGTATCCTAGTTCTGAATTTGAAAATAAAAAAACAACACCTGGATAAATAAAAATGCACTTTGTAATGCAAGTAACCTACTGAAACTATCTGAAAAGCAAAACTAGTAATCATTCAACCTGTCTGGTAAAACACAAATGAACTTTTGAGTCTTGCCACTTCTACAATGGCATATTCACCATTGGAAATATTTACTGCTCTTTTGTAGTCTGTATTGAAATATCTAAAGTGTGAAGGGTTCACCACATTGCCTGGAAAATAATTCCAAAGATGCCTAGGTCTGCCTAGCAGACAGGTTTGATTTGTTATTTACTTAATCCTAATAAGAAAACCAAATATTGCAACCACAAGCTTCCATTTTATATTGTTAAAAGGGCATTTCTACTCTCTCTCTCTCTCTCTCTCTCTCTCTCTCTCTCTCTCTCTCTCTGTGTGTGTGTGTTTACTGCTCTCAGTTCAGTCCCTTAACTATAACCTACATAATAGTACTGCAAGTACATTCCATCTTGGTGCTTACGTCCATCAGATATATATCCTTTTCCTCTGGAACTTTTTCCAGCATGGGGGAATGTAGTTTGGCAAAGACCAGTATTCATACAGTTTAATGGAGAAAACAGTAGGTTGGATCTAGAGTTATATGGTGTAGAATTTCTCAAACTTGATGATCCCTTAGGCAGAAAAAGAGGAGTCCATTTTTACTAGTCATGTCCCCCCACCCACGAAAATCTGCTCTGGATAGTTGAAAGACATTCCAGAACAGCATGTGTGGTAGTTAGTGCTGCAGGAGGAAGAAGAAATTAGCAAAAAATGTCCTTTGCCCCCCCTTTCCCCAGCAGGGGGTTTCCAGTGGATCCCAGGTTGCTCTACCAATGGAAGAAGCCCTCCCAGTCATGGAGGATCAACTCTGGATCCAATCCAATATATGTCTAACATAATGATGAATATAGGGCACTTGGAAATACACTTGCTTGGCAAAAGCTCTTTTTGTTACCGTGTGACTTCTTCACCCACTACAATTTGCCACAAGGGCTCCGCGATGGTAGCAATGATTTTAACTGTTCCTGCAGTTCGTGGACTTGGGGAAGTTGGAAAGTGTAATGTATGTGGTGTTTCCCTCTGCCCCCTCCCACCCGAAGGTCGTTTTCATTCATTCTCAGCTAGAGACGTTTAAGTAATTAGATATGTGAATTGACTGAAATGCATTTTAGATCAAGTTGAATCTAATTACTGTATTTAAAACAGAGATAATTGGGCTCGTATTTGTAAGGGAGATAGTGGATTAGATTGCTGATAATGGTATTGTGTCATATTGTGTTAGGTCTAAGCATATAAAAGGGAGGATATATGTAACTTTCTGGCATGATATTGAGAGAAAGATATGTACTTTACATTAAGAAGGAGATATATATCTTTATTAAAAGCTTCAGATATTCTTGTTCAGCTAGAAATACTACATTGTGTTTGTTCTTCTCCAGGAGCCAAAGGCATCTCTTTTGCATCGTACACAGGAGGAGAGACGGAAACGAGAGGTATGGTATAAGTAGAGCCTTCTAAAATAGCAATTGCGAATTGAAATTGCATTGTATAAGGTAGAAGTTAAAATGAAAGATTATAGTGAAAGAGCATACCAAGGATCTGAAACTTAACGTTAAACCATGATTTCAGATCCTGGTTAAACTTCAAATCTGGTTAGCATGAATCATGGGAAAAGTTATTGCTGACATTTTACTTAATTATTTGGCCTATATAGGAACTTTGGAAGCTGCCTTAAATCACAAATCAGACCATTAGTCCCTTGTCAACACTGACTGGCAACAACTCTTTCCGAGTCCAACCCAGAGATGTCAGGGACCTTTTGCATGCAAAACATGTGTTCTTCCACTGAGCTTCAGCTCTTTAGCCTACTTCAGCAAAAGCAAACGATTAGGATTAATTTAACAGTTTGGCTGTTGGCCTTATCATCCTGATGTCTTGCTCTTTTTCTGGTTGCTGAATATTTGAATGCTAAAATGGTAGGGTTTCTTTCATTATATGATCTTTGCACTAAATTCCAATTTTGCTGGAATAGTTTATGCAAATCAGGTATATGGAGGGAGCATTCCTATGGCCACTAGACACTGTCTAGCCTGCCATAGCTTTTTTTAGCTTCTGGAAATAGAGGTCAGAGCCAGGGTACTTGTGTACTTGTGAATTGGGTGATTGTGAATCTGTTATTGCTGGGACTTCATAAACATTGTGTAAACCCTTAGCCATTGCCACCATTGTAATTTGATTAACTATAACCTAAGGAAATTCTTTGTGTACCAGCCCTAAATGATGATGACTGAATTGCTTGTTTTTCCTCCTAAACCTTCTCCTCATCTCTCATTCTCTCTTACTGTCAATGATGTTACGCTTACTCCAGTCAAGGAAGCTCGTAGCCTTGGCTTTATCTTCGACTCCTCGCTCTCCTTTATTCCTCATATTGAGGCAGTAGCTAAATCTTGTCGATTTTTCCTGTATAATATTGCCAGGATTCGATCATTTTTGTCTGTCTCTTCTGCCAAAACGCTTGTTCATGCGCTGGTTATTTCACGGTTGGACTACTGCAACCTTCTTCTCTCTGGCCTTCCTTCTTCTCACATCAGTCCGCTGGTTTCTGTTCACCACTCTGCCGCAAAGATCATCTTCTTGGCTCGCCGCTCCGACCATGTTACTCCGCTTCTGAAATCTCTTCATTGGCTTCCAATTCACTACAGAATCCAATATAAACTTCTCCTGTTAACCTTCAAAGCTTTTCACGGTCTAGCTCCTTCCTATCTCTCCTCTCTCATCTCACACTATTGCCCCGCTCGTGCTCTTCGCTCCTCTGATGCCATGTTTCTCGCCTGCCCAAGGGCCTCTACTTCCCTTGCTCGGCTTCGTCCATTCTCTTCTGCTGCCCCTTACGCCTGGAACGCTCTTCCAGAACATTTGAGAACTACAAGTTCAACCGCAGCTTTTAAAGCTCAACTAAAAACTTTTCTTTTTCCTAAAGCTTTTAAAACTTGATGTTGTGCAGACTTCTACTGTTAGTTTTACCCTACCCTGTGCCTGCTTACCCTACCCTGTACCTGTTTGCATTCTCTTCCCCTCCTTATTGTTTTACTATGATTTTATTAGATTGTAAGCCTATGCGGCAGGGTCTTGCTATTTACTGTTTCACTCTGTACAGCACCATGTACACTGATGGTGCTATATAAATAAATAATAATAATAATAATAATAATAATAATAATGACTAGCCAATCATTTGCCTGTACAGTTCTCTATAAGGCTTTGATGCAGAACATGTGCATAACAGACGAGGCACTTTTTAAAATAGGAATGTACTATATTATGCAAATAAACTTTTGAAGAGATAACATATTTCTTCATACTGTACATTTTATAAAATGGAAGAAAACATTCTGTTGAGAATAAAATCAGACAGCTTTTAAAAATGAACGTAGTGATATTGCAGTATTGACCTCAGGCTTCCAACATTTGCAATTATGGGTCACTAATTGACAATTATGTATTCTTGGATGAAACCTATGCCTACAGAGCAGAATATAACTGTCTCATGTTGTAATTCAACTGTGTGATAGTAGCTGCTTATGAGATCATAATTGATTTTTTTTCTGTTTTAAAAACAGTCCAAACTGATCAGCAGCTCTCGGTTTCTGGGGTCTGCCTCTTCCGTCCCACTTGGATATCCTTTTCTCACTTTTTGCCAGATATTTTCTCTTTCATTTCCTTATATCTGTTGTCTTTATCACTGTTCTTTACTCATCTTTCTCATACAGATGCAGCCACAGTAGTGTAAAATATATATAAATTCTGCTTCTTCAAGAAACCCTTTGTTCTTAGGAAAACCTTACAAATTATTTTGTCTTTGAATGTTTTATTCTACCAACATTAAGTCTATGGATGTTTTAGCAGTTTCTGGTCAAGATTCAGGATTACACCCATGCAGTAAATAACAGAAACTGGAACAAGATAGTACATGGATATTGGAGGTGGGATGGGGGATTTATTTGCTGGTCTTGTAGAAATACATATGAGGAAGTTATCAGTGTAAAGTCTGAAAAAGCACCTTGCTTTTGTTGGGTTACAAGATACTTCAATTTTATTTGTGACCTGCCCAGAGAACTTGATGGGAAGTATAGAAACGTTGTAAATAAATGAGTAAATATTTGTGTGTGTGGTTAGCTCTGTTTGGCTATTGCATGTTGTTGTGCTGTGTAAGCCCACATTATGCAGAGAGCCAAACCCTTGTCTACAACAAACCCTGCCACCCATATTCCTCTGTGATACAAATGAAGAAATTAAATGAAGATGCTATTGATTGTGTCAGTTTATTTAGTGAACTCACAGGTGTTTTTCTTATTGCTTAGTACTGTTAATTACATTGCAGCAAATTTTATTTTGACCTTTGTCTTGTCTCCTTAGGAAGAAAGGAGAAGGCTGAAAAATGCAATAATCATCCAGTCTTTTGTTCGAGGGTACAGGGACAGAAAACACCAAGTAGGAATTTTTGCATGATTGACATTTTTAAGTGCTTTTGTGTTCGCCCAGTGGATCACAATAAGATTAGCCTAATAGTTGCCCCTATCACTATTCCAGCCCTTCTCCTATTGTACTGGACATTGGACCAGATGCACAAATCACCATCAGTGTGCAAAAACAAGTTTGGCATCTGGATCTGCTGCAGTGGGTGTACAAAAGCTGTTGCTTCTTGTTGGGTGTTGTGACTAGGCCTGTTCCCCTTAGGCTAGGGGAAGGCATTTCAGGCGATCAATTGGAATCAGATTCTGAAGCAGAAGAGACAGCACCAGAAACGGACCCGCCTACATGGGAAGTGGGGAGGTGATTCTCACAGGCTCTTCTCCAGCTGGGGATGAACCTTCACCAGACCTCATCTCTGAAAATGTTAAAGACACAGTTTGTGGAAAATCAGTGTTCTTCAGAAGGGGAGGGCACTTCAGGGCTAGCTGATCCTACAGTCCACCACAGGCTCAAAACAGGTGGAGCTAAAGGAAGGCAAGAGAAGGTTGGCTAGGCTAGCTTCTTGCCAAAGGCAAGTTCTTCAGAACCAGCCTCCTTGAAGTTAAAGTATTCTTGGAAAAGGCTTTCCCTTTTTCTTGAAAGGACAATTGTCTCGCTTAGTTTGCATAGTTTTGCCTAGAGGAAAGTTCCTAGAGGTTGGACTCTCTTCAGGTGGGAAGAGATGTTTATTGCCTGAATGAAGTTTTGTAGATTACGTGGCAGACCTCTTTATTGTCTCCCAATAAGGCGGGAGGTTTTGGGAAACATGACAGTGGGGTTGGGGCGGCAGTAAGTAGTAGAAGCCACGTGGCAGCCTGTGAATGAGGTTGTAGGTTAGGCACTCTGTCTCTGCTAGAGCAGAATCCTGTTCCAGTGATTCTCTGGACTGGACTGATAGATTACAGTACATCTTTAAGGAAAATTATTATTTCAAAGTCAATTGGTAAATCACCCCTGTCGATCAAGACTCATGTAGGGTAATAACACACTAAAAACAAGTATAACCATCAAAACATGACAGTGGGTTGAAATATAAAAAGATTACAATAGAGGTTGAAAGAACCCTGTGCTTTCTCCCAAGCACCTCCGTATGTATGTCACAAGTGCAGAACCTCAGGCTTGGGGGCCAATTGCAGCGTGCTCGGGACCCCAATCCACCCTCAGTGGTTCTTCAGAAGGACATGATTCCTTCCCCTGGTCCTACCCCTTTCCTCCGACCACCAATCATTTGATGGTTTCCTGGGTTTTATGTAGTTTTTTCCCCCGTTCTAAAAGGTTAAAATGCTTCACTTAAGGCTCAGTTACTGGTAGTAAGAGCTTTAAGCAAAAAAAATGCTGGTATTTGCACCTACCCACCCTGGAGCTTGTCCCAAAATGGGAAACATGTAGGAAGCTCCACATGCAGCCCTTTTGGATCTTGAGCTGAAAGAGGTTCAACATCCTTGTCGTACATCAAGGTTTGCCCAGTTTCATGCAAGGAGCTGTTAGGAGCCTGATTCTGCTGGGAAATTGCTGGGATTACTATAGCTGCATGACAATTTCCAGCAGGAACAGAAATTTTTCAGCAGCAGCCGGTGGGAGCAGCCCAGGGAGGGGGCACAGAAACGACCATGGTGGGACACATTTTGCTCACCTCTACTATACAAGACGTTTTGGAGCCTACGTCTCATGGGGGATGAGAAACCACAGTGGACCTGAGGGAGCTCCACATGTAGCCCTTTTGGAACTTGGTCTATGTAAAAGTGCAATAAAATTTCAAAAAAAGATACGGTTTAATCTGGAATATTAGTTCATGTGAATGTTGTTGCTCACAATATGGTAAATAATATAATAGAATGCAAATGCACCAAAGACCAACGCTTCCTACACATCTATTCTTGGCTCATTCTGAATTTCCAAATGAGTCCTAATTTTGCTCTTTTAATACATAGGTAGTCCCTCTGTTTCCATAGTATTTGTGGGAGCAGACAGTATATACAGACAGTACTAATTCTGATTAGTTATGTTTTAAAACTTACTGAAAATGCCATGCCATCAGATTTTTTGTGCCTGTTCCTACTGTTTATATAATTTATTCACACAAGAAATGTTTTTACAACAGTTGTGCTTGTGCAGACGCTTGTACAGTAAAGCAACCAAGATTATAAACAATAATCAATGCTGATGAAATATTTGAAGGTTGAATTTCAGCACCCATAGTTTTTCATAGACTTGGCAACGAAGCTTGCAGTTTTATGTAAATATATTGAAATCCTGCCTGTGTATCCTAATATACGACAATAAATTTCCTTCACTTTATTCTTCAATTTTAAGTATTCCATTCAGAGGAGCGAATTTGATCACTATGCTAATTTAGCACAATCTGGAGGAAGCTTCTCTACTGCAAATGGAGCCAATCTGACTCTCCTAGTTCGCCAGCTTCTGTTTTTCTATAGACATAATGAGGATTCTAAACGTTTGGTAAGAACAGATTTTGATTTGCTTTTTTACTGTATAGATTTAGTATTAGGTCTGTTACTGCCCAGTTTGCAAAAAGCAAGAACTTTTGTGGGGCGTTGAGCATTTTAACACTTGTGAATGTTGTTTTTCTCCCACCAGATATGGATATGTCAAAACTTGATTAAACAAAATTCTCAGTTTGTGAAGCAGCTTGATGGCCCTGACAAACTTACATGCCTGTTCCAGATAAAAAGGCTGTTGGGCCTATGTTGCAGGTAAAAAACAACAAACCCCAAATCAACTTAGTGCAGAATATGCCATGTTCCTATAGCTTGATTGGTTCAGTTAAGGCTGCAGATCTGTATTAAATATGTTAAATGGCCACCTTGAAGCCTTGAGGCCCCAGTCAGCGGAATGGGCAACAGCAGAGGAATGTGGAGTGAGTTGTTAGATCCTCCATATTCACCAAAGTCCTGGCACTGAGGCATCCCTGGCAGGAAGGAAACTCCTGCACATCCCTGGTATATACTTACTCTGTGATCACTTGCATTCAGTGGTTACATTTTAAGTTTTCTTCAAACTAGTTTGAAATTTCATTTTGCTAATTGCAAGTCGGAATGGGATTCTTTTTCACTCGAAGGAAAAGCTTTTGTACCATTTGAATAACATTTTTTTTAATCTCATCATAGGTTGCTGCAAAACTGCAATGATGACAGTCTGAATGTTGCACTTCCTATGAGGATGCTTGAAGTATTTTCATCTGAGAATACCTATTTGCCTGTTTTACAAGATGCTAACCGTGTTGCATCAATAATTGAACAAATCTTGCACTACGTAATTCAAAAAGGTTAGGCTTGGCTTTCAAAATTATATTGAATTTTGAATATGGAACTGCTACCAGCTGTGTTTTTGAGCTACATTTAGAATAATTGTGAATATTACTGTAAACTGCTTAGAGCTTTTATTAAGTGGTATATCAGTACTATAAAATAAATAAACCAGCACTGCAATAATATTTAAATAAAACCTATTTTGCTGTCTGTCTTTAAACATTGCTCCTTCTTAAATATTTGTACTTAAAATGGGATGTCAGTGTTGAAAATAATTATTTAATACTGGAGAATGCAAAGTCTTTTTGATAGGTTAAAATATCTTTGTGACGGTGAAATGATTACTATAATGCCATGGAACACCAAATTGGTATGTGCATGGAAAAATCAGTGCGTTCAAATACTGCAGTTTTGTATATGCAAATAAAACTAATTCTGAATATGACTAGGGTTAGGTAATCCTAAACTCACTGACTAGCGAGTATGTCTCACTGAACCCAGTGGGACTTGCATTTGAGTAAACATACTTAGAATTGCACTGTTAGTCAGTTTGATTTCCTATAGTGTAAAGTACATCTGACAGTGGTCTCTGTTGTGGCATGTTGAGGAAAGCTTCATTTCTGAAATATATTCACATACTTATACTTTAAAAATAAATGTACACCTTAACGTAGGCTGTCTTTTCCCTCCCAGGTTACTACAGGTCTCTTTATTTGCTAATAAATAACAAGCTTCCATCAAGTATTGAGTATTCTGATGTCTGTCGGGTTCCTATTGCAAAAATATTGCTAGAGAATGTTCTGAAGCCATTGCACTTTAATTATAGCTCCTGTCCTGAAGATGCCAGGTATGCACCAGCTATCTTAGTTGTGGATCTACTCATATTAGTTTAGTATTTCTACTTACTGTCACAATGCACAATGTACTTTAAATGGAACAAATCTATAGAGCTTTGTAGAAGTACTAGATCGACCTTTCCTAGTGATTTCTAGTCTTAACATAGCCCGTCAGTGCTTTTGCATGGGCTTAGTTAGCCAAAGAAAAATAAATAGTAGTAATAGGGTTGATATATGCTATGAGTGACACTGTCAAGTTGAGTCTAATATAGAATGTAGTTTTACCACTTTTTTTAATTGATGGGTAAAATATACGTTCAGATCTATAGCTCAATTGTATTGTGTATGCACTGGTGAAAAGCGATGTTTGAATTTTCCATAAAGAGAACCTTTTCTTTACCTGCCACAGGCAACAGATTTTTGCTGCTTTTACGGAAGAGTTCCTGGCAGCACCTTTTACAGACCAGATATTCCATTTCATCATTCCAGCGCTTGCAGATGTGCAGACCTGTTTCCCTTATGAACTCTTTCTGAATGCACTATTATTAACAGAAAGCAGGCGTTTGAGGAGAAGTGAGAGAGCTCCTTGGCTTTTTTACTTTGCTCTAACAGTGGGTGAAACGTATTTAGGTGTGTAAAGCATATTCAGTCAGTTTTAAGTATCAATTTATTGTATACTGTATCTGAAATAGCCAAATAGATGCTTTGCAGTTATTACTACTATTTGCAATGACTACATTTGTTGTTGTTGTTAAGAACATAGGAAGCTACTTTATACTGAGTCAGACCCTTGGTCCATCTAGCCCAGTATTGTCAACACTGCTGGCAGCAGCGGCTCTCCAGGGTTTCAGGCAGGAGTTTTTCCAGCCCTACCTGGAGATGCTGGGGATTGAACTTGGGGCTTTTTGCATGCAAAACATGTACTCTACCATTGAACCATTTTTATTATTATTATTATTGGCATTTGTATCCTGCCCTTCTTCCAAGGGCCCCAAGGCAGAGTTCATTGAGGTTATCCCAATTCTGGCAGGCCTACATGAATTTTAAACCTAAAAATGTTAAGACGTTGTGATTTTTATTTTAATATTGTATTGGTTTTATATACTCTTTTAACTAATTTTATGTATAATATTGTATTTAATGTTGTTCCCCACCTCGATCCAGAGGGAGAGGCGGGTAAGAAATTATTATTATTATTATTATTATTATTATTATTATTATTATTACATTTACAAGAACTCTGGAGGTACTGGTGGGTGGCCTAAGATCACTCAGGAACCTTTCATACCTGAATGGGAATTTGAAACCAGGTTTTCCTGACTGAACATTGGAAAATTCACAAGCTAGAATTCAACACTAAAATAACTTGAAAAATGCATAATCATGAAATCTGTAATTCTATCTTTTGGGGGGGGGGGTTGTTTAAATGTGCCTTCTAATTTTTCAGACTAAGGTTTGTTGCCATTAGGGTTCAAGATTATATTGGCAACAATGAGGTCTAGAAACTTCTTTTTAAAAAGATAGCTGTTTCGCTATACTTTGAAAATAAGCCATATAGCTTATGGCCCATATTTATTCTGTTCTCACACCCAAAATGTATCTATAATTCATGTTATCAACATATGGTTGGATCGACACCATGATAATTTAATTTAGTTTCTGTTTAAATCAGCAAGCTAAATCGTCAGTAACTTGACCCATTGATTTCAATGGGACCTAGTTGCAACTTCCATAGTCTGGATCCAGCCCATAGTTCAGCCTTCCCCAGATGTTTTGGACTACAACTACCATCAGACCCAGCCAGCATGGCCAATGGTTAAGGATGATAGGAGTTGTAGTCTAAAACTTCTGGGGAGGGGCACCAGGTTGGGGAAGACTGCCATAGTGTTTGTATAAAATGAACAATTTACAATATTAAGTTTGTAGTATTAGACTTGCTCAGTCTCTTATGAAATGAAGTATGTTAATTCCTAAGTAATCCCTGTTCAGCATTTCAGGATTCTATAATATATTTAATTGTAATTGTTTTCTCTATAGGATCACTTTCAGAAGAAGGGCTGCTTGTGTATTTGCGGGTACTCCAGACATTTCTTTCTCAGTTACCTGTATCTACATCAGGCACGGATTGTCAAGATTCAACCAGTGACTCTGAAGATGAAGAAATTAGTAAGATGACTTCCATGCCTGTACGTATTTATTTATTTAAAGTGTTTTTAAAGCTGTTTTTTAGGGCTATGCCCTCCCAAAGCGATGGACAAAAAAGAAGTGAGAGGAAGTGCAATTTTTAAAGGTGATCACATCAAAGCAGACACTGAAAATTACTTTGTGAAGCTGCTCTGCCAGCATAAGGTACTGTGGTATTAATCAAAGTCAGCCTTGAAGAGGAAGGTTTTCAAGTCTCATCTGGATGCTAGCGCTGTAGGGGCAAGGCGTATGTCTATTGAAAGGAAGTTCCATCAACTTAGGCCACCAGTAGCGGACAAAACTTCCCGACTGTTAGAGCAGTACGACAATGGAACCAGTTACCTAGGGAGGTTGTGGGTTCTACCACACTAGAGGCATTCAAGAGGCAGCTGGACAACCATCTGTCAGGGATGCTTTAGGGTGGATTCCGGCATTGAGCAGGGGGTTGGACTCGATGGCCTTGTAGGCCCTTCCAACTCTGCTATTCTATGATTCTATGAAGTCTCTAGGGCGTGCCAACCTCACTGACCTTAACAGCGGGCACTCAAGAAGAGCCCCAAAGATAGATATGGGCATACAGTCTCGATAAGGGTGGTCCTTCAGATAACCTTATCTCGAGCTGTTAAGGGCTTTAATGTCAAGACTAGCACTTTGAATTGGGCCCAGACACATACTGGTATCCAGTGTAACTGATGCAAGATTGAAGTTTGGTGTTCAGATTTTCTGGCCCTCACTAGCACCTGGGCAGCTGTATTTTGTACCATCTTCAGAGGCAGCCCCTTGTAAAGCACATTGCATTAGTCTATTTTGGAGGTAACAAGCTGGAATTTGTTAAAAGCACTCCTGACCATTTCCTGCACCTCTGCCTTCCCAACTGGTCAGAATCCAGGAGTAGCCCCAAGTTGTGCATCTGTTCCTTAATGGAGAGTTTAGTCCTGTTCTACACCTCTATGCCAATCAACTGGCTTCCCAAACCGCAGAACCTCCTTTCTGGGACTAAATTAAGCTTGTTCTCAGAACTGAATCCAGACAACTATTCAAGAGTTCTACAGCCACCCTGAAATCTTTTGAGTAGGAAAGAGAGGTAGAGCTGTGTGTTATCAGCATATTGATGATGTCATGGACCAAACCTCTGGATGACTTCTCCCAGTAGCTTCATATAGATGTTGAAGAGTATTGGGGATAGGATAGAACTGTGTGGTACCCAATAGAACAAATGCCATTGAAAGGTCAAGTAAGACCAAGAAGGTTGCACTCCCACTTTTCAGTCCCTGTTGTAAGTTATTCACCAGGGCGTCCAAGGCTGTTTCTGTCCCCAAACCAGCATGGAACTCACAATGGAACGGATCTAGGTAATCAGTTTCTTCCGAAACCAGTGGGAGCTGAGAGGCCACCACTCTCTCCAACACTTACCAGAAAGAGGTGATTCAAGTTTTGAGGGTAAAGTTGGTTTCTTCAGTAAGGGCTGCACTACTGCATCTTTAAGAACGGCGGGGGGCACTTCCTTGCTCGAGGCATTTACTCCCTCTGATGTCCATGTCTTCAAACCCACCCTTCATACTTTTACTATTAAAATGGTCTTGATGAAATTTTATAATGGCAATGCTCAAGCTGGAGCAGGCTTCCTCTGCTGTAATCCTGTGGGGTTTTTTGTTTGTTTGTTTTTGCAGTGAAATATATTAATTTATATTTGTTTTGGTCCCATTCACACACACAAAAAAACAGTTTACAGGCTTCTTTGTATATAGTGGAAAGTAAGAAGTCTTTCTATAGTGCCCCCACCATTTCTAGGTATTTTGTTTCAGGCTGCTTACAATAGCTTTTATATGGCTAGGCATGTCAATTGCAGTCAAGTAGAACATTACACAGGTGGCTACATAATGTACTGTGATTTATTGTGGAAGAGAATGGAATTCTAATGGGGGCATAGAATTTAATGGCTGTTCAGAAAGATCAGTAATGACATTGTGTATAAAAGCCTTACTGTTCTTTGTATGGATTTATAAATAGAATTCTGATTTGTCAATTTCAAGTAGTGAAGAAATATTAAAGCTATTTATATTAGCATCAGGCATTGCAATTGGACATGTTTTTACATCTATGAGCTGCTCATGACTACTGTTTCAACTTTAGTATCAACTTTAGCAGTTGTTCCAAACTGAGGATTATTAACCATGATTAAAGGCACAGTCCTATGCATGTCTTCTCAGAAGTAACTCCCATTGAGTTCAGTGGAGCTTACTTTTAAGTAAGTGTGCATAGGACACTTGTATGTGCTTATGGAGAACTTGCCTTGAAAAAATCCTCAGTTAAAAAGAACTTATTGAGTTAAGATCAGTCAGCCAGTCTTAGAACCTTATTTATTTATTACATTTATATCCCACCTTTTTTTCTCTCTCGCATGGAATCCAAGGTGGCTCCTCGTCTCCATTTTGTGACCACACTTGCAATAATGAGTAGTTTTGGTCACCATACTTAAAAAAAGATATTGTGAAGCTGGAAAAAGTGCATAAAAGGGCAACTAAAATGATCTAGGGACTGGAACATCTCCCCTGTGAGGGAAGGTTACAACAGGATTATTTAGCTTGGGGGGGAAAGGAAGCTAAGGGAAGACATGATAGAGATGAACTAAATTATGCATGGTGTGGAGAATGTGGATAGGGAGACTTCTCCCTCATAATACTAGAACCTGGGGTCATCCCATGAAGCTGATTGGTGGGAGATTCAGGACGGATAAAAAGAAGGACTTCTTCACACAGTG